>NC_092281.1:29324373-29681873 GCF_036320965.1 Panulirus ornatus
TATTCCCATCGCCACCCCGCCACACATGGAATACCATCCCCCTCCCCCCTCATGTGTACGAGATAGCGCTAGGAAAAGACAGCAAAGGCCCCGTTCGTTCACACTCAGTCTCTAGCTGTCATGTAATAATGCACCGAAACCACAGCTCCCTCTCCACATCCAGGCCCCACAGAACTTTCCATGGTTTACCCCAGACGCTTCACATGCCCTGGTTCAATCCATTGACAGCACGTCGACCCCTGTATACCACATCGTTCCAATTCACTCTATTCCTTGCCCGCCTTTCACTCTCCTGCACGTTCAGGCCCCGATCACTCAAAATCTTTTTCACTCCATCTTTCCACCTCCAATTTGGTCTCCCCCTTCTCCTCGTTCCCTCCACCTCTGACACATATATCCTCTTGGTCAATCTTTCCTCACGCATTCTCTCCATGTGACCAAACCATTTCAAAACACCCTCTTCTGCTCTCTCAACCACACTCTTTTTTTTTTTTTTACCACACATCTCTCTTACCCTTACATTACTTACTCGATCAAACTACGTCACACCATATATTGTCCTCAAACATCTCAATTCCAACTCATCTACCCTCCTCCACACAACTCTATCCATAGCCCACGCCTCGCAGCCATATAACATTGTTGGAACCACTATTCCTTCAAACATACTCATTTTTGTTTTCCGAGATAATGTTCTCGACTTCTACACATTCTTCAACGCTCCCAGAACTTTCGCCCCCTCCCCCACCTTATGATTCACTTCCGCTTCCATGGTTCCATCCACTGCCAGACCACTCCCAGATATCTAAAACACTTAACTTCCACCAGTTTTTCTCCATTCAAACTTACCTCCCAATTGACTTGTCCCACAACCCTACTGTACCTAATAACCTTGCTCTTATTCACATTTACTCTCAGCTTTCTTCTTTCACACACTTGACCAAACTCAGTCACCAGCTTCTGCAGTTTCTCACACGAATCAGCCACCAGCGCTGTATCATCAGCGAACAACAATTGACTCACTTCTCATGCTCTCTCATCCACATCAGACTGCATACCTGCCCCTCTTTCCAAAACTCTTGCATTCACCTCCCTAACAACCCCATCCATAAACAAAGTAAACAACCACGTGTGTGTAACGTTTAAGACAAAAGTCAGTTGTATTCAGTTCTGAGGTTTTGGTAAAATTTAGTGGACGTGAAATAAGTATATCATTAATGGCCATAGTGTGTGATCGATAATAACCCTTCATGGTGGGTGTAGTATAACCTCACTGGGTTAGTCTTCTATGGTTTGTGACGCATTCTGCATTATTGGAAAAAAAAGGAAATCAAAACTTAACAGAACTACATACTGAATGATTATATGTCGTTTATCTCAAGTTCAGACTGTGGGAGAACATTGAGAGGCTCTTAAAGCAAATACTTGTAATGAAGAATATGCGAATTGGTCGATTCAGGCTCTCCAAACTAGTGATTTTACCAGCCTCTTATTTGGAAGTGGCCAGTGACAAGTAATTACTAATGTGCCATCGTAGAATAACTTTTCACCTTTCCTGTGAAATACAGCCATATGATGATGGTTCTCGAAAGTCACTCACTGGGAGTGTACTGGCCACGTCCTAAGTCTGTGTTTCACTACTACTTCAAGTTCAGTTCTCGACATAAGTGTTTGCAGTTTTTATTTTCTTAGTCATACTTGGGCAAGTCTATGGTGTCGACGTCTCTTTGGAGATGAAGGTCAGCGTAATAAGCTAGCCAGCCACGTACAGAGAGAGCTGAACACTGGTGGTGAGGTTTCGCGTTATCGCTATGAGTCTTACGGACCTGGTGAGTGATGGTGAATAAGTCGCCAGCCGTGTCCCTTAGTGAGTACCACATGTGTCTGCTGGTCTCCTTACTCACTCACTCACTCACTCAGAGGATAGATTTGACCTCCGAAATGTTGGGGTAAAGCTTTAGGTATATGGACTGTCTATCGTGCGTCTTATATCAAGGAATGAATAATTATGAGGAAGCATTCGGGTAGCGAGAGGAGGACAGGGATGAAGAGGCGTCATAACTTCATCGTGTTGACGACGTCGAATTTGGTGCCTTACGTAACGCATAGTTTTGAATTCCATTTCGGCATCATCGAAAACTATTCCTCCTTCATGGTCTGGCAGTACAACTTATCTGTAAATAAACATTCAGTGTGAGGACTGTATACATGTATCTTCCTCAGGGAATGAGAGACGTGTACAGCGAAACGGACAGATAAGGCCGGGTGGTCACTTGTCTAACACTGGGACCTGCAGCGAAGGATAACCCGGGATTTGATGGCCCGACCTACAGTGTGGGTCTCGTATGTATCACGAGGCGCTGCATGAATGCTGTTAAAGTTTAGGAAGACAAGGAAGGCAAGGTGTGTGTGTGTGTGTGTGTGTGTGTGTGTTCAGCGTATGAGAGGGGGAACAGACGTCAGTGATAATGCTCTTCGACCGCTGGTACAGTACATGCTGTCTGTACTCTGCAGCCGCACTTCTTTGCGAAACATCACACCGCCAGCCCAGAGCTGAAGGTGGAACATAAAGTGACATGACGCGTTATTCTGAAATATACATTACCATATATTGTTAGACTCACCTGCCAAATATAAACTAACTCGGGGTTTTCGTCTTTGTTAAATCCTGTTGCTTTGACAGAGGCAAACGTGTTTCTGAACACTTCTCTTCGAAAACCAACTCGATCGAATCTAAACCAATCCTAGTCTTAGTTAAGTTACGTAGAATAAGTCTCAAAACGCTTTTTTTTAGGCCATGTTAATGTTGTATTCAGTGTCCCTTTTACGTACAAGCGATGAACACACACTAATCACCAGTTGATGTACCATGTGTTGGGGGATCAGTATGAACACCTTGCCAAAATCACCAGCAGTATAAAACAATTGTGAACATCCCTCAGGAGTTGAAGTGAGCGCGCCCTTGCCTTGTAATGATCTCCCTTTACCTTTCACCTCGCTGTAAGACACACTGCTGCCTCGACAGTAGATTAGATAATCGAATGATTAATTCTTCGGAGACAAACTCATACAGGGGCGTGCCGCAGTGAGCGGGAAGTTAGATATCTACGGCAGCGAGGGCATCATTACGTGCTGTACTCGTTGAGGAGACGACTCTTCCTTATTAAGGGGAGGGGGAGGGGGTGGGGTGTGGGGCTGGAGAGAAGTGAGGGGTGTCTGTATATTTCATTGTTGATTTTGTTATTCATATATCATCGTGAGGAAACAGACTTGTATGCACAAGTATCTTATATATACGGTACACATCCTTAAACAAATTTGTGGTAATTCATGTACATATTTTTGAGTTTTCAAGGAAGGCAGTGTAGTGTACCATATACGTTTGTGTACGGATTTTATTTGTTCGGGGATGTGGGTTAGTGGACATTGGACTCACTCCCACATCAATTAGGATTCTCCTTACACACACACACACACACACACACACACACACACACAAAGAGAGAATGGCTTTGGGCAGGTTCCGTTTTTTGATCAACCTGTCTGTTGTTGTCTGATCTGTAGACTTGGTTATCTCTACTCTTTATTTTCTTATTGTCTTCCTTTACCACTGAATGTCTACGCCTCATTTCGTGTAAACGTCTCTTTTTTTTCTTTGACTTTTGTTACCTTATTATCTTGATTTACATTTCTTTCTTTTGCACTTTTCATTTTGTGTAGTTTTCCATCTTATTTTCGTCTTTGATATGTTTTCCATATTTTGGTCACATCCTACACAGTTTCCCTACCTGTTCATCCTGCTATCAGTAGTTTTTCTTGTTCTCTCTATTCCTCCTCCTACTTTTCCGTATTCGCAGCTTTATTCCATCTTCCCCATCCCTAGTATTCCTTTCCGTCACTCGTGTAGTACGTGTTTCACTTCCCTTGTGTCACCTTAGCGTCATGAGTCACTTTCCGTCTCGCCACGGGACAGGCTCCTCCTGTCTACTGGTGCAGTCTGGGGAGGCGTCGAGATGGACATATATGGCTCCTTTTCCGGTGATCAAACCCGCTCGTAGTTTCTGTCATTCGGATGTGTGTCTGATTACCTACACTTCCCATTCACATTAAGGACTCGAGGAAGCAGGAACAGGTCATACTGTGGGTCACGTGACAAAAAAAGAATGTGATTTACTACAGCATGTTCACTCTTAGAAACCTCTTGCTCTTTCCTGGTGATTCTTCATAAGAAGGAGAAAGACGGCACAATAGTGTTACACTGCCCGTGCAGGGAGAGCATGGGACGCCTCTCAGAAGAGTGTGTCCCAGGACCACATGTCCTTAGCTTCTGCCTTGGGTGTAGGTCGTGTTGCTGTAGCAATAATTACGTGTTTTTGTCTTCACTGTGGAAGGAGCAACTGGTTGTATGCCCCAGCTGTGGCCATCCAGGTAGGCGCTCAACCTGGCGGTGTGAACCATCGCTGCCACCATCCACGATATCGTAGTCACTATATATATATATATATATATATATATATATATATATATATATATATATATATATATATATATATATGGATACATAGTAATTCTGCTGCATTATATTTTCAGTGTCTTAATGTAGTCCTATACAAGATTTAATACAAGTGCACTTAATGCATTCTCTGTTAACACGAATGAAAATAGTAAGGTGAGACCTTTTTTTTGATATATTCATATCTGAACATCAGATTATTCCTCTTTAGATCTGTTCATACTTGCAGTAGATTAAAATGTGTAATTACACTGATGAATTCATAATCATTACTTAAACAACTGTAATAGAGGTACCACAGCATACAAGTGGATATAGTATGTGTAGAGACTCTGTACGTGAAGCATGACGCCGATATTCTGAATCTAAATTTATCATCAACTTATACAGTATTCACCTAACGTCTAATCTTCCCATAGGCAGAGGGAAAACAAAACATTTATATTTCTTATAGGATAGCATTCTGGAGTCTAACTCAAATCTATGGACATACTTAAAACTCACAAATGACTAATACGATGGTGTGGCTCTTGGTTAGTTTATCTATACCTACATCACGGGAGAACAAAGTGCATGTCATAATGTACTAACCCATTACTATTACATTTGAAAGTTTGAATAATACAATTATACAAAAGCATTGGTTTTGCTGTTAGCATGTGGATAAACTTGAGTATCTCTTATCTCCTGAATGCTGTGATACCGAACAGTAGCCAATTTACATTATTTTACGGCAGTATGGCTCCTGGTACAGCACATTATATCACGTCTCCTGTGCAGGTGCCAAATCTCACTACAAAGCTTTCCATTACCAGTATACACATTTTTCACAGAAGTGACAGTAGCCAATCTTTGTAAAGTCATTCTTGATTTTATTAAAGCTGATGACCACAAAAGCCATACATCAAATCACTGCAAAACACTGTAAAGCACATTGAAAGAATGTTCATCGTATATGAAGAAAATCCAGGGTTATGATAAGCACAAGACAAAACCAAAACACTTAAATGCATATAGGGGCATTAGGTAGAAGTAGTAGGTTGGAACATTTGATAGAGATACTTGGTGGGAATGTTGGGTGGGAGCCATTGGGAGCACTGTACTAGGGTTGCCCTCTGCCAGTGGCCTGTTAAGGGTGAGGCGCTAATGGTTGGAAAGCGGCGCTGGATTTCACAAGTTATGGAGACTTATGTTGTCGCCACCCCCTTGACGTAGCTCTCGGAGGGAACAGGTATCAGAAATAAAGATAAAGAGCATATATGACTAGTTTATACACAAAGAGTGATAGAATGAAATCATGAGTCCATAGCTTAATGGGACTAGACACAGGATTTCAGGGAAATCCCATAGCTTTGCCTGTTACTGAGTGTTGGATGCATATTCAATGTTCTTCAGGCAATCCCTGCCAAGGAGGAAATAATATCAACATTTCAAACAGTTTCTTGCTTGCAGCTGGCATATTCTTGCATTAGGAATATTCTAAACTTTAAAGTCTTTTACCTAAAGATTATATCCCTGGGGATAGGGGAGAGAGAATACTTCCCACGTATTCCCTGCGTGTCGTAGAAGGCGACTAAAAGGGGAGGGAGCGGGGGGCTGGAAATCCTCCCCTCTCGATTTTTTTTTTTATTTTCAAAAAAAAGGATCAGAGAAGGGGGGCCAGGTGAGGGTATTCCCTCAAAGGCCCAGTCCTCTGTTCTTAACGCTACCTCGCTAACGCGGGAAATGGCGAATAGTTTGAAAGAAAGATATATATATATATATATATATATATATATATATATATATATATATATATATATATATATATATATTATATATGTATATATTATACCTCGCAAACGCAGGACACAGCGGCAAAGAAAAAAAAAAAAAATTATAGTACATGTTTGCCATTTTCAGGGTTAGCGAGGTAGCGCCAGGAAGACTAAGGAACTGTAGACATTTGCTCACATCTACCGTCTAGCAGCCATATAGAACTCACCGAAATCAGAGCCCTCCTATCCACATCCAGGCCTCACAGACCTTTCCGTAATTTCCCCAGTCCATTTCACATGGGCTAGTTCAGCCCGCTGACAGCATGTCGATCCGTGTGTACCACATCACACTTATCCTTCCGTTGCAGGCCACATGCCCTCCAGAATATTCAGATTCCTATGACTGAAAGCGAAAGCATCTTTCACTCCTCCCTTTCATCTGGTCCTTGGCCTCCCCTTCCTCTTGTTCCCTTCACTTCTGATATATATATCCTTTCAGTCAGTCTCTCTCCGCTCATCAACCCCATTATGTTCACACCATTTAAGCACATCCTGTTCAGCTTTCTCAAATATGCTCCGCTTGCTACCACCTCTCTCTATCTCACAGTGTCATCCTCTTATCAATCAACCCACCTCACTCCTCACACTGTCCTTATTCGTTTCCTATTCAGCACGTCCACCCTCTTTCGTACCTTTCCATTTGGGGCCCACCAGTAGTATCCATAGAGCACCGTCGGGACTACTGTACCTTCAAGTATGCCTGCATTTGCTCTTACAGATAATGACTTTTGCATAAACTCTTCAACGTACCCATCACCTTTACCCTCTCTCCCACCCTATGGTGCACCTCAGCTCCTATACTTCCATCCGCTGTCATGTCCACTCCCAGGTAACGTAAAACATCCAGCTTCCTCCAGGTTCTTTCCTTTCAAACTCATACTTCAAGTGAACCGAGCTCTCTCATTGCCTTACTTACATAATTGTAATTCTCAACTTCCTCTTTCCAGACATCCTTCTAAACTTGTATATATGTACACACGTGTATATACATACGTATGTATCTCATGTACAGTAATACATAAAGGTATGCTATAAAACTGCTGTACCAAAAGATCTGTAGCGTAAATAAAACAAAGCGTATTAATTGTTTTGGATATTTGAATAAGGCGAACTCTCTCTTTTGGGAAGAACTAAATTTCCCTGTTGATTTTACCCAAGTGAGAGAAAATACTCGCTCTACACTAATCCTATAATGAAGGTGATTTGTGTGTGATTATTGCAGGACACACGTTAGCTGGCCTTCATCTTTGCCATCTCTCGTTACATCCAAGTTGCCCTCCGCTTTTTTTTTTTTTTTTTAATTACTATAAGAAATTACTTTACCTTCCTCAGCCACGCCGGCCTTCTGTACGAGGGCTTCACAAATCAGGTGTTCGACCCTGAGAGATGAGAGTTCCCCTCCGCCCAGACTTTGTACCTGAGGCTTCGGTTGTCATTTTGGTCGTGAACCCGACCGGTTCCTGGGGTAATTATCGTCTTAGTGCGACGATTGCGGAGATGTGTATAGCTCTATGTGATACGAAGTGGTACTGATCATCTAGTCTGTTAAGAGCGCGGTCAGTGATTAGGGGAACTGGCTTATTCAGAGACGTTACTCATTGAGGATAGAGTAATTAGCAAAGGCAGTTGGTGATGATCTAGTAATACATGAAAGTGATTAGTGAATCTTCATTACTCAGACGAAGCAGTTAGTGAAACATGAATGGCTTGATTAATTTGCGTGGCAGATTAAAAGCTGAGTTATTTAATGAATGTCGTTTATGTACCTAAAGAAATCTCTCCGTTTAAAGTAGTTTAGGATGGTTGACGAATTTGAATTCTTACCTTGAGCCTGAGGAAAGAAGTAGAATATCTTTCTTTTGCACAAGTTAACTGAAAATATAGTTGCAAATTGAATATTCTATATGCAGTGTAGACGACGTCTGCTGACGTGAGAATATATTGGGAATGTGATGAGGACATGCACTCTCACCGCCTGTGGAGGTTGGCTAGGACGAGGTGGGAATTAGAGATTAGCTTGAGGGATGGCTGCGTTAGCTGATTATGGGGAACAATGGTTAAGTGGTGAGGCTGGCTAAAGGTCCAAAACGAGATGAATTGTGCTCTTCTTTATAAAGGCATACAATTGTGTATGTTGATGCTCTGATCAGGCCTGGACGTTTGAGGTATGGAACGCAGTTCACAGAGCCACCTGGTGGCTGTGGCGTTACCTTTTAGCCCTCACAAGTCGAACAGAGCCACATATTATGGACCTTGTTTTGTATTTACTCCGTAAGATCTCACCAGAGCTGTAGGGTATCATGTGCCTCAACTGCATTCGTATATTTAGGCGTAGTAATGCTGCTTCTCTGTCTGTTTATCTGTCTGTTTAGTCATCGTCTATGTGTTCGGGTTCACTGGCGCACCAGACATTTTCTCTGTAGGAGGTTTACTTCGAGACCGAGTACTCCTGTTATAAGCCTTATATTATCTATAATTATTTATTGGTCCTTTAATTATTTAGGCTTTAAGCCTTAACGGCTGCTAGAGTCATTAAATCCGTCACTGCAAGTCGGCGTCGACTTGGAAGTACACATAGAAAAATCTTGAACATGTTCTTCAAACGTTCATGATCGTTTTAAGACCATCTGCACTCTCGCTGCATGTATGGTGATGTCTCTCATGATTGGTTGGGCTTGAGGCCCGTCAGCTGTCAGGGTCAAGCTGCGCACGTCCATCAACCGAAAAATCTTTAACACCTTCTTCAGGTGTTAAGGATTATTCTAAGACCACGTACACTCTCACTGTGTATGGGATCCTTCAGTCTTTCATTAATATATTAATGATTACTGTATTTCACTTTCATTCCAAAAATATAAAACATGTAACATATTGACACGGTCCTCTCTAAATTACTTTTCAATCTTTTACAAAACAATATAATTGAACTTTAAAAGTGTTATAAAATTGAGGTTATTATTTCATAGGATTTTGAAGGGTAAACTGTTTCTGACAGCCTTACTAGATGTAATGTGAATTTTACGGAAACGTAAACAGTGAAGAATGTGCACATTTTGTGTAGAACATGATTGTTGATCATCAGTTCTGCAAGTACAGAAGACTGAACGTGACCATTAAAATGTAATAGTCATAGCTCAAAAAATTTGCCAGTGCTTCTGTGATTTCTCTTAAGATTTACAAAAAACGAGGGAAAACAAATGTTTAGAATTACTTGATAGTAGTGATATACTGAGTAACTTGTTTATGATAATGTACAGCACATGGAAAAAGAACTGTGCATTCTACACATAAACACAGTGCTGGCATTTTATCACATGTATGCAGGGTTTGAGAGAGAGTGGGTCACACTGGCATCCTTGAATCTTCCAGCCATCTTGTGAGGGATATAGGAGCCTTTGGTGTCTTTGTCGAAGGTGCTTCATCAGACTGTGCTCCTTAGAAGCATGCACGTTACACACACTATCTTAAGACGTCATGGATATCCATTGCCCGTTTATGTTTTCAAATAAGCGTTTTTCATTGATGTCATTTGGCTCGCCCTGTCATACAGAATAACAGTAAAATGTTCTTAGACTTTCATTATTCTCGGGGAAATTTTCAACAGGTGCTGAATCTCGTCTTTAAACATTATGCAAGTTCAGGGTAGTCCACCATGTGTCTTAGGCAGTCTTTGTGCCAGAATCAGAGAGGAAACAGACCACATCATACCAAGTTAAAGCATGGAACATTCGTAATGCTAAAGTCTTGCCACCACCAGTCTGCTGCCTAGATGCACGGACGTTGACGTATTGAACGTTACAACCAACACTCCACCGCAATCCATATTTCTGTTTGCTGCGCTTTGGCAATGGTCAGGACCACTACGTCTGTGTCAGGTTGTCCGAATCGTTAAGCGCTGATGGCATCTCCGAACGACACCCAACACATGGACGAAGATTTGAGCATCTGCCTCCTCGTGGAAGCGAGGTTCTAGAGAAGACAGATAATCCCGCTTGGTCAACCACATAACATTTTCGCCATATGTGTTGCTATTTTCCTTGTTTTCCTTGTGCATTGGTTTGTCACTTGCTTCGAGCGAGGCTGGAGAAGTTCTAACTTGTTATCAACACGGAGAAAACGTTTTGAGTTCTACATATGATTTATAGAAGCAGCCTGCTTCAGAATGTGTGGTGCTGTTGCTGTTACTTAATGGGCGTACCTCGTCCTAGTCAGGTGAGCAGCTTTGATTAACGAGTGTGGAACCCCACGTGTTGCGAAGCCAGCGTCAGTGATGGCAGCGTTCCAACCACTTCTGTCTAACCATTCTCCAAGCATCTTAGATGACGCCAACTCTGTGCAGCTCGCCTCGCATAACCACACACTTACCACCTTCTCTGCTGTTTGCCTTGCCATTGAATAGAGAGGTTTATCTATTACTACAACTGACATGTTTAGGATTAATGTTTTGAATAACTTCTGTAGCCACATTTGTGGCAAGTTCGATCATCGCTGGTGTGCGTGCATTTTCCAGGAATAATGGCAAGGGAGCCATGATGATTTTTAGATCCGTTCGAGATGAGGCAAGTGAAGCATGATTATGTTGCCCAGGAGAGAGAGTTATATCCTTTACCAAGTGGTCTTTACCGTGGAGTAACCCAGTATGATCCAAGCAGCCTGTCTGGTTGATGACCGTGTTTCCTGCATCACCGTAAATTTCATGTGTGTTAGGTGGAGTCCTCCGACTTCAGGGATTAGAGCACACCGTCATTTTGTAACATGGCAGGAGACACGGTGCTGTACGATTCTGGTTCCACAGCAGTGTTTTGTTTGGTCCTGGTAGGTAGTTTGCCTGTGGAAGGTTCCTGGGGTGCCAAGGCGTTATGTCGGATATTGCTTCAGGGAAGAGCCCTTGTTCATGAAAAGGATCATTATCTCTCATCGAATTTGTATTATGATCTACATCGTCAATAGCTCGGGTTGTGAAAACATTAGCTGACAAGTTTTGGTGGAAATACAACTTCCTCATATCCGTCACAAAGACTATTTAGTAAGTACAAGGAAGTGGATAACATTCGATCGCATGAGACACAAACCCAAGGTGTGCCACACTTCCACTAGTGACGGTCTTAGTAACAACATGAACTTTCAAATGAAGTTAGACGGGTAGGTGGTGTTTCATGATCTCTGTCGTAACTATGGCTGGCAGCGAGCATGATGCTTTGATGTGCCAAGATTGTTGAAGCTGTTGAGCTGATAGCTACATCACTATGAGAGTGGTTTGCTTGTGATTCGTCCTTGTATAGACGGGCCTTGAAATATCACGCTTATCGGTTTGTTTAGTCAAACAAGAGAAAGACTCTACATGACAGTTGCCTTGAAATCTGGTAAAAAGAAATATTGCCATTAGGTCTCTCCTAATATCATTTCAGCTGCTGTTGTTTAATGGTTCCCCATCATGGTCTCGAATACATGCCTTTATGATAGCATCACCAATATCCGTGTCAAACTTGAAAGCTATGTTGCCTCTTTGGTTATATGTGCAGACAGGTTTGGGACTGCAGCCGACAGGATATTCCTCAGCCTTGTCGTGTGCAGCCTAGGGTCTGAAAGACGAGACTGATACATTATCCCAAGATATACAAGGTTGAGGACCGATCGGTTCTGTGCTCTCATCGTGATGTATTAGTACACGCGCAGTAAGTTCAGCAAACGCTATTTCACCCAATTGTCATACCACTAGCTCAAGATCACAATGCTACAGATTTATCATATAGTTTGTGATATTTTTCCTCCAGGGCCATCATGTCACACACACACACACACACACACACACACACACACACACACACACACACACACACACACACACACACACTCACCTATGTGACAGGGAGCAAAGGACCCAGGTTAGAGGCATGTTCTCAAAATGGACCGTTACTCGTGGAGTGCCATAGGGCTCGGTCTTGGGCCCGCTGTTGTTCATGCTGTACGTAAATGACTTGCCAGATGAACTAGTCTCGTACCTAAGCATGTTTACGGATAATGCCAAGCTCACGAGAGAAATAAGAAACGAAAATGTTTGCATCAGCATACATGGGGACCTGGACAAAATTCTAAGTTGGACTGACAAATGGATGATGAGTTTCAGTCAAAATGAGTGCAAGATAATGATGAAAAGATACAGCGAAAGAAGGCCCCAGTATGAATTCTATTTCTAGAGGAAATAAGCTACAGGAACTGATGTGTGAAAGAGATCTATGGGTCGACATTGTGCATAATCTGTTGCCAGTGTTTCACATCAGGAAAACTGTAAAACAAGTAAGCTCTCTGTTGTCAGATATTTAGGCAGCATTCAAGTATATGGATGAGGAAATGTTTGGTAAGCTGCTCTCAACCAAACAGGATTATTCCTCTCTGGTCTGGTCACCACACCTAAGAAACACAAAGAGCAACGAAGATTTACGAGAGCTTAGCTACAGTGAAAGGTTTGGGGCTACACAGCTTTCCACCTTCGATGTGTGAAGGGGTAGGCGTGACCTGATAACACTGAAGTTCCTAAATCATTTGGATGATGTTGACAGTCAACAGGTCTTCGCCCGGTGCAGTCCCGGAGTTCCCTGAGTAATTGAGGTTGCAGCGCTAAGGGTGCTCTACCCACTGAAGGATATAGGGGAGGAGATGGTCGTAATAGTGATAGCGTTGCTAGTGGTGGATGAAGCGATGCCATCACTCACCTCGTGATCGTCCAGCAGGTTACATTTAGTACGGATCTGCCACCCAGAACACGGGATTAGGGCGAGGGTTTAAAGAGTCACCTCTACAATGGCGATATGGGAAGCCGTGGAATTCTGGGGAAGATTATAACCTGAGTAGTGTACACGTTCGACGTGTGTGTGTGGGTGGATGTGTGGCCTCTAGGGTGCTGTAGTGTGAACTCTACAGTACCGTCAAACTTTACTTTAGTATGACCCAAAACTACAGTCTCAAATAACTTCACCTCTGTTGTAGCAAATGAAGAAAAGGAGTTATGGATGAGGATGGAACTCAACTCGGGACTGTTATGTACACATGGACTTGGTGCGCTCAGGGCTTCAGATTCGCCTTGGTTGTGACTTGTCGCCTGGGTTGTGACGTGGTTCATGTTCAGAGAGCGAGATAGTCGCGATGTCTGTGTCTGTCACACACCGTTAAAGTTTTTATTGGCCTCAGCTGAAGCGTAACTCCACACTTTAAGGCTCTTAGCCCAAGCCTTTTTATGCTGGTGACAGGAATCCTGGTCTTCTTCCTCCAAATACTCACTCTCTTCATATATATATATATATTGTATATTTCATTATACTTTATCGCTGTCTCCCGCGTTAGCGAGGTAGCGCAAGGAAACAGACGGAAGATTGGCCCAACCCACCCACATACACATGTATATACATACACGTCCACACACGCACATATACATACCTATACATCTCATCGTATACATATATTTACACACACAGACATATGCATATATATACACATGTACATAATTCATACTGTCTACCCTTATTCATTTCCGTCGCCACCCCGCCACACATGAAATAACAACCCCCTCCTCCCGCATGTGTGCGAGGTAGCGCTAGGAAAAGACTACAAAGGCCACATTCGTTCGCACTCAGTCTCCAGCTGTCATGTATAATGCGCCGAAATCACAGCTCCACAAAAATTTCCATGGTTTACCCCAGACGCTTCACATGCCCTGGTTCAATTCATCGCCAGCACGTCGACCCCGGTATACCACATCGTTCCAATTCATTCTATTCCTAGCACGCCTTTCACCCTCCTGCATGTTCAGGCTTCGATCACTCAAAGTCTTTATCACTCCATCTTTCCACCTCTAATTTGGTCTCCCACTTATCCTCGTTCCCTCCACTTCTAGCACATATATCCTCTTGATCAATCTTTCCTCACTCATTCTATCCATGTGACCAAACCATTTCAAAACACTCTCTTCTGCTCTCTCAACCACATTGTTGGAACCACTGTTCCTTCAAACATACCCATCTTTGCTTTCCAAGATAACGTTCTCGACTTCCACACATTTTTCAACGCTCCCAGAACTTTCGCCCCTTCCCCTACCCTATGATTCACTTCCGCTTCCATGGTTCCATCCGCTGTCAAATCCATTCCCAGATATCTAAAACACTTCACTTCCTCCAGTTATTCTCCATTCAAACTTACCTCCCAATTGACTTGTCCCTCAACCCTACTGTACTTAATAACATTGCTCGTATTCACATTTACTCTCAGCTTTCTTCTTTCACACACTTTACCAAACTCAATCACCAGCTTCTGCAGTTTCTCACCCGAATCAGCCACCAGCGCTGTATCATCAGCGAACAACAACTAACTCACTTTCCAAGCTCTCTCATCCACAACAGACTGCATACTTGCCCCTCCCTCCAAAACTCTTGTATTCACCTCCCTAACAACCCCATCCATAAACAAATTAAACAACCATGGAGACATCACGCACCCCTGCCGCAATCCAACATTCACTGAGACCCAATGACTTTCCTCTCTTCCTACACGTACACATGCCTTACATCCTCGATAAAAACTTTTCACTGCTTCTAACACTCCTTCTTAATACCTTCCACAGAGCACCTCTATCAACTCTTATCATTTGCCTTCTCCAGATTCATAAATGCTACATACAAATCCATTTGCTTTTCTAAGTATTTCTCGCATACATTTTTCAAAGCAAACACCTGATCCACACATCCTCTACCACTTCTGAAACCACACTGCTCTTCCCCAATCTGGTGCTCTGTACATGCCTTCACCCTCTCGATCAATACCCTCCCATATAATTTCCCAGGAATACTCAACAAACTTATACCTCTGTAATTTGAGCACTCACTTTTATCCCATTTGCCTTTGTACAATGGCACTATGCAAGCATCCCGCCAGTCCTCAGGCACCTCATATATTAAAAAACCTTACCAACAAGTCAACAATACAGTCACCCCCTTTTTTAATAAATTCCACTGCAACACCATCCAAACCCGCTGCCTTGCCGGCTTTCATCTTCCGCAAAGCTTTTACTACCTCTTCTCTGCTTACCAAATCACTCTCCCCAACCCTGTCACTTTGCGCACCACCTCAACCAAAGCACCCATATCTGCCACTCTATCATCAAACACATTCAGCAAACCTTCAAAATACTCACTCCATCTTCTTCCCATATTACCATTACTTGTTATCACCTTCCCATTAGCCCCCTTCACTGATGATATATATATATATATATATATATATATATATATATATATATATATATATATATATATATATATATATATATATATATATGGATGTTAATGTGCTGAGAGGTGCAATTGGAGGGATGTCTGATCATTATCTTGTGGAGGCTAAGGTGAAGGTTTGTATGGGTTTTCAGAAAAGAAGAGTGAATGTTGGGGTGAAGAGGGTGGTGAGAGTAAGTGAGCTTGGGAAGGAGACTTGTGTGAGGAAGTACCAGGAGAGACTGAGTACAGAATGGAAAAAGGTGAGAACAATGGAAGTAAGGGGAGTGGGGGAGGAATGGGATGTATTTAGGGAATCAGTGATGGATTGCGCAAAAGATGCTTGTGGCATGAGAAGAGTGGGAGGTGGGTTGAATAGAAAGGGTAGTAAGTGGTGGGATGAAGAAGTAAGATTATTAGTGAAAGAGAAGAGAGAGGCATTTGGACGATTTTTGCAGGGAAAAAATGCAATTGAATGGGAGATGTATAAAAGAAAGAGACAGAGGTCAAGAGAAAGGTGCAAGAGGTGAAAAAGAGGGCAAATGAGAGTTGGGGTGAGAGAGTATCATTAAATTTTAGGGAGAATAAAAAGATGTTTTGGAAGGAGGTAAATAAAGTGCGTAAGCCAAGGGAGCAAATGGGAACTTCAGTGAAGGGCGCAAATGGGAAGGTGATAACAAGTAGTGATGATGTGAGAAGGAGATGGAGTGAGTATTTTGAAGGTTTGTTGAATGTGTTTGATGATAGAGTGGCAGATATAGGGTGTTTTGGTCGAGGTGGTGTGCAAAGTGGGAGGGTTAGGGAAAATGATTTGGTAAACAGAGAAGAGGTAGTAAAAGCTTTGCTAAAGATGGAAGCCGGCAAGGCAGCAGGTTTCGATGGTATTGCAGTGGAATTTATTAAAAAAGGGGGTGACTGTATTATTGACTGGTTGGTAAGGTTATTTAATGTATGTATGACTCATGGTGAGGTGCCTGAGGATTGGCGGAATGCGTGCATAGTGCCATTGTACGGAGGCAAAGGAGATAAGAGTGAGTGCTCAAATTTCAGAGGTATAAGTTTGTTGAGTATTCCTGGTAAATTATATGGGAGGGTATTGACTGAGAGGGTGAAGGCATGTACAGAGCATCAGATTGGGGAAGAGCAGTGTGGTTTCAGAAGTGGTAGAGGATGTGTGGATCAGGTGTTTGCTTTGAAGAATGTATGTGAGAAATACTTAGAAAAGCAAATGGATTTGTATGTAGCATTTATGAATCTGGAGAAGGCATATGATAGAGTTGATAGAGATGCTCTGTGGAAGGTATTAAGAATATATGGTGTGGGAGGCAAGTTGTTTGAAGCAGTGAAAAGTTTTTATCGAGGATGTAAGGCATGTGTACGTGTAGGAGAAGAGGAAAGTGATTGGTTCTCAGTGAATGTAGGTTTGCGGCAGGGGTGTGTGATGTCTCCATGGTTGTTTAATTTGTTTATGGATGGTGTTGTTAGTGAGGTGAATGCAAGAGTTTTGGAAAGAGGGGCAAGTATGAAGTCTGTTGGGGATGAGAGAGCTTGGGAAGCGAGTCAGTTGTTATTCGCTGATGATACAGCGCTGGTGGCTAATTCATGTGAGAAACTGCAGAAGCTGGTGACTGAGTTTGGTAAAGTGTGTGAAAGAAGAAAGTTAAGAGTAAATGTGAATAAGAGCAAGGTTATTAGGTACAGTAGGGTTGAGGGTCAAGCCAATTGGGAGGTAAGTTTGAATGGAGAAAAACTGGAGGAAGTAAAGTGTTTTAGACATCTGGGAGTGGATCTGGCAGCGGATGGAACCATGGAAGCGGAAGTGGATCATAGGGTGGGGGAGGGGGCGAAAATCCTGGGAGCCTTGAAGAATGTGTGGAAGTCGAGTACATTATCTCGGAAAGCAAAAATGGGTATGTTTGAAGGAATAGTGGTTCCAACAATGTTGTATGGTTGCGAGGCGTGGGCTATGGATAGAGTTGTGCGCAGGAGGGTGGATGTGCTGGAAATGAGATGTTTGAGGACAATGTGTGGTGTGAGGTGGTTTGATCGAGTAAGTAACGTAAGGGTAAGAGAGATGTGTGGAAATAAAAAGAGTGTGGTTGAGAGAGCAGAAGAGGGTGTTTTGAAATGGTTTGGGCACATGGAGAGAATGAGTGAGGAAAGATTGACCAAGAGGATATATATGTCGGAGGTGGAGGGAACGAGGATAAGTGGGAGACCAAATTGGAGGTGGAAAGATGGAGTGAAAAAGATTTTGTGTGATCGGGGCCTGAACATGCAGGAGGGTGAAAGGAGGGCAAGGAATAGAGTGAATTGGATCGATGTGGTATACCGGGGTTGACGTGCTGTCAGTGGATTGAGGCAGGGCATGTGAAGCGTCTGGGGTAAACCATGGAAAGCTGTGTAGGTATGTATATTTGCGTGTGTGGACGTGTATGTATATACATGTGTATGGGGGTGGGTTGGGCCATTTCTTTCGTCTGTTTCCTTGCGCTACCTCGCAAACGCGGGAGACAGCGACAAAGCAAAAAAAAAAAAAGATATATATATATATATATATATATATATATATATATATATATATATATATATATATATAGAGTCTGTACTTGCCAGATGCACAAATGTGCAAATTAGATCCATTAATTGTTGAGAAAATGATAAAAAGTTATATCAACTGTTCTGAAGCATAAGTTGCATTATGTAACTCAACCTCGTGCCAGGTATAACCTGAGTTGGGTCATCCAGGAGCTGCCAGGTCAAGGTTAGGTTGAGGGTGGGTCAGACAAGACCTTCTGTCAACCTCGCGTCTTAGTAATTACATGGTCGTTTGACCCCATTCCGTGTTTCCTCCACTTCTGTACACATAACCTGTATTGCATCTATTTTCTCTCTACATAACTAGTCCTCTGAATATGTGATACACGAAAGCGCTCAGGATTCTCGTGTTTCTTTTCCTTAGTGGTGTTTTTGGATTTATGTATTCCCTGCATGTCTTAGAAGGCGACTAAGAGGGGCGGGAGCCAGGGGCTGGATATCCTCATAAAGTAGGGACAAGATATCAAGGGAGACGTTTGGAAGTTATGTCGTCTGTTCCTGACGCTACCTCACGGAGGCGAAAAAATTATGAAAAATGAAAGAAAAAAAGAAAGAATACATATTGGGAGTCTCAAAAGTCGCATCCCAAAGGAATTTTAATCAGTACAAGGAAAAATCATAATATATGTTCGAATCTTCTCTTGGATTACCCTAATGTACTTACAAAGTTTTGACACGAAGAAGCGCTTGTATCAACTTTTTTTTATATCATTATTGTTATTGTTATCATTATCATTGTTGTTGTTGTTGGTAGTGGTGGTGGTGGTTTTGTTAGTATTATCATCATTATTCCTGTTTTTATGTATCTATTATATCCACCTTTGAAAAAATTGCTCTTCAGGGGCACTCCATGCCCGTAGTCTGTATTGGGTTTCACTTAGATATCCGTCCACAAGTAAAAATGACTAGGTGTTTGTATTCGTACTGTTCTGAAAAAAGGTATATAAACGAGAGAGGCTGTTGCTGTTAACTGCAAATATGTATCAGAATATCATTGTCCAGGTTAGAAGACTTCTGTCTTTTTTTAAAACGCAGCAAACTGGATCAAATCTTGAAATTATTTAACACTGTCATATTTCATGACAAAAAATTTCTTATTCATCTTAATTATCAGAGAGGCAAATCAACATGACCTTCTCCATCAGAACAGCTCCTGTACTGACGCTGATCTTGGTTCTCTGTAGGACTACGTGATGTGAGAAATACGCAGATTGATTACTTTTATTGTAGTTTTTCTTGTTGTTCACGTATTTCATGTATATCATCAGTTTCATATTGTCCTGTTCGTCCGTCCATTTATGCATCTTTCTGTTAAACTGTTTTTTCCTTCTGGAATTTAGACGTTTTTGACTAAGGATCCGAAAGTTTTATAGCTCGCCGGATTTGTGAATTATTTCCTCCTTGCCACTCTGCAGATTTCTAGGACAGGGAAACCTGAAGTATATTCTCTCTGGTCCATTGGCTTGGAATACTGTTAATTGTGAAGTGCGTCCGTTTGGTGTGAGCTTCTCTTCTTAGAACGCAGGTTCTGCGAGTCTGAACATTTACTTGTCAAGTTTTTTTTTTTCCAGGTTTCGCTAGACGGTGGTTCGAAGATTCAGGAGACACTAGTTTTAAGCTCGTGTTTCACTTGAGAATTGTACTAAGCTTCACGAGATGGAGATTCGAGGCTTCATGGAAAAGTAGTCAGAGTGTTCTAGGAAGATTGGCTGTCCTCCATTGGTCAGATTCTTTATGAGTGCCAATTTCCATTAACAGTCATGGGATACAACCAGAAGCCGCTGTAGGCCACTGGAGGGGGCTATGTGGCTCTTGAAGCTGAAGAACGAGTATTTGGTTTTAAATCGTAAGCTATTGTACCTTGATTTTATTTAGTGTCTTTAATAGAATCATCTGTAGCTGGTTTGATGTTTTGGTATTTACTGTAGTGGTTTTCATCCTTCCCACCGACTTTATAGTCTTATCCACATCAACGAAAAAGGATTGACAGAAAGCAGACAGTTCCCCTTTCTCAGTTCAGATAAAGATATCTTACTGTATGTCACAGTGACCTGAACGGTCAGGTACAGTGTACGGGAGATTACCGTAATCTTGGAACATGGACGCAAATCTGTTTTGTGACGCCGTGTGCTCAGCGACACCTCGTTCTGGGACGCTTCATGAACACCCCCGGCGGACCACTGGTATATTAGATTTCTGTTCCGCAAAGATATTTGAATCAAGTATGATAACCGTCTGAGTACGTACGTGGCTTTTGTCATTGAGGCAAGAGCCACGTCGACGTTTTGGGTCAGAAAACTTGATATGGGAGGGTTGGTCTTTTATGGTTGAGGTTTCACAGAACGAAAAGACACGTCTGTGTTATCTAAGGCTTTGGTTTACATACCTCTGTGAGTTACTTATTGTTAGTAGTATTTTTGTGAGGCATTTCTTTGCATACATTTATAGTGGTAAAGGTGATTATATATTTGAAATACTTTCACATTTTTTTTCATAATTCTGACTACTATTGTTGAAATCTTTGTCCATTTGCGTCACGCTCATAGTGTTCTATAGAAAATGATTGTCGAATATGACGTAGACTCGTATGCACTCGACTTAACATATTCAGTCAAAAACTTCCAACCTTTAAGACTCCCATAACATGAAACAGCAAACATAAAACTCATCTGTGACCCCGTCTCCTCACCTTTGACCCTGCACGTTGACCCACGCCCTGACCACCCACCCGCTGTTATGACCTACTGTCTTCGTAGGGCTACTGTAAGTATTGTCATCTTGTAAGTCGACCCTCATACGCCATGCAGCGCTCTGCAGCTGATTACAATTTACTTTCACACCTGAAGGAGAATTACTTGGGCCGCACGTGAACATTGTCCCTCGTAAGTACTTTGCAAGTGTCTCTCACTCAGAGGTTGTCCACCCACACACATGTCTGCCATTTACATTTGTATTAAAGACAGACACCTGACTGTCTGCCATTTACATATGTATTTAAGACAGACACCTGACTCCCACGGTCGAAAGGAGGATTCATTTACGTGAAGTGGTTTATAGCTCTGCCTCCACCTCCTCCCGTACTTTTTTCTTTTTTTTATTCTCCCAACTCCTCCACGCCCATGTCTCAAGAAGAACCCACCACTACTCACATACCGCCCACACCGCCCAACTCCCTGGTCACATGTATGTGGTTCCGGTCCGTATGTTGGCTTCCTGAGGTAAAGTGCCCGTCCGTGTGGCCCTCCTGGCTTGGAGGGATAAGCCCCGGCCACAGTATAGTGTGGCCCCACCCAGGCCATAACTCCGGCCAGACCATAGCCTCCTCATGCCACCCTGCTGTCACTATAACTCAGTCTGGACCATAACTTATCCGACACGGTAACCCCACCCACTTTATACCACACACACACTTTATAACCCCACCCACTTTATAACCCCACCTACATTATAACCCCACGCACTTTATAACCCAACCCTATTTATAACGTCTCCTACATTATAAACGCACGCACTTTATAACCCAAACCAATTTATAACCCCCACCCACAGTATAATTCCACACACACTCTACAACTACACCCGCATTATCACCCCGCCTACTTTATGAACCCACACTTATAAACCCACTCGCATTGTAACCCCATCCACAGTGTAATCCCAAGTACATTGTAACGTCATGCACCCACACTCTAACCCCTCCACCCCTCCAATGATCAAAGATAAAGAAAAACTAGAACGAATTCAAAGATCAGCAAACCTAATTGAATCGCCCAGTAGTGATTCCAAAGAAAGAATCCGAGATTTACAACACTTCTTCTAAAAAAAAGAGATTTTCGCGAAGTTTGCAGAATACTAGATGATCTTAACAACATAACTTGAAAAATTCTTCGCATTAGCTAAAGATTCGTCTGCCAGATATAACGATATGAAATTAGAAGGAAATAGATATAATAGCTATACCAAGAATATATATATATATATATATATATATATATATATATATATATATATATATATATATATATATATATATATTTCATTTGTAGAGTGGGTGAATATTAGAACGAATAACCACCAGACAGATACTTCAGTGGTATATGTTATAAACATCTGTTTCAGGAGGCCAAAAAAATCTAGAGTTACTTAAGAAACGGAAAGCTTCTTGTTTCTCTGTCCGAGTTCGCTTACTGGAGAAGCCCTACACACGATATATTAGGGAACTTTTCCTCGTTCTTACTTTCCCATGATTTTTCCATGGCAGTATACTTTCATCATTCTACATGGCTTTCCTTCTCAGCTCTCTCTCTGCTCGCTGATGGGCCGGGGGGAATGATGAGTGGGGGTGCCTTCTGTTGTACTATCATGTTTCTGCCACACACAAGATCATGACCTCAGGTCACCTTTTCATGAACCAACTGGTACTTCCATAAATTTCCATTATGAACTAACCAACATTATAACCACATTCATAACATGAATCATCATCCCACATAACCCCAAATCATGGCACAACTCGACCAGTATATTTATATAACCCCGTCCACAAAATAACTCCACCCTCATTGCAACCCTACATGCTTTGTAACTCCTCTCACGTTTTAACTTCACCCGTATTATAACCCCTCTCATATCATAACCCTACACACACATTATAAACCCGCCCAAAGTACAGCCCTATCCACAGCACAACAACACTCACATTGTAGCCCTCCTTTGCCATAACACGCTCAAGCTGTAACCTGGTGTGCACCCTGTGCCTCCCCACATTATGATCCCGCCCACGCCATAGCCCCACTCACCCCAAAGCCACACCCACGCCGTAGCCACCCTACACCATAGCCTCACCCTCACCACAGCCCTATCCACGCCATAGCCCCACCCACACCATAGCCCCACCCACACCATAGCCCCACCCACGCCATGGTTCCGGCCTCACCATGGCCCCCGCCCATGCCATATTCCCTCCTGCACCCTCGGGAGAGTGTATCATGTGGGACCTCAAACTCCGCCAATAATGGGGCTCGCTAACGTGTGTGTCGAGAGGTCATCACCGTATACGTGATGGGGCGCGGTAATAAGGGCAGCCTTATATGGCCTTTTGGTCCTGCTAAAGACAGTACGGCCACTATTACCGCGTGTCTGGACATCACATTTCTTCCACGACCCCAGTTACGCCTCTATGTAAAATTGGCAGTTATCTTGCTTGGCCATATATATATATATATATATATATATATATATATATATATATATATATATATATATATATATATATATATATATATATACACACATTCCTAAAAGAACAAGAATTCAGTGTGATTTAGTAGAATGATTTGAGTAAAAATATTGAAAAAGTGTAGTGTGAGTTATCCTTATCCCTGGGGATAGGGGAGAAAGAATACTTCCCACGTATTCCCTGCGTGTCGTAGAAGGCAACTAAAAGGAGAGGAAGCAAGGGGCTGGAAATCCTCCCCTCTCGTTTTTAATTTTCCAAAAGAAGGAACAGAGAGGGGGGCCAAGTAAGGATATTCCCTCAAAGGCCCAGTCCTCTGTTCTTAACGCTACCTCGCTGACGCAGGAATTGGCGAATAGTATGAAATAATATATATATATATATATATATATATATATTAATAATAATATATATATATATATATATATATATATATATATATTATTTTTTTTCTTTCATACATATTTCGCCATTTCCTGCGTTAGCGAGGTAGCGTTAAGAACAGAGGACTGGGCCTTAGAGGAAATATCCTCACTTGGCCCCTTCTCTGTTCCTTGTTTTGGAAAATTAAAACTGAGAGGGGAGGGTTTTCCAGTCTCCCCCCCCCCCTTAGTTGCCTTCAACGACACGCAGGGAATACGTGGGAAGTATTCTTTCTCCCCTATCCCCAGGGATAATATATATATATATATATATATATATATATATATATATATATATATATATATATATATATATATATATATATATATATATATGATTAAAATGAGATCACCATACCCCGTCATACCGGCTGTTCTGTTTCTAGCAACACACACCAGGAAGGTGTATCACTGAACTAAGAAACTCGACAAGCACGTCAGGTGCATTGCTACGTAGGTGCCCACACACGCACACACACACACCACGTGTATTATAAATCGTTAAGGCAGCACACATTTGGTGTACCAAGATTTTCAGAAGAGGGTAGCACACTCACACACACACACACACACACACACACACACATACACACACACACACACACACACACACACACACACACACACACACACACACACACGCGCGCGCGCGCGCGCACACAGGGGGGGGGGGACAGGTGTAGAACTCTCCCATTAACACAGATATAGTAATCACACATAACTGGAAGCTGAGTAGGGGACGGTAGGAAAGATGTAAAGACGTACTTTTATAAGACTGGTGGAACGTTGAAGGAAACTGAGTAAGGATAATATGAATGCAGACAGCGTACAGAACCTTAAAAAGTTGTATGGTAGTTGAAAATGTTTAGTAGATGGGGCCGCCCGAGTATAACGCACACTCCCCATGCAGTACAAATAGACACAGGAACATCCAGAACCAGCGTACTATAACTTTACCCATGACATGGCAGAGGTGTTGTGAGTTAATAGCGTAAATAATACGTGCCTCATAGATTTGGCCAGACCTCACCTTTGGTGCAGTGGGTTGCAAGAGGCGCAGGTGTCGTGGTAATGTAATACTGTTGTGGGACACGGGAGCAGAGGACACTAAGTCAACCAGCCATCGGCCATATCGGGCTTTATGGCCGACTCTATCCACCAGCGGCTGACGTTGGAGGGTGGAAGAGAAGAGTAGATCAAGGGAGGAGTGAGGAAGGAAGAAGGGGATTTGTATTACTAGGTATAAGAAAGTTCCAAGATGGTTAGGGAGGAAAGAAATGTGGTCTTTACAGTGAAATTAAATGATAAATGCGACATTGCTGACGATGATAGAGATATGGTAAACAAAGTAAAGTTTGCCGATACAAAGGGATACGGAGGAATTCATACAGCAACAGACCACTGGGTCTCTTCGAGGTTGTTTGTGATAGTGAAAGATATCAGAATCTTACATATCGACGTGGTAAAAGAAGGGAGGCATACAGACCGCTCACCGAGAAAACCCTGCAAATTGTCAATATGACAAAAGAGGCGCAAATAATGCTAGTTATGTGAAGCGAAATATTTATCGTCTCTTCTTGAACGTATCTGTATCTCTAGTTCTCCTTTCAGCTGCTCTTATTGGCAAATCATTCCAAGTATTAACAATCCTGTTGAAGAAGTTCTTCGCCTCGTTCGAGGTGAAACTACACCCAACTAAATCTACACTCCAGTCCTGACCGCTATGGTTCAGACACATGCACTCCACAAATGGTTGTTCAGTTGAACAGGGAGAGGCAGCAGTAATGACTCAGAAGGTGCACGCACCCTGGAGGTGAACGTATTTAGCAAGTGAGACTCTGGCACTGAGTCATGCCCGGCAGATGTACGTACGGCTCACGTCTGCCTGGTAAACCTGACTAATAAGCGACCACATCCCGGACGTGGCTATATTTCCCAGCGGAGCACAACTGACCGGCGAGCACAAACTACAGGACGACGAAGAACATATACGTCTTGCAGGTGGATATATTTAGCAGGTGACTTTACCTAGTAGGTCTCGTTATCATACAGGTGATCGAAACTAACAGCTGAACGTGTCATGTAGGTGAATATGCTTAAGAAGTGAAGATGCCTTTTAGGTAGAGGTGTATGTAGGATGTAGCTAGTAGGTGAACTTCTTTAGCAGGTAAGCTTGTCCAGTAGGGGCACATGCAGCAGATGAACAGAGATACGAAGTGAACACATCAAGCAAGTGGGCAGGTTAAGTACACAAAGCCAGGTAGCAGGTGAATACATCAATAAGGTGATTATGTCAAGCAGGTGGACATGTTTTGGGAAATAACATCCCTGGCAAGTGAACATGTATATTGTTGGTCACCTTATCCTCTTGTGAAGTACTGTAACGGTATATTGCTCATGGTGTAACTGCTGTTGTCACTGCTGTTCCTGTTACTAGTGCTGCTGTGGATGGTGGTTCCGTTCTTGCTGCTGCTGTTTACGCGCCTGCTTCTAAATGTGCTGCTGCGCCTTCTGCTAATACCAGTGCCAAACTGTTGTTGTTTTTGCTTTTACTGCTACTGATGCTGCTGTGGATGCTTGTAATAATGCTGCTGCTGCTGCTATTCATGTGACTCATGCTACTCGCACTACTGCTGGTCCTTCTCTAAGATCATGTACCATATCTCTCCCTGCTGCCCTGAGGTACGTGACAATGGGCAGTAACTTGTAGCTGTAAGCCTTATGTAGATGAAATGAATTTTCATTTGGAAGAATGGATTCAGGGGGCCGCAGGATGGATCAACAAGATCATGGGATCGTATTTCGGAGAGGCTGGACGGAGGCGACAACAGGGAAGAATAGAGGTCATCAGTTTAGTGTGTGCTTCTTCCGCCGTTTATCAGGGGCCGTGACGGCCTCTGGTAAAGGGATGGGAGCCACTGAAGCGTCTGGTTAATGAGGGAGAGGGAGGGAGATAGATAGGGAAAGGGAAGGAGAGGGAGGAAGATATGGGGGAGCAGGAAGACGAAATAAAAAGAGGAGATGGGGACGAAAGAGGAGGAACAAAGTAAATGATGGAAGAAAGAAAAATGGCTTTCGATCGTGTTGACATCACCCGCAGGCTGGATTTTGAGAACACAATTGTGTCTATTTATATCTATCTGTTCATAGTTGCCTTAGGAGCCCTCTCGTGAAAGGATCCCAGTGTTACTCCAATATCCCTTTCACAGGAGCTCCTTCAGTTCCAAGGCTACGCGACTTCCACCAGTGGCATGGAAATTACTGATGCTGTTGGAATTATAAGGTCTTCGACGAGAGTGTACTCCTTATTCAAGAGACGGTAATACATTCTTAGCGGAGGTCACTTTTCACACTCGACGTAACCAGAAGTAAGCGAAATCCGGTGACACCTATATATATATATATATATATATATATATATATATATATATATATATATATATATACGTATATAACGTGGGATAAGAGTTACCGAGCTCCGCCTTCTTGAGATTTACAATAAAGTTGAAATGTGAGTTTTGCCGAAGCTTTATCATCAGTTGGCGAGATAGAATATGGTTTCGTTCAATGAATTTCTGGCCTCGAAATAGTTCAACATGTCCTTTGCTAATGAGTGTGGCGTGGTTGCTGGAGCACCTGATGATAATGATAATGATATTAATGATATTAAGAGTAATAATAGTATTGGGGTGGGCCATTTATGACTTTTTTTAAGTCCTTAACGAATGGCTGTAGAAATGGAACGATTTCTCTGTAAATTCCAGTTAAAGCCTTGGAAATATACATGAGGGACCGACCACTGGAATGTACAGCCTCGGATATTTTAAGGCAGCAGTTTGTGATCAACATAATATTTCCGTGTCCCTCACCGTCTATGATGACCACACCGAGGCCCAGACCGGTCCGCTCGGGATTTTTTCCTCTGTGGATTATTTAGGAGCAAAGGTTAAGAGAAACGTCCCAGAAGCGGAGACGAATTTATAAATCAGGGTTAATGAGGCCATGGCTGGTGGTGGTGGTGGAGATACGTTGACGAGAGCAATGAACGGTGTTTCACGGCTCGACGCAGGGAATTCATCAGTTGTTGAAGACAACACTGAAAGATTGTGCCAGTGTGTGTGTGTGTGTGTGTGTGTGTGTGTGTGTGTGACAATTTCTCATATTTGTATATCACTTTAGTATCATGAAGACTTGCAGTATTTCTTTAAATCCTAATTTACTGTCAGAATAGATATCAAACGTAGATAGCCTATTGTCACGAATGTCTGATTCTCATCTCATTCGGATGGAAAAATGTAACGAGATGAATGGCTTTAAGTCTGGACAGTTGCTGGGAGCAGTATGTCGTCTTGCTCTGATATCAGATCATAATTCAACCTTCATTAGTCTTACTGTCCAGTATCTTCAGACCACCTTTGTATGTTGAGAGCGAGAGAGAGAGAGAGAGAGAGAGAGAGAGAGAGAGAGAGAGAGAGAGAGAGAGAGAGAGAGAGAGAGAGAGAGGCCTTCATCAGGAGGATTCTTCCCAGCTCGTACACCAACAGTAGCGTTGATCTACCATCACCATAACGAGTAACAGGTTAAGGTCGTTTATGGTTGGCTGTTCAGCTTCTTAATTACAGTTCATAAGTTATGTAGATGAGCCCCTGCCGCTATTAGTAAAGTACAGACGAGACGGCCAATTACGCGTGCAGGACCGTATAATGCCCCGGTACGACAGTAAACGCTTCCATCTGAAGTATTCTACGATTCTGTTTAGTATTCCATGCCTTTGGTGGTGTTAATTGCCAAGGAGGGGCTTAAGCATACCTGGAGAAAGTGAAGTAGCATTTCCAGGTGTTTCGTGGTCGATGCGGTACATATAAAGTTTCACTGGTAAGATTGCGGATAGGTGACTGCTGGACTTCGTGAAAATCGTTCCCGTAAATGTGATTTTTATGTATATGCAACTTTGTTCGAAAATTATAATATTTGCCGCTACATTAATTTTCCTTGCGAGGTTAGGTTAACCCTACAGACTCAGGAGCTTGTTTTCCCCTTGTTTCTTGGTTGTGCCCGTGCTTCCCGTTACTCCGGGGGCAACAAGAAGTTTACCCACACCTTTCGACATTTTAGCCTCTCTTAGCTCTTTATCTCTCCCCGATCTTCTGTATCTTTCAGCGAATCCTCAATTTATGCGGCACGGTTGAGAAGGAAGGGAGTTATGTTGACGGAGGGACGAAGGGTTGGTGTCCATGGGCGTGTCCGGGTCGTCTGGAAGTGTACATACTTATTGTTCTTTCCCTTTGGACCCTGCAGGAGGCGCACGCCCCCAGACAAGTAGCCATATATCCCTTGCTACGTGGGACCTGGCCCTCCCAAGGACTGTACTTCCATACAATTGCTACCCCCTGGCCTCGTGCCGTGAGGATCAAATAGTATTTTACACTAAGCAATGATCGGTAAAGAGGAATTTATGAGTCATTAACTGACTCTTCACATTATTTTTTTTTTTTTTTACAAATTCACAACTGCAATTACATTTTGATCACTTGTAATGGAATCGTCTTTGGCTTACGTGGCCATAGACCGACCGTGCGGGCTTGTGGCTATCGCTCGGAGTCTTTCGTTGTCTTCCGTCGTCCGTCCGTAAACTTTCCACATTCTAATCTTCTCCTCTGATACAACTGACCATTTTATTTAACGTTAGCTGAGGCGGCCGGGCGACTGTGGCTCTGACCAAGGCCAAACATGGACAGTGATGGTCCTTGGGTGGTCCCTCTACAGAACTGTCTGGTGACCCTCGAACACCATCCAAGATAACCGCTGTTTATATATATATATATATATATATATATATATATATATATATATATATATATATATATATAGATAGAGAGAGAGAGAGAGAGAGAGAGAGAGAGAGAGAGAGAGAGAGAGATAATAGAATGAAGCGGGAAGGTATAGGAGGACAGATGAGTACTGGCGAGACGTCCATTACATGGTCCTTCAGCCCAGCAGGAGTGGCGGTATAGCTCAGAACACTTGGCAATCACTGCATGCTCGCCCGCCGATTACATGTGTAAACAGGTGGCCACAAATATCCCAGGTGTAGCATTAGCCGCCACGGCTGAACAACCACAGGGCCGAGTTTTTACCTCCACCTTCCCTGGGGTTACCTGACGCTCTACGCCCATACTCTTGTCATACTCGAGTGTGTCAAGGTCACCTCCTACCTTATAGCTTGTGCCATACTTGTATAATGGCTTCTCAGGTGTCCTGGGAATATACTTTCGGCTCCGTCCCTCATATTTATCTGATTATGAGGTGTAATTTGACACAGATTTTCAGTATGAGCTGATGGTAAGGTCGTATTCTCCAACGTGTGTCGTATTAAGAAAGTATTAACGTCAAGACATATGATTTGTGTTATTAGACAACACCAGAACATCAGAGAGAGAGTGACATAATCACATAGAACTGGGACATGAATATTTATAAGACGTCTCAGAAGATGAACCTGTTATAGAGATCTCTCACAGCAAGCTCGGTGACAGCATTTGCACGTACCCTCTGGGCTGTAAAGGAATTATATGATTATTACTTCAGTCTCGGAGCTTTTTGAAGACTTACTCGTTGTTTACCCAAGATTTTCAAGTCCCTGATATGCAAATTGTAAACATTACCGCACAACCCACCGCCCAACGTTGTGATGAAACATTCTTATAGTCATGATGTCTCACACATTTAGTTAACAAACTTTCTTAAGAAACTGGAGGGTGATTCCTGTACCCATGTCCTCAAAAGAAATTTTCTTAAGAAACTGGAGGGTGATTCCTGTACCCATGTCCTCAAAAGAAACTTTCTTAAGAAACTGGAGGGTGATTCCTGTACCCATGTCCTCAAAAGAAATTTTCTTAAGAAACTGGAGGGTGATTCCTGTACCCATGTCCTCAAAAGAAACTTTCTTAAGAAACTGGAGGGTGATTCCTGTACCCATGTCCTCAAAGGAAAGTGACTAAGATCATCTGATGGTGATGGTGTGGTTCGTAAGACGCGCCTAACGGCCGGCCACAACCATTGACTGGGAAGCCTCACCGGGGCTTCTTAACGCATCAGCAACAACGGCACAGCCCTTAGGTTTGGTGATGTGCCTGACCCAACCCTTAAAGGAAGGGTCAGGTTAAAAGTTAGGCCATCGTACCCAAGGGTTGCACCGTCGTCCTCAGGGTCACATTGTCTTGCTCAAGGGCCGCACTGTCTTATTGAAGAGTTGCTACTTCTTGCTTAAGGGTTGCACTGTCTCACTCAGGGGTCGCACTGTCTTGTTCAAGGGTCGCATCGTCGTGCTTAAAAGGCACACTTTGCGCCGTCGTGCCTTAGGGAGTTAAGAGATGGTAGAACTCACAACCAACCCACATCACTACCTGCAGAAGGCGATGCTGGTCAGCTAATTGTGGGCTACGCCACCAGAGTACTGCTGCCGATGCAGCTGGAGGGGAGAATCCCACGATCCGAATATACAGAGACCTGCCTTACGGTTAGTTGGCACTTGTTTGGCTACTCCTCCCGGGAGAGGTCAACATGTAGATTCCCAGATAATTTCCTTACGTCATGCATTAAGGAATGATAAAGCACGCATGCTAATAAGAAGTACTAGGAAGACGGTCATAGAAAATAAATGTCCATAGGGTTTAGTCTTGTGTAGTTTTGAAATGTTTTTCGACCATGTGTGACTCCTAAGTTTCGCATTGTTAGGGATTGGTTTAGGGCCACTTTGAATCGTGCAGAAGTCATGTTGTGCAGATTTTTTCCCCCCTCCATTCATTAGTCTTCGACCGAACGTCATGTTCATTTACGTATCGCTCTGTATTAACATTATCATGAAATATGCACGGCACACATCCTCTCACTAACCATTATGCTAATAGACTGATGGGTAAACCAAATATATTTCTTTCCTCCCGAACTGAGAATTACTGCTGGAAGGGCCACCGATATATGATCTAAACTGTTATAAAGCCTTTGAGCGCGACGGTACGACTCTTGGGTACCGATATCTTTGTCTTGGACCTGACTCTCTTAACGGTCTGGTTAAGAACCCTTCTGCCCATTATGCTCAAAGGTCGTACCGAAGTGTTCACTGGTCGCGCCGTTGTGCTCGAGGATCCCACTTCCGTACTCAGAGCGTTGAGCCATTATGGTATAAGCGGACGGTATCCAGAACTTGAGACCGCTTCAGTCAATACCATCCATCAGCAGATGTCAGGCGATACCCCGTGCACATCAAGACATGACATAACCGGGGTCAGAGGTAGATATATTTGCACCTCAGAACCACCAGCTTCTTTCATAGGTATTCATGGTACAGCATCTCTGAATGTAGAGACGGTAGTTCCTTTATTCAATTTCCTGTCTGGATTCTTTCAGTGATAATAGATGTGGAAAAGTTCAGTTATATTCTAGGGTCAAAGATTATCGTATATTTTCATATGTAAATATTCATGTATTCAAAACTTTCGTAGCTTAAAGGTAGATTTGATATCTATTTTACTTGTGTTTATATCTACATTTCCCCTTCTTCATTAAACACACTCACATAAAAAAAACAAAACTGAAAAGCACAGAACGACGCTTTCATTAACCAGTCTTCCACCGCCCCACCAGAAATAAACTCATCTGTAACTACGTTCCCCAGCCATGCACGAGTTATACTTTCTCGTCTGTGTTCTGGACACTAGCCATCTCTCGAACACGACAAACAAAATCCCAATTTATCACAAGACTCTTCATTCCTTAGAAGCATCCTCCACACCGAAGACGCTGAACGTTTGCTCTTCACTTGCCCTGTGCTCACCCTAAAAACAAATACACACACATCACCAACACCACCACCACACTTTATGGCATGTGCTCCCGTCTGGTGAACTGGGATGTTTTCTTGAACGCTGCAGGAGCTCCTTATAAGAAACTACTGGGGCAGGAAGGTCATATATATATATATATATATATATATATATATATATATATATATATATATATATATATATATATATATATATTGATCAAAATGAGTTTTTTCTTACGCAAATGAGAACTCATTCACTCATTCAAACACCCAGGATATCAGACAGCTGATATTTTTCACTTAAGCTTTAGTGCAAAATATCGTAGTGGAATATGCCTGTGTACGATTTTTTCCTTTTCTCTCTGTGAGTCATTAACTAAGCCCTTTGCTTGTTGGAATGTTTATCTTCGTTGTTACATTCTCTTAAGATGCACTGAAAAGCAGCCGATTGAAACTGACAGGATTGCTAAGTGATGAAGGAGTGGGCGGGCATCGGTGCAGAGTTGTGCTACTGTTGGCGGGGTGGAAGGGAAGGGCGTCAGGACGAGTGGGTGGTGAGGGATTGTTTGTGTTTGTTGTGACGGTACTGAGCTGGTGCCCGGCGCTCCTGGTCGGTGGTCTAGGGACGGGGGCGCCCACTTACACACTGCAGCAGTGCCAGTAACAACGTGTAATGTGATACATAAGGAATACAAACACGTAGCAGACCGCTGGGTCCTTTCGAGGTTGTTTTATGGCTGCGGAAGAGATCATAAACGTGAGAGAGATTAGTGTGGTTTTGATTAGAAAAACAAACATAACTTAAGGAGGAATACCTGTAAACTTTTTGTTTGTAAACTAAGGAGTCGCAAACAATGTCATGCGTGGACCTGACGCGAATTATTTGTCAAGTCTGTTCTTAAACGTATCTATGTTGCTACCTTTAGATCCTTTAACTGGTAAATCATGCCATATGTTAACAATGCTTTTTCGAAGAAAAGCAATTTGCCGTACTCAGAGTAAAACGTTTGCCCGCGACTTTGTATTCATTGCTATAAGTGAAATCATAAAAAAGAATCTAGGTCTAAACTACTGATTTGATCGAGATAATCAAATCCTTTGATAATTCCAATACCTGTATCACATCATCACCCCTTGATCCCCCTTTTTTATATAAGCTACGTAAGTTTAAGTCGTTTAGGCGGATCTCATAATATTTGTGTCTCAGTTCGGGAATCATCTTGGCTGTTCGTCCCGCTGTACCGTCAGTATTCTGTCATCGCCTTTTTCTTTTTCCCAAGTAGGGTGACCAAGTATTCAAGGTGAGGACACGCCAATGAACGGTAAAGAGAGAGGATCAGTTTTTTAGACTTAAATTCGAATGCATGCTCTATGAATCCTATTTTTTTCTTTTTGACTAGTATTATGACTTTGCTTAGGTAATTAGCAATCATCATCCACGACATTTTTCAGTTATCCTTTGTAACAATACAATTCGTACTGTAGATCGCCTTCTAGTTTTTATTGCCGATGTGTAAAACTTTTTGCTCATACAGATATAGAATTCATATGACACCTGTGAGACCAGTCCGTCAACTTGTCTGTCAGCTTACAGATATAGGCGTTCAATTTCTGTTGTAAGAAAGAACACATGAGAAAGTAAGCCGGCTCAAAGACTAATCCCTGTGGCACACCACTTGTCATGTCCAACCATTCTAAGGCTAGACCGTTATGCTTTCTAGTAACTTTTCAAGCAGTACTTGATGGAAAACTTTCGGATGATGTAAATAATGACAATCCATCAAACGTTCTTTTGTCTAGAATGATTAAGAAATATCTTTATGAGGGGAAATTCTTTTTGGCATACCTCAGCTGCATCGGCCTGAGACATCTAGTCCTGGAAACACAGTGAAGCAGAAAGATGAGGGGAGTCAGAGAATAATGATCACACTGATATAACAGTAATGGTGTTGATAGTGATGTTTATAGTAAGATATTGATGATGATAATAATGATGATAGTAATGATAATGATAATAGTAATAATGATTTTAATGATAATAATAATAATAATAATAATAATAATAATAATAATAATAATAATAATGATAATGATAATAATGATACTAATAATAGTGATAATGATGATAATAATTGTAATAATGATAATAATGATCATAATAGTAATAATAATGATAATGATAATGATCATTATTATATGAAGAAGGAGGAGTAGCAGTAGGAGAAGGAAACTGAAGAGGGAGAAGGAACTGCTTCTGCTGTTACTTGTCTCACGACTGTTACTATGAAAGTCATGGTTGTTGCTGCTGATGAACATATCTGCTGCTTATCTGTATCCCCAGTCCTGCCACTTGTGCCAGGATGCAGCGCATCACTCGGGGCCCAGGCATCCTGCTGTCGAAGACGTAATGGTATTAATCTTTAGAGTGGCTGACATATTCCTCAGGATTATGAGAGGCAGTGTTGATGATCCTGACCTGTATGGTTAGGGAGAGATAAAGATACAGGCAGGGTCAGACCGGCAGGTGGACAGGAGGAAGGATTTTATGGAAATACTCAACACTTTGGCCTTTAACACATGCCACTCGCTAAGTGATAGTTGGTATGGCAGATGGATTGTTGTAAGAGACATTGTCTTGTATGGTGAATGGCGTAGGTTGACCCAGAGACGTCCGGGATCTGAGGTCAGAGTTCAGACAGATGGTCCCATCATGGGTCACTTACCTTAAGCACTGACCCTCTCTGCTTATCACCCACCACTCCCCCAACCGTCAGGACCGCACACCTCAGCACAGTTGATAAGATGCATCAACGAACACAAACAATCATTGATCAAGTCGTGAACAGTTCATCGATGATGCAGTCATGATAAAGTGATTCTAAAACAGCAGTAAACATGAATAATGAAATATTTTGAAAACCGTGTGTCTGTGTGTCAGGAATCCTCACCACAGCTTATTGTAAATAACATTATCATCACAAGAGTCCACATGATCACTTGCATATTACTGTGATTTGTAATTGTTTTTTGTAGTATTTTGAAATTATGATATTCTTGTGATTTCATTTTTGTACGACTCATGATTAACTGATTTTTTTTTGTAACTACGTGGACTAGTTTTCTCCAAAAAATATGATCTCGATTTTTACGATTATAAACTTGAATCTAAAAGCATGTTGAGAGCGTTTGAAGTCAAGGGTTTGACCTCTGCTTGCTGCTCGTAGTCTGCCATATGTTATAAATCTGAGTTGCTCATAATAGTATAAACACACGACTGAGTTTCAGTGCACTGCTCTGCTGAACGCCGACCTCATCTTAAGATGTATTCTACTTAAATAATAAAACTTAACATGTACACATTATACGGGCCCGGTCCCAGAGCTTGATTATATGGCCCTCAGAAAGTAGATCCGCGTCATTCAGTTAGTTTATCATCAGTGCTTCAGATTTCGCGATATAGGTTTATGGATCGTTCATTTCTTAAAGGCGAAGGGCGGTGTCTCGCTGCTACTTGCCTTATTGGCCCAAGATTTTACAGCCATACTGTGGTATAAAAGCTACCGTGGGATGAGGGGAAGGGTAGGTCATTAGTAATGAGAGATAAGCATCGACGTTCACTGATATTGTGTTCGATTATCTCCTTTATATCATTCCTTTATCATGTTGTCAGTGGGATTTTGTTGTCTTGCTTCACGTAACCGTATGCAGTTAGTGATACATTATCATCAAAAGTACACAAGACATTTTTTTCAGTTTCTAAATTGATTTGATAGTGATTTGGGTACCTTCCTTTGTCTCTTACTTTTCCCCTTCATTAACCTCTCCTTGTTGCACTTAAGGCTTGGCCTTAATGTGGACTTTAGTCTGTGACTGAAGCCTCCATCATAAAAAAAGAAAGTACTCGTTGAATTAATCGTTAGAGAGGTGTCCTCTTGCTGCTTAGTGGCGGGAAGCCAAGAGTTTTAGTTTTAGAATATTTGTGGTCTAGACATGCGTAAACAAAGCATTTCAGTGAGAGTATGGATGGAGGGCACGTATCTAGGGGTAGTTGGAGGCCAGTATAGAGCGCACACTGCATCGACGCAAGAGAGAGGCAGGTGGGCCCATTTTGGGTCCCTCTCCCGTCAGGGAAAGGAACGTTTAGGATATATGATATACATGATGTACACTTACAGGATGATAACTGATGCTGACAGCAACATAGTTAACAATATATGTGGAATACAAAGCAAGTTTAAGATATATCATAGATATTCAGAAAAATCTTAACATTGGAAGTACAGTGTATACTCAAACATATTACATATGCAGCGAGGTGTGCATTTAGAACAGGACATAGTGTAGCGTACAGTCGTTAACTCGTTAACATTGATAGCAGTAAGAGAGGTCAAAGGTACATTATATTGGGCATACGGTTACAGAATATACTGGCACTTGGCATGTTGTTAGCATTCACAGTAATACAAAGAGGATGAAGGTACATACACTCAGGGAGGATGGTTGGCAGATAGACAGGAGGGAAGAAGAGAAGATTGACATGTAGATAGGAGGGAGGCTTGTGCAAGTGTATGTGGAAGACAGATAACAGGGTGGTGAGATCTGATGGTTTATAACGGGATTATATATTACTGGAAAGTAATAGCAAGGTAAATTCCCAATCTAGTAAGATAGAAGGACAGTGATAAAACACAAGGCTCCCTCCGGTACATAGTTATGTCCTAGCAACTATGTAATCTAGAGGGAAGGTGAGTGTATATACATGGGTGTACGTAGACAAACAGGAAGGTAGATAGTCAGGCAAGGAAAGTAAACAGGGAAACAAACAACGAGTCTAGGAGGCAGGCAAGGCAACAGGTAGGTAGGGAGACAAGCTTATTGTCATGCTGCTGGATAATCACACAAGGAACTAGACATTAAGCAGCGAGGTAGCCATGCAGGCAAGAAGATAGTGAGACAGGCAAACGTTCAGGTAATACAAAAGATACATAGTCATCAACATGTTAGATAACAATTTAATGACCTGGATACGTTAAGTGCCAACAGAAATCAATAATTTCATCAATATTTTCTTGAAATGATAAGAATATCAAGACTTTCACGGTGAGCATTTATCATCATATACACTCGTCTTTCATACGCACATTCACAACGTTTTGAGAGGTTGTGGCTACCGTGGGTGACTTGGGAGAGAACGGATCACGAACGGGGGCAACCCCCGTGTGACCTCTTGATGTGGCCACTTCATCTTGCCAAACACACCCACGTCAACACTGTACTATAAGGTCCCACTCCTTACTCGCTTCGTAAGTGCTTTGCAGTCAGCAGTGCATTGTTGATAAGGTGTGTTTTTGGTTTGTTGTTGAATTTTTTTGTGTTTGTATATATATATATATATATATATATATATATATATATATATATATATATATATATATATATATATATATATATTCCCTGGGGATAGGGGAGAAAGAATACTTCCCACGTATTCCCTGCGTGTCGTAGAAGGCGACTAAAAGGGAAGGGAGCGGGGGGCTGGAAATCCTCCCCTCTCGTTTTTTTTTTTCCCAAAAGAAGGAACAGAGGAGAGGTCCAGGTGAGGATATTCCCTCAAAGGCCTAGTCCTCTGTTCTTAACGCTACCTCGCTATCGCGGGAAATAGCGAATAGTATGAAAAAAAAAAAAAAAAATATATATATATATATATATATATATATAATGTTGCGTATTCCTGGGAAATTGTATGGAAGGGTATTGATTGAGAGGGTGAAGGCATGAGCGTCAGATTTGGGGAGAGCAGTGTGGTTTCAGAAGTGGTAGAAGATGTGTGGATCAGGTGTTTGCTTTGAAGAATGTATGTGGGAAATAATTAGAAAAGCAAATGGATTAGTATGTAGCATTTATGGATCTGGAGAAGGCAAATGATAGAGTTGATAGAAGTGCTCTGTGGAAGGTATTAAGAATATATGGTGTGGGAGGCAAGTTGTTAGAAGCAGTGAAAAGTTTTTTATCGAGGATGTAAGGCATGTGTATGTGTAGGAAGAGAGGAAAGTGGTTGGTTCTCACTGAATGTAGGTTTGCGGCAGGGGTGTGTGATGTCTCCAAGGTTGTTTAATTTGTTTATGGATGGGGTTGTTAGGGAGGTGAATGCAAGAGTTTTGGAAAGAGGGGCAAGTATGCAGACTGTTGTGTATGAGAGAGCTTGGGAAGTGAGTCAATTGTTGTTCGCTGATGATACAGCGCTGGCGGCTGATTCGTGTGAGAAACTGCAGAAGCTGGTGACTGAGTTTGGTAAAGTGTGTGAAAGAAGAAAGCTGAGAGTAAATGTGAATAAGAGCAAGATTATTAGGTACAGTAGGGTTGAGGGACAAGTCAGTTGGGAGGTAAGTTTGAATGGAGAAAAACTGGAGGAAGTGAAGTGTTTTAGATATCTGGGAGTGGATTTGGCAGCGGATGGGACCATGGAAGCGGAAGTGAATCAGGGTGGGGGAGGGGGCGAAAGTTTTGGGAGCGTTGAAGAATGTGTGGAATATGTGTCAGAGGTGGAGGGAATGAGAAGTGGGAGACCAAATTGGAGGTGGAAAGATGGAGTGAAAAAGATTTTGAGTGATCGGAGCCTGAACATGCAGGAGGGTGAAAGGCGTGCAAGGAGTAGAGTGAATTGGAACGATGTGGTATACCGCGGTCGACGTGCTGTCAATGGATTGAACAAGGGCATGTGAAGCGTCAGGGGTAAACCATGGAAAGTTCTGTGGGGCCTGGATGTAGAAAGGGAGCTGTGGTTTCGGAGCATTATTATATGACAGCTAGAGACTGCGTGTGAACGAATGTTGTCTTTGTTGTATTTTCCTAGTGCTACCTCGCGCACATGAGGAGGGATTGGGTTGTTATTTCATGTGTGGCGAGGTGGTGATGGGAATGAATAAAGGCAGACTATGAATTATGTACATATGTATATATGTATATGTCTGTGTATATATATATATATATATATATATATATATATATATATATATATATATATATATATATATATATATATATATATGTTTACGTTGAGATGTATTGGTATGTATATGTGCGTATGTGGACTTGTATGTATATACATGTGTATGTGGGTGGGTTGGGCCATTCTTTCGTCTGTTTCCTTGCGCTACCTCGCTAACGCGGGAGACAGCGACAAAGCAAAATGATAATAATAATAATAGAATATATATATATATTTTTTTTTTTTTTTTTTTTTTATACTTTGTCGCTGTCTCCCGCGTTTGCGAGGTAGCGCAAGGAAACAGACGAAAGAAATGGCCCCCCCCCCCCCCCCCCATACACATGTACATACACACGTCCACACACGCAAATATACATACCTACACAGCTTTCCATGGTTTACCCCAGACGCTTCACATGCCTTGATTCAATCCACTGACAGCACGTCAACCCCTGTATACCACATCGCTCCAATTCACTCTATTCCTTGCCCTCCTTTCACCCTCCTGCATGTTCAGGCCCCGATCACACAAAATCTTTTTCACTCCATCTTTCCACCTCCAATTTGGTCTCCCTCTTCTCCTCGTTCCCTCCACCTCCGACACATATATCCTCTTGGTCAATCTTTCCTCACTCATTCTCTCCATGTGCCCAAACCATTTCAAAACACCCTCTTCTGCTCTCTCAACCACGCTCTTTTTATTTCCACACATCTCTCTTACCCTTACGTTACTTACTCGATCAAACCACCTCACACCACACATTGTCCTCAAACATCTCATTTCCAGCACATCCATCCTCCTGCGCACAACTCTATCCATAGCCCACGCCTCGCAACCATACAGCATTGTTGGAACCACTATTCCTTCAAACATACCCATTTTTGCTTTCCGGGATAATGTTCTCGACTTCCACACATTTTTCAAGGCTCCCAAAATTTTCGCCCCCTCCCCCACCCTATGATCCACTTCCGCTTCCATGGTTCCATCCGCTGACAGATCCACTCCCAGATATCTAAAACACTTCACTTCCTCCAGTTTTTCTCCATTCAAACTCACCTCCCAATTGACTTGACCCTCAACCCTACTGTACCTAATAACCTTGCTCTTATTCACATTTACTCTTAACTTTCTTCTTCCACACACTTTACCAAACTCAGTCACCAGCTTCTGCAGTTTCTCACATGAATCAGCCACCAGCGCTGTATCATCAGCGAACAACAACTGACTCACTTCCCAAGCTCTCTCATCCCCAACAGACTTCATACTTGCCCCTCTTTCCAGGACTCTTGCATTTACCTCCCTAACAACCCCATCCATAAACAAATTAAACAACCATGGAGACATCACACCCCTGCCGCAAACCTACATTCACTGAGAACCAATCACTTTCCTCTCTTCCTACACGTACACATGCCTTACATCCTCGATAAAAACTTTTCACTGCTTCTAACAACTTGCCTCCCACACCATATATTCTTAATACCTTCCACAGAGCATCTCTATCAACTCTATCATATGCCTTCTCCAGATCCATAAATGCTACATACAAATCCATTTGCTTTTCTAAGTATTTCTCACATACATTCTTCAAAGCAAACACCTGATCCACACATCCTCTACCACTTCTGAAACCGCACTGCTCTTCCCCAATCTGATGCTCTGTACATGCCTTCACCCTCTCAATCAATACCCTCCAATATAATTTACCAGGAATACTCAACAAACTTATACCTCTGTAATTTGAGCACTCACTCTTATCCCCTTTGCCTTTGTACAATGGCACTATGCACGCATTCCGCCAATCCTCAGGCACCTCACCATGAGTCATACATACATTAAATAACCTTACCAACCAGTCAACAATACAGTAACCCCCTTTTTTAATAAATTCCACTGCAATACCATCCAATCCTGCTGCCTTGCCGGCTTTCATCTTCCGCAAAGCTTTTACTACCTCTTCTCTGTTTACCAAATCATTTTCCCTAACCCTCTCACTTTGCACACCACCTCGACCAAAACACCCTATATCTGCCACTCTGTCATCAGACACATTCAACAAACCTTCAAAATACTCATTCCATCTCCTTCTCACATCACCACTACTTGTTATCACCTCCCCATTTACGCCCTTCACTGAAGTTCCCATTTGCTCCCTTGTCTTACGCACCCTATTTACCTCCTTCCAGAACATCTTTTTATTCTCCCTAAAATTTACTGATAGTCTCTCACCCCAACTCTCATTTGCCCTTTTTTTCACCTCTTGCACCTTTCTCTTGACCTCCTGTCTCTTTCTTTTATACTTCTCCCACTCAATTGCATTTTTTCCCTGCAAAAATCGTCCAAATGCCTCTCTCTTCTCTTTCACTAATACTCTTACTTCTTCATCCCACCACTCACTACCCTTTCTAAACAGCCCACCTCCCACTCTTCTCATGCCACAAGCATCTTTTGCGCAATCCATCACTGATTCCCTAAATACATCCCATTCCTCCCCCACTCCCCTTACTTCCATTGTTCTCACCTTTTTCCATTCTGTACACAGTCTCTCCTGGTACTTCCCCACACAAGTCTCCTTCCCAAGCTCACTTACTCTCACCACCTTCTTCACCCCAACATTCACTCCTCTTTTCTGAAAACCCATACTAATCTTCACCTTAGCCTCCACAAGATAATGATCAGACATCCCTCCAGTTGCACCTCTCAGCACATTAACATCCAAAAGTCTCTCTTTCGCACGCCTGTCAATTAACACGTAATCCAATAACGCTCTCTGGCCATCTCTCCTACTTACATAAGTATACTTATGTATATCTCGCTTTTTAAACCAGGTATTCCCAATCATCAGTCCTTTTTCAGCACATAAATCTACAAGCTCTTCACCATTTCCATTTACAACACTGAACACCCCATGCATACCAATTATTCCCTCAACTGCCACATTACTCACCTTTGCATTCAAATCACCCATCACTATAACCCGGTCTCGTGCATCAAAACCGCTAACACACTCATTCAGCTGCTCCCAAAACACTTGCCTCTCATGATCTTTCTTCTCATGCCCAGGTGCATATGCACCAATAATCACCCACCTCTCTCCATCAACTTTCAATTTTACCCATATCAATCGAGAATTTACTTTCTTACATTCCATCACATACTCCCACAACTCCTGTTTCAGGAGTATTGCTACTCCTTCCCTTGCTCTTGTCCTCTCACTAACCCCTGACTTCACTCCCCAGACATTTCCAAACCATATATATATATATATATATATATATATATATATATATATATATATATATATATATATATATATATATCATAGGGTGGGGGAGGGGGCGAAAATCCTGGGAGCCTTGAAGAATGTGTGGAAGTCGAGAAAATTATCTCGGAAAGCAAAAATGGGTATGTCTGAAGGAATAGTGGTTCCAACAATGTTGTATGGTTGCGAGGCGTGGGCTATGGATAGAGTTGTGCGCAGGAGGATGGATGTGCTGGAATTGAGATGTTTAAGGACAACGTGTGGTGTGAGGTGGTTTCATCGAGTAAGTAACGTAAGGGTAAGAGAGATGTGTGGAAATAAAAAGAGCGTGGTTGAGAGAGCAGAAGAGGGTGTTTTGAAATGGTTTGGGCACATGGAGAGAATGAGTGAGGAAAGATTGACCAAGAGGATATATGTGTCGGAGGTGGAGGGAACGAGGAGAAGTGGGAGACCAAATTGGAGGTGGAAAAATGGAGTGAAAAAGATTTTGTGTGATCGGGGCCTGAACATGCAGGAGGGTGAAAGGAGGGCAAGGAATAGAGTGAATTGGATCGATGTGGTATACCGGGGTTGACGTGCTGTCAGTGGATTGAATCAGGGCATGTGAAGCGTCTGGGGTGAACCATGGAAAGCTGTGTAGGTATGTATATTTGCGTGTGTGGACGTATGTATATACATGTGTATGGGGGTGGGTTGGGCCATTTCTTTCGTCTGTTTCCTTGCGCTACCTCGCAAACGCGGGAAACAGCGACAAAGTAAATATATATATATATATATATATATATATATATATATATATATATATATATATATATATATATATATATATATTTTTTTTTTTTTTTTTTTTTTTATACTTTGTCGCTGTCTCCCGCGTTTGCGAGGTAGCGCAAGGAAACAGACGAAAGAAATGGCCCAACCCCCCCCCCCATACACATGTACATACACACGTCCACACACGCAAATATACATACCTACACAGCTTTCCATGGTTTACCCCAGACGCTTCACATGCCTTGATTCAATCCACTGACAGCACGTCAACCCCTGTATACCACATCGCTCCAATTCACTCTATTCCTTGCCCTCCTTTCACCCTCCTGCATGTTCAGGCCCCGATCACACAAAATCTTTTTCACTCCATCTTTCCACCTCCAATTTGGTCTCCCTCTTCTCCTCGTTCCCTCCACCTCCGACACATATATCCTCTTGGTCAATCTTTCCTCACTCATTCTCTCCATGTGCCCAAACCATTTCAAAACACCCTCTTCTGCTCTCTCAACCACGCTCTTTTTATTTCCACACATCTCTCTTACCCTTACGTTACTTACTCGATCAAACCACCTCACACCACACATTGTCCTCAAACATCTCATTTCCAGCACATCCATCCTCCTGCGCACATCTCTATCCATAGCCCACGCCTCGCAACCATACAACATTGTTGGAACCACTATTCCTTCAAACATACCCATTTTTGCTTTCCGAGATAATGTTCTCGACTTCCACACATTTTTCAAGGCTCCCAAAATTTTCGCCCCCTCCCCCACCCTATGATCCACTTCCGCTTCCATGGTTCCATCCGCTGACAGATCCACTCCCAGATATCTAAAACACTTCACTTCCTCCAGTTTTTCTCCATTCAAACTCACCTCCCAATTGACTTGACCCTCAACCCTACTGTACCTAATAACCTTGCTCTTATTCACATTTACTCTTAACTTTCTTCTTCCACACACTTTACCAAACTCAGTCACCAGCTTCTGCAGTTTCTCACATGAATCAGCCACCAGCGCTGTATCATCAGCGAACAACAACTGACTCACTTCCCAAGCTCTCTCATCCCCAACAGACTTCATACTTGCCCCTCTTTCCAGGACTCTTGCATTTACCTCCCTAACAACCCCATCCATAAACAAATTAAACAACCATGGAGACATCACACACCCCTGCCGCAAACCTACATTCACTGAGAACCAATCACTTTCCTCTCTTCCTACACGTACACATGCCTTACATCCTCGATAAAAACTTTTCACTGCTTCTAACAACTTGCCTCCCACACCATATATTCTTAATACCTTCCACAGAGCATCTCTATCAACTCTATCATATGCCTTCTCCAGATCCATAAATGCTACATACAAATCCATTTGCTTTTCTAAGTATTTCTCACATACATTCTTCAAAGCAAACACCTGATCCACACATCCTCTACCACTTCTGAAACCGCACTGCTCTTCCCCAATCTGATGCTCTGTACATGCCTTCACCCTCTCAATCAATACCCTCCCATATAATTTACCAGGAATACTCAACAAACTTATACCTCTGTAATTTGAGCACTCACTCTTATCCCCTTTGCCTTTGTACAATGGCACTATGCACGCATTCCGCCAATCCTCAGGCACCTCACCATGAGTCATACATACATTAAATAACCTTACCAACCAGTCAACAATACAGTCACCCCCTTTTTTAATAAATTCCACTGCAATACCATCCAAACCTGCTGCCTTGCCGGCTTTCATCTTCCGCAAAGCTTTTACTACCTCTTCTCTGTTTACCAAATCATTTTCCCTAACCCTCTCACTTTGCACACCACCTCGACCAAAACACCCTATATCTGCCACTCTGTCATCAGACACATTCAACAAACCTTCAAAATACTCATTCCATCTCCTTCTCACATCACCACTACTTGTTATCACCTCCCCATTTACGCCCTTCACTGAAGTTCCCATTTGCTCCCTTGTCTTACGCACCCTATTTACCTCCTTCCAGAACATCTTTTTATTCTCCCTAAAATTTACTGATAGTCTCTCACCCCAACTCTCATTTGCCCTTTTTTTCACCTCTTGCACCTTTCTCTTGACCTCCTGTCTCTTTCTTTTATACTTCTCCCACTCAATTGCATTTTTTCCCTGCAAAAATCGTCCAAATGCCTCTCTCTTCTCTTTCACTAATACTCTTACTTCTTCATCCCACCACTCACTACCCTTTCTAAACAGCCCACCTCCCACTCTTCTCATGCCACAAGCATCTTTTGCGCAATCCATCACTGATTCCCTAAATACATCCCATTCCTCCCCCACTCCCCTTACTTCCATTGTTCTCACCTTTTTCCATTCTGTACACAGTCTCTCCTGGTACTTCCCCACACAAGTCTCCTTCCCAAGCTCACTTACTCTCACCACCTTCTTCACCCCAACATTCACTCCTCTTTTCTGAAAACCCATACTAATCTTCACCTTAGCCTCCACAAGATAATGATCAGACATCCCTCCAGTTGCACCTCTCAGCACATTAACATCCAAAAGTCTCTCTTTCGCACGCCTGTCAATTAACACGTAATCCAATAACGCTCTCTGGCCATCTCTCCTACTTACATAAGTATACTTATGTATATCTCGCTTTTTAAACCAGGTATTCCCAATCATCAGTCCTTTTTCAGCACATAAATCTACAAGCTCTTCACCATTTCCATTTACAACACTGAACACCCCATGCATACCAATTATTCCCTCAACTGCCACATTACTCACCTTTGCATTCAAATCACCCATCACTATAACCCGGTCTCGTGCATCAAAACCGCTAACACACTCATTCAGCTGCTCCCAAAACACTTGCCTCTCATGATCTTTCTTCTCATGCCCAGGTGCATATGCACCAATAATCACCCACCTCTCTCCATCAACTTTCAATTTTACCCATATCAATCGAGAATTTACTTTCTTACATTCCATCACATACTCCCACAACTCCTGTTTCAGGAGTATTGCTACTCCTTCCCTTGCTCTTGTCCTCTCACTAACCCCTGACTTCACTCCCCAGACATTTCCAAACCATATATATATATATATATATATATATATATATATATATATATATATATATATATATATATATATATATCATAGGGTGGGGGAGGGGGCGAAAATCCTGGGAGCCTTGAAGAATGTGTGGAAGTCGAGAAAATTATCTCGGAAAGCAAAAATGGGTATGTCTGAAGGAATAGTGGTTCCAACAATGTTGTATGGTTGCGAGGCGTGGGCTATGGATAGAGTTGTGCGCAGGAGGATGGATGTGCTGGAATTGAGATGTTTAAGGACAACGTGTGGTGTGAGGTGGTTTCATCGAGTAAGTAACGTAAGGGTAAGAGAGATGTGTGGAAATAAAAAGAGCGTGGTTGAGAGAGCAGAAGAGGGTGTTTTGAAATGGTTTGGGCACATGGAGAGAATGAGTGAGGAAAGATTGACCAAGAGGATATATGTGTCGGAGGTGGAGGGAACGAGGAGAAGTGGGAGACCAAATTGGAGGTGGAAAAATGGAGTGAAAAAGATTTTGTGTGATCGGGGCCTGAACATGCAGGAGGGTGAAAGGAGGGCAAGGAATAGAGTGAATTGGATCGATGTGGTATACCGGGGTTGACGTGCTGTCAGTGGATTGAATCAGGGCATGTGAAGCGTCTGGGGTGAACCATGGAAAGCTGTGTAGGTATGTATATTTGCGTGTGTGGACGTATGTATATACATGTGTATGGGGGTGGGTTGGGCCATTTCTTTCGTCTGTTTCCTTGCGCTACCTCGCAAACGCGGGAAACAGCGACAAAGTAAATATATATATATATATATATATATATATATATATATATATATATATATATATATATATATATATATATATATTTTTTTTTTTTTTTTTTTTTTTTTTTTTTTCGCTGTCTCCCGCGTTTGCGAGGTAGCGCAAGGAAACAGACGAAAGAAATGGCCCAACCCACCCCCATACACATGTATATACATACGTCCACACACGCAAATATACATACCTACACAGCTTTCCATGGTTTACCCCAGACGCTTCACATGCCTTGATTCAATCCACTGACAGCACGTCAACCCCGGTATACCACATCGCTCCAATTCACTCTATTCCTTGCCCTCCTTTCACCCTCCTGCATGTTCAGGCCCCGATCACACAAAATCTTTTTCACTCCATCTTTCCACCTCCAATTTGGTCTCCCTCTTCTCCTCGTTCCCTACACCTCCGACACATATATCCTCTTGGTCAATCTTTCCTCACTCATTCTCTCCATGTGCCCGAACCATTTCAAAACACCCTCTTCTGCTCTCTCAACCACGCTCTTTTTATTTCCACACATCTCTCTTACCCTTACGTTACTTACTCGATCAAACCACCTCACACCACACATTGTCCTCAAACATCTCATTTCCAGCACATCCATCCTCCTGCGCACAATTCCATCCATAGCCCACGCCTCGTAACCATACAACATTGTTGGAACCACTATTCCTTCAAACATACCCATTTTTGCTTTCCGTGATAATGTTCTCGACTTCCACACATTCTTCAAGGCTCCCAGAATTTTCGCCCCCTCCCCCACCCTATGATCCACTTCCGCTTCCATGGTTCCATCCGCTGCCAGATCCACTCCCAGATATCTAAAACACTTCACTTCCTCCAGTTTTTCTCCTTTCAAACTCACCTCCCAATTGACTTGACCCTCAACCCTACTGTACCTAATAACCTTGCTCTTATTCACATTTACTCTTAACTTTCTTCTTTCACACACTTTACCAAACTCAGTCACCAGCTTCTGCAGTTTCTCACATGAATCAGCCACCAGCGCTGTATCATCAGCGAACAACAACTGACTCACTTCCCAAGCTCTCTCATCCCCAACAGACTTCATACTTGCCCCTCTTTCCAAAACTCTTGCATTCACCTCCCTAACAACCCCATCCATAAACAAATTAAACAACCATGGAGACATCACACACCCCTGCCGCAAACCTACATTCACTGAGAACCAATCACTTTCCTCTCTTCCTACACGTACACATGCCTTACATCCTCGATAAAAACTTTTCACTGCTTCTAACAACTTTCCTCCCACACCATATATTCTTAATACCTTCCACAGAGCATCTCTATCAACTCTATCATATGCCTTCTCCAGATCCATAAATGCTACATACAAATCCATTTGCTTTTCTAAGTATTTCTCACATACATTCTTCAAAGCAAACACCTGATCCACACATCCTCTACCACTTCTGAAACCACAGTGCTCTTCCCCAGTCTGATGCTCTGTACATGCCTTCACCCTCTCAATCAATACCCTCCCATATAATTTACCAGGAATACTCAACAAACTTATACCTCTGTAATTTGAGCACTCACTCTTATCCCCTTTGCCTTTGTACAATGGCACTATGCACGCATTCCGCCAATCCTCAGGCACCTCACCATGAGTCATACATACATTGAATAACCTTACCAACCAGTCAATAATACAGTCACCCCCTTTTTTAATAAATTCCACTGCAATGTCATTCAAACCTGCTGCCTTGCCGGCTTTCATCTTCCGCAAAGCTTTTATTACCTCTTCTCTGTTTACCAAATCATTTTCCCTAACCCTCTCACTTTGCACACCACCTCGACCAAAACACCCTATATCTGCCACTCTATCATCAAACACATTCAACAAACCTTCAAAATACTCACTCCATCTCCTTCTCACATCACCACTACTTGTTATCACCTCCCCATTTGCGCCCTTCACTGAAGTTCCCATTTGCTCCCTTGTTTTACGCACTTTATTTACCTCCTTCCAGAACATCTTTTTATTCTCCCTAAAATTTAATGATACTCTCTCACCCCAACTCTCATTTGCCCTTTTTTCACCTCTTGCACCTTTCTCTTGACCTCCTGTCTCTTTCTTTTATACATCTCCCACTCAATTTCATTTTTTCCCTGCAAAAATCGTCCAAATGCCTCTCTCTTCTCTTTCACTAATACTCTTACTTCTTCATCCCACCACTCACTACCCTTTCTAATCAACCCACCTCCCACTCTTCTCATGCCACAAGCATCTTTTGCGCAATCCATCACTGATTCCCTAGATACATCCCATTCCTCCCCCACTCCCCTTACTTCCATTGTTCTCACCTTTTTCCATTCTGTACTCAGTCTCTCCTGGCACTTCCTCACACAAGTCTCCTTCCCAAGCTCACTTACTCTCACCACCCTCTTCACCCCAACATTCACTCTTCTTTTCTGAAAACCCATACTAATCTTCACCTTAGCCTCCACAAGATAATGATCAGACATCCCTCCAGTTGCACCTCTCAGCACATTAACATCCAAAAGTCTCTCTTTCGCGCGCCTGTCAATTAACACGTAATCCAATAACGCTCTCTGGCCATCTCTCCTACTTACATAAGTATACTTATGTATATCTCGCTTTTTAAACCAGGTATTCCCAATCATCAGTCCTTTTTCAGCACATAAATCTACAAGCTCTTCACCATTTCCATTTACAACACTGAACACCCCATGTATACCAATTATTCCCTCAACTGCCACATATATATATATATATATATATATATATATATATATATATATATATATATATATATATATGTGTGTGTGTGTGTGTGTGTGTGTGTATGTATGTATTAGAAAACGCATGGTGTTGTTGGTCTCCTCCTGCTCAGGGTTACACAACGAGCTGAAAAGTCACTTTTGGTAAGGCTGTATCATTGGTAGTACAGTCTCGTCAAAGAAGTAGCGCAGCCTTGTGCTGCAAGAGCCTTTAGTAAGGTCCTGGATAACTGCAGGATTGTTTCATAGAAATTAGTCTTGTGATAAAAAAGAATGAATGAATAAATAAGAAAACTCGTTGGGGAAATAAACACCACTAGTAGGCCCAAGCATTTGATGGTACTTCAAGGACACAAATTCAAGGTAAAGGAAACATACAGAACTAAAACGCACTCACCCAAGAAACATGGAACTGTTGACACTAGGAACATGGAACAGTTGACCATATAGGATAGGATAAGGCGAGTTGAAAGTGACCTAACCCTTGACAAGACTGCAGCTTAAGGTAGCTTTGAAGATTTGTTAAGTCCGTCAACATCTGATAGTCATCCAGGTAAAGTTAGAATCTAATTAACCTGGACCCTCCTTTGGGTACACAGTACAGTTATCCTTGCTTGGAAAGGATTCTGTGGTAAGTCATCCTGGGAGACACAAGGGTATCCCAGCTTTGACTTTAGCCGAAGTACTGGGTGGGAATATTGTTGTTTTGCACGTTGAAATGAACTGGATTTAGAGGCTGTGTGTAGATTGATACGTGATTGCGTGCAATTATGATTACTGAACGTCCTTTCTTGTCCGAGACATTGCAGTAGGCCCCTTAAACCTAGTCCTGGTCAGCCATTCACCTATACCGTGTGTAGACCTTGCTATACCTGCTACCAGCAAAAACAGGTGTTACTAGGCACACGACCCAATTCTTCCTCTGACCCTCCGAGCAACCCTTATGGTTATGACAATGATGTTTATGTTTCTGGAATACATTACCTTCTACAGCTCAAGGTACCTATCACTCTCCCTTGGTTAATCTCCCACATTACCGGAAATTAAACTCGAGAGTGCGACGGTATGACCCTTGATAGCAAAGGTATTATGACCTTCGGGTATAGTGGCCTAGCCTCTGACCTGACCCTTAAGGGTCAGGTGAAAGGCCAGGTCACCATATCCAGTGGTCGTACCATCGTGCTGAAAGCTGGCACCGTCGTGCGTGAGGGATTATCGAACATATCTTTAGCTTTACAGATGATATCCGCTGCCAAGGTATTAGGTGTGGCCGGTGGATGACGGAGGCACCAGATCTGAGGATATAAAGGTCATTAACAATATCATCTGTGCCTTGCACCCAGTGATGATCAAACGTAGACCCGTACTTATCCTACAGACCACTGTGTCCTCAACCCAACAGTTAGCTCGATCAGTTTGGAGAAGTCATTTTCTCTGGAAGTGGCCAGGTGTTGCAGTCGATTCTTACAATACATATTTAAACTTCTGAGAAGATATACGGTTGCCTTCATCATGATGATTTCATCTCTCGAGAGGTGGTTGTCTCTCTATCCTGAACGTTTAATTGTATAAATAATCGCATCGTTTTCACAGCGTTTGCTCTACCGCCGTCAGGCAGTTATACACATCCTGAGCGTTTATGTAGCAATAACGCTCTTGCTTCCATCAACGAAGCTGAATCTTATGTGACATCACAGATCTTCGTCATCCGAAAGCTTGATTTTTGACAATGACCCCCTTGTCTCCGTCCTAATTTCCTTGACCCAAATTTTCTTCTATCTTAAACGCACGATTTTCTCAATTGTTACAGTAAGAATTATATTCCAGATGATCAGTCTTCTAAAGTCATTGTGATCTTCTTAAAAGTCTAGTATTTGTCTGGAACTTTATGATGACCCACATTGTACACATACTGTGTGTGTGTTCTTGTAACACACTTGTCACCATCGCAAATGTTTGGTATTTATGATAATTCCTTTCTGCTCTGTTAAAAACGTTTCATATCATAATAACGTCTCTGTCACCTTTTCAAAGGTTTCATCGACACTTTTTTAAATGTTTAGTCTTTTGCAGTTGCTCTTAGTGTTCATCCTGTGTATGATCTGCAACGGTAATACTTATTTATCTCCATCAGTTTGATCTTTGTGGCTGCAGTAGTCACCTTCCTAAACGTAATATGTCATAGAATAACCTAATTGTCTCTTTCCTTTTATAATAATCTGAAAGTACAGTTGTCACCTTCATAAATATTAAGTCTTCAACAAAAAGGTTTGTGTTGGTGTATTTTTTCTTCAACGGCGTCTCGAGAGTGCAAACACCATCTGGCCGAGCGTCCCGCCCTTGTCCATCTAGTGACGTCAGCATGTTTCTTAGGTACAGAACGTGTCATCTGTCACTGCCCCTTCTCCAGCCCGTCCCCCTCTCCTTCCCTCCGTCCCCAAGCCCTCCACAGCCCACTCCCACCTCTGCCCCCTCTCTACCCTTGACCTATGACCTGCCGCCATGGAGGGGAAGGCAATATTGCATGTTATCTTCAATTTATCTTGGTTGTAAATCACCGGACTTAAGATAACCTCAAAAATATATATACAGGCCACGCCCTCGACTCTCAGCATAAGTCCGTATATAGGAATGGGGTCAGCTTAATGGAGATACGCAAAAGGAGGTAAGTAAGATTTGGGCTTGATTTGACTGCTTTAAAATATACTTTGCACGGCCTTTGTTGTACACACACTGCCACCCGGAGCACAGTAAATGTTGTGACGTTTATGTACATAACAAAGAGCTGTTTTACCTATTTTTCTTCAAGGTCATCAACTTGTTACGTTGAATACATTATGTCTGTAGACAATGCCCTTTCTAGATAATAGACTAACTGTCAGGCAACAGCATATATATATATATATATATATATATATATATATATATATATATATATATATATATATATATATATATATATATATATGTACTGTACATGTATAAAACTTTGCGACAGTTTCTAGTTGCCGTTATCATGAGGCTGAACGAAAAAGGGAATGAGAGAGGGAAGCAGACAGACAGAAGCAGATAAACAGACATAGACAGATTGAGTTAGGGCCTCCAGGGTAATAAATCTGTTGCACGGTCAGCAGGAGGTGGTGGGAGGTGGGCGGGCCAGCCAGGCAGGCTGGACGCCACCACAGCCACCACCTGTCTGCTGGAGCGTCAGGAAAGCAGAAAGATGATAATATTGTGAATGTAAAGGCGTCTGGAAACACCATCACTCACTCCTCAGCCTGTAGATTTTTTTTTTTTTTACATTTTCTTGAAATTTGAAGGTGAATTTTCGGCAGGTGTTAATTGAAATCGAGGTGAAATTTCCTATGTTTATATATATATATATATATATATATATATATATATATATATATATATATATATATATATATATATTTTTTATCCCTGGGGATAGGGGAGAAAGAATACTTCCCACGTATTCCCTGCGTGTCGTAGAAGGCGACTAAAAGGGGAGGGAGCGGGGTGCTGGAAATCCTCCCCTCTCATTATTTTTTTTAATTTTCCAAAAGAAGGAATAGAGAAGGGGGCCAGGTGAGGATATTCCCTTAAAGGCCCAGTTCTCTGTTCTTAACGCTACCTCGCTAACGCGGGAAATGGCGAATAGTTTGAAAGAAAAGAAAAAAAAAAAAATATATATATATATATATATATATATATATATATATATATATATATATATATATATATATATATATATATATATATATATATTCATAATTACCCCAGGACCAATTTCTGTGAAAATTCTGGTGTTATTCAGGTCCTCTCCAAGGGATCCTGCTGCTTAAGGCTGTTTCCAGTTGTAGGGAAAAGTAACATCGTTGAAAGTGATTTATAAAACGAGACTGTACTCGCCAAAGGTGACGTTACTCGCGGTGTTACTCCGGGCGGGCTGAGTCCAGTAACACACACACACACACACACACACACACACACACACACACACACACACGAGTTCAAGGTAAAGCTCTAGCGCCACATTTTCAGACGGCAAGTTAAACTTTTCCTGATAATATCTGTTTTCCTCTATTCTTATGAGCCGAGATCTCTGCTAATCCAGCCCTTCGCAGCTCGGGCCAGACCTGAATTCCTGGCAGATTCCGGAGTGAGCCGCCCAACCTGTTGCCCCCCGAGGCTGGCGAGTGTCAGGTTGCCGGAGAGACGTAATGGCATTCATGAAAGGTCGTCCAGTGCGTCCGATCCGACGTAGATAACAATGGCAGTATTTTCATTAGATTCTGATGCTGAATGGAGAGGTCGGTGTGGAGGCAAGAGGTCTCTGATGAATGATCCATTTCCCCCGGTGACGTCTCGGAATACCCCAGCTGCAGGATGTATGCCTGGTGGTGAAGGTAGGGTTGGATGGAGGAGGGGAGTGGGAAATAAACAGACAGTTTAAACTAATGTGATGAAAATTGCCATCGTAACAATTCATGTATGATTTATCTAGCTGTTGGGGTCTGGCAGAGACGCCTCTGTGACCTCTGTAATCCTTTTGCGCTGCCGCTATCAAGATGAGAAAGGGCTGCTTAGTTTAGTAGCTGCTGACGGCGGCATAAATCAGTAGTTTGATTATCTCGTCTTCATATTGGAAAGAAGGACTTAAACAGTTTAGTAACTTAACCGAAGACGCATCAGGGGTTTGGTAGATTTTGTCACGGTTGTTTATTGGTTGTGATAAACCTGCTCACGGCTATCTCTCTTGATTATATATATATATATATATATATATATATATATATATATATATATATATATATATATTGAATCAGAACTGACTGATTTTATTTGGCTTTCCGTTTTACTGACTATTGATAGTTTCTGTACTAGACTGTGAGAGTAGCCCGGTAGCCAGTCTATTTCTAAGTCTTTTCTAGCCTACTGATATGTCGGACACTTATTGAAACTATAAACAAGACAGCCGACACATGCTAGTACGACACAATATGTTTAAACTTTTAATCGTGTTCTGTTTCGAGTACGTTTGGAGACTAATTTCCTTTTCTTTTTTTAACTCATTAGTATTGCCTTTCTCAGTGTTGATTTATACCTTCCTTTCAGCAGATATTTGTCTTTAGTACATTTATTTTGTCCTGTGTGTAAAACCTTACGTATTCACGAGTGTGTAGTATCTGGGAACGTATTAGAGACGGATGTCGAGGCACATGTGACTCCACGAACGACGGAATGTAAACAAACCTCCATATACAGGTCCCCCGTGACCTCCGCCTGACCGCTCGGAGAGAATATTATCAACTAGACTCTTAAGGGTCTTTTCTTTTACCATTTTTTTGTTGTGTATCCTGTTTAACTATATCTTTGTCTCGCGCTTTTATTATATTTTGTATCAATTTTCGTTGTTCATCGCGTTCTTTCTCTGTCTTCAGTTATCACTTCCTTATTTTAATTTCCCTCTTCTCCTTATAAATTTTTCTCTGGTTTTCACAGTTATGTTTCTTTTCCTTTCTTTTCCATTGTTTATATGATCTTTCCTTGCTTATTAACCTCCTTTTTATACGTATGATAACCTGAATTATCATGATAATTTCCAGTGCTTTACGCGTAGTAAGTATTGTATTTGCGTTAAGAGTTCCGGACTTCGTGTTCATTGCACAGACAAACACTGGAACTCCATAGAACGGCCAGACTCGGGTATCATGATCGCACACCCACATGACATTTCTCTAGGGTGTTGTCTTGTGTCGACGGTAAGAATACCTCAGCACCACACTCCTCCAGGGGACAGGGTGACTGTTACTTGGTATGGATAATCAGTAATCTTCGTCACATCCCGACCTCTGCATCGTGTCATTAGCAACCATGACACGTGCTCTGCGCCACCTCCCGACTCCGGATCCACACACACGTTCCCACGCGCTCTCTATCTCAGGTTAACAGTCCCCACATATGAGTGGTTCAGATGGACCTGGAGGTCTACATTACTTGTGAAAACATTCTGTTGGTAGGTAGATGACATTTGCATTTCTCTCAAGATTCATGATAATGATAACGATACTATGATACACGTATGGACAGCCCTGAAATTTACGTTGATGGAGACGGACATGTTCAGTACGTACAGACGCCAGATCTGTCTTAGTAACGGTGTGTATTATTACTCTTCGTAGTGTTTTGACATCTGAGGCATGGCAAGGCTAGATTGCGGCTGCCGTGAAAATTCCTTTTGTCCAATTACGCGAGAAAAAAATAGAAGAAAGAGGTACGCCTTCAAAGGCGTACCTAACAATTGATAGGACTTCATCCTTCAAAATACGAATCACAGTTGATAAGGCTTCATTCGTTAAACATACGAATCACAGTTGATAAAGCTTCATTCGTTAAACGTACGAACTACATCATCTATAAAAAGCGATCGGTTAAGAACATGGACAAGATCCACAACGTATGTTGGCAATGATTATCACTTTGTTTAATATTATGTCATTAAACCTTTTTGTAGGATATTACTGCAGTCATCCATGCATGCACTCAGGTGTTCCTGATTTTTTTTTCTAATCTTATGTGTATGAATTTTCCCTCGGCTTTATTGTTCTGATACAAGGAATAAACCTCTTTACATCATGATAACACCCATGATGATAACCACATCTCTTTACATCATGATAACACCCATGATGATAACCACATCTCTTTACATCATGATAACACCTATGGTGATAACCACATCTCTTTATATCATGATAACACCTATGATGATAACCACATCTCTTTATATCATGATAACACCCATGATGATAACCACATCTCTTTATATCATGATAACACCCATGATGATAACCACATCTCTTTATATCATGATAACACCCATGATGATAACCACATCTCTTTATATCATGATAACACCCATGATGATAACCACATCTCTTTATATCATGATAACACCTATGGTGATAACCACATCTCTTTATATCATGATAACACCCATGATGATAACCACATCTCTTTATATCATGATATATTTGATCCCTGTGTTTCAAGGTATTCCCACTCCCGGTACGGGTCTGCCGCCCAACCATTTATTATAATTTCACGTGGTTTTATAATGCCAGGGTTTGTTATATGGCTTTACTGTACCATCCGTATCTGATAGTTTGTGGAGGACTACGGCTTCAGATATCCCCAGCTTCTCCCCGTGTCCCCAGTCATTGATCCAAGGGATGACGGATGCAGATAGAACCTCCTCTCGTTTGTCACCCACTTGAGCGACACCATCAGGGCGGCCATATACTGTCCCCCGACACTGGACAACACACTACATACTCCTAATTTAGCTGACACCGACCAGAGGCCATAATTCTCCAGCAGCGCCTGATAATCCGGTCAAAGTCTCTCGTATGGTATTAATATAAGTCTTGGCCTCTACAAAACAGTTGAGACCATTGTGTACAGCTGTTAATTTTGACCTCAGTCTTGTATGTACAGAGATATAATGTTTGAGGCAGTTTTTATATACATTTTAATGACCCCATGGGAAATGTCGAGCGTTTTTAAACTTCTGTGATCGAGCAAGAAAGGTTGTGTGAAGGTTAAAGTAATGCGCGGTTAATGAGTAAGATTTTCGTTCTCTCAGCTGAGGCGCACCCAGGGTGAAAATAATGTGTATGTATTTGCAACGTACGTATTGCTAGGAGATTGTAGTCGTCTGAAAATCATGTAGCATTTTTTGTGTGAACACGTTATTGATTTCTGTAATCACTCTTTCCCTCAAAGTCATCAGATGACGAGCATAAACTCGTGGAAGAAGATTCAATTGTATTTAATTGTAATTGATCACATGCCAAATAAATCTGATCATAAATCCACAAACTACAAGAAATCCGGAGTTGCTTCAGACGGTAATAAAGAAAGGGATTTCCAGACCTCGGGATTCTCAGATTAACATGAAGGCAATCACTGGTGGCAGCGATACTCCGCGCCGCCCGAGATGTGGCGTGAAAATTTGCTGGTGTGAGGAGTGTTGGTAGTGAGGTGTCGAACGTATGAAAAGGACTGTAATCACCAGTGTTTAATGCTGTTATCGTCCCTGTGGACTACACGTATTCAAGAACTGGCTGGCAGTTTAAAGGGCAGTTTTTGAGTCTCACTTTAGATGTTACCAAAGTATGAAAGAGAAATGTCCTGGATTGTTTAAGTGGAATGCAAGTAGGTAATTAGACTTAATTAGTGGCTTGATATTTAGGAGCCAGTTTCGTGCTGTAGGGATTCAGATTTTTGAATTTTCAGAGAACTTTAACCGTACATTTTTCGTTAAGATTAGAAATATATTTACAATTCATTATTTGATAAAGGTTTTTAAATTCTGGTGTAATTGTGGGATTCTTACTATATGTCTGTCTGTCTATCTCTACATACTTATCTATCTATCTCTTCATCTATCAATCTCTCTGTCTGTCTCTCTGTGTTTCTATCTATCTATCTATCTGTATACACTTTTCTCAAAACGACACCAAAACGTATATGAAAGACTGGACCCTTTGTTGGGAAAATTTACAGGGAACCATATTACAGTCTTGTAGAGACGTCTCTCTGCAGGCAAGCCTTCGTACACGGATTAATGCCACCGTAGCAGATGTGTGTTTTGTTCTTGGATAATATGTTTTTAACACCCAGTAAATGGTGCTGAAAAGAGAATTTGTACGAGGATTAACAGACTTGCTGGAACAAAGTCAAGGCCTTAAGTAGGACGAAAACATCTTTGAGTACGATGATCTTATCCTTTGTGTACAGTGACTTAACCCTTAAGTGCGATAATTAACGTCATCATTAATCAATGGGCCAATTCTTCGTATGACTTACTTCCAACGCCAAGAATCCCCTCTATCCTTATAAGGATCCTGCAGCGCTCAGGAACCCGGCCACGTCCACCGTTCGGGACCATAATGGGCCATAAAGCGTTGTGATGATGATGTGTGTGTGCGTCTATGTACAGAGAGTGCAATGAGGGGTTACTCATTTTAATGCATAAAGATTGTACTCGTGGCATTCATCTTGGCTTTGTGGTCATCACCACTAGTAAGGAGCGTGTGAACCGCAAGTGTTTGTTTTGTGAATGAGCTACACTGGTGGACCAGTGCTTCTGTTTGGGTGACTGTGTGGAATCATGGGGCAAGGTTTTATAGAGGGCATTACAGCCATTGCTGACTACTTGACAGGAATTAATCTCTTCATCCTCGGTGCATGTTGCCGAACCATTAGTCAAAACGTTCACCCAACATATTTTACACAGTGAACAAGCTGTACCATCATGAGCACTGGTGATATACAGCACTGCCGTGGGCTCGACGGATATTTATTCTCCATTATTGGAGATGTGAAATGTTTCTCAGCGTCAACATCTCTTCGTAAAATCTTGGTAGATCATACTTAAGTGGCTCCGACCATCGCAGCAAGACCTCCGGCAATACCCTCGTTAATTATACGGACTAATGAGCAGGTAGGCGGCCGTGGCTTATATCATTAAGGGAGATAACGCGGATGGTCGATGGAACGCGCCTTATCTAGGCCGCATGGCGGTATTCAGTAGCTGGTCATTCCTGTACACCAGCGTGGTAGTAGTAGTCTGGGAACTATACCAGTAGTATAGTAGTGACTGGACTCTTCCATCTGCTAGCTTGATATTAGTGACTGACCACAAAACTTGACTAACTTGTTAGTTGGACTCGACCTTATGCCAGATTTTCTGCAGTGTCTGAGAGCCGTGCCTTCCCTTGCAGCAGCATTTCAGTAGTGCCTGGTTGTTACTTGTGGTCATTTTCTTGTACCAGTAGTTTCTGATCGCCTTTGTCCCCATGTATGAAGCAGACGATAGTCATGCAGTGGCTCCTTATAACTTTCCTCACCTTATATCAACCTTATGTGGACTCTCTCAACATCCCTCCCAACCGGTAAGTTACAGTGGTTGACCAGGCCTTTCCTCCTCCTCCTCATGTGTTCACATGCCAGTAATGTCTTGCTGGCTTCTCTCTTCACTTACCTACTTTCCAGTGAGTCTTGGAACTCTCACTCCCTGCAGCTACGGCGGGGCCAGACACTTGACCGTACGAGCAAGGAGTCGGCCCAGCTAACCTCTGGTTCCTGAGAGGAGGATGAAATATGTTAAAACTAAACACGATTTAAGAGGCCAGTCAAGATGTAAAACCTATGACGGGGTCGCTCCGCCTAGCTGGTCTAGAGTTCAGCACAAGTAGTGTCTCATTCCGCCCAGTGGTGTCCGTCCGAACAGAACCGAAGCCAGGGGGGAATGAACGCTCCTGGTTTTGCTCGGAGTGAGACACAACAGATATACTGGAGTCTACAAGCTTATCTCTTGTTTTATTCACGAGAGTTCGTCTCGTAACTTCAGAATAGCCTGGCTACCCGTCCCTGCAGAAATACACACACACACACACACACACACACACACACACACACACACACACACACACACACATGTATCCTCCTACGCTTAGTTTGTTTCGTCAGCGCTCGCGAGTGTTATCCTCTGAGGGTATTTAGCTATAGAGATTTATCTTCTTTGTTTCGCACGTTCGTAACTGTGATTTGTTAAACTGTGATGATATTGATGTATAGTACAAGAAATGTATAGTATAATGTATAGTATAGTATATGTATAGTATAAGAAATCAAATTTAGATTATTCTTAACTGTTTGAAAATGGTGGACGATCCTTGAGTAGTTCCTAGAGTACGACGGTACAATTCCTGTGCTCAGTGGTACAATCTCTGAGCACGACGCTACGATTCTTAAATCTGATGGTACCGTCTTTAAACATGGTGCGATTCTTGAGCGTCGGGCTCAAGAATCGCGCAGTCATGCTCAAGGATTGTACCGTCAAGGTCGGGGATCGTACCGTTGTTCTCAAGGATCATACCGTCATGTTCAAGGACACGTTGTGCTCCAGGATCGTAACTTCGTGCTCAAGGACTGTACCGTCGTACTCAAGGATACGATCCTTGAACATGATGGTACGACTTTTAGATATGATGGCATTATAGCCAAGGTTCGTACAGTGTTGCTCGAGGGTCGTATGAAAGGCCTCAAAAGGTTCAGATGCGGTTGGTTGTTGAGATGTGGTTAAGTGCACACGGCGGATATCAGTGGTTGGTTGTTGAAATGTGGGTAGGTGCACACGGCGTGTATTTGTTAAACGTTCATCAAAAGTATGGGATGTAAATCTGTTGAACCAGTAAGATGCTTATAGAAGTGTCTGTTAAATATTCATTCGGGGTATAATGCGTACGTCTGTTAAACTAGTTGGGAACTTATGGCTTAACTCGGGTGAAGATTAGTTAGGCGCATACAGTGTACATCTATTAAGCTCTGTAGGTATACTTATGGCTTATGCTATTTCGACCGTGGTTGACCAATACGTCCCAGTCTTAAGTGCATCTTCAGGTGGGACATGCGTGTCTTGTGGACTGTATTATTTCTCTCTTTTTTATTCCGTTGACTTTTTTGCAATTATTTGTGACCAAGAGGACACATTTCCGAAGTTCCTTTGCAGCTCTTCTCCCGCCACCCGCGATGATTGAACTTTTCCTCATAGATAAAGTCCGCTTCTTAACCAGGTGTCCATGACGATGAGTCTGTATCACGCCTCTTGAAACTGTTTGCGTGTACATTATATGACGGACGAAAATCCAATGAATTCCTTTGTTTCCTTGTCGAGATGGGAGACTTCCCACGCACGTCGTATGTGTGACGAATGTACTTGGGAAGGTTCCCGCGTCAAGTGCTGTATATGCCTTAGCCTTACATATGTATGTTCAAGCAGTACCACGTTCACTATTTGGTCTTGATCTTGTCTGCAGATGCAGGAGGGTACTGCTGGTTTGAACTGCACAACTCAAAATTTTGGCCTGGTATTGACTCATTGCTGTAGATGTTCCTCTGTCTTTGAGGAAAGCCTTACTTCAAGTGGTCGGCAAGCCTTGGGTTTGTGCAAGCCCCTTTCAGGGCGACGGCACGACCCTTCAGTACGACGGGACGACCCTTAGATATGATGGTCTGACGCTGAAGAGGAGCAGCGTCCGTGCTCAAGAGTCGTGCCATCATGCTCAGGGATCATAATTTCAAGCTGAAGAGTCGTGCCGCTGTGTTCCGAGTCGCGCCGCCGTGCTAAAGGAACGAACCGTCGTGCTGAGGGGTAGCACCGTGATACTCAAGGTGTCTTACCGTCGTGTTCCATAGTTGTACCGTCGTGCTCAAGGGTTGTACCGTCGTGCTCAAGAGTTTTACCATCGTGTTCCATGGTTGTACCATCGTGCTCAAGGGTTGTACCGTCGTGGTTAAGGAGCTAAGTTCAAAGGTGTTTTCAGGCTGTGGGTCGGGCTGTGGTGAACCCGATGGTCGGCGGCCCATGTGTGTGTGCCCGGCAACACGTTCGTCCCAGGTGGGCTGTAGCTGCGCCACGCCATATGGTTCATTACCCGCTATGTCTACTTCACCCGCTGGGCGTAGCTGATGGCCACACCTATGCCCTTGTTGCCACCATGAGAAAGGGCCCGGACGCATCGATTAGGCACCGGACTGATCAGATACGATCGCCTGGGCTCTGATTTTTCTCTCGGAAAAATGGACCTAGTACCCATCTACCCGGGCGAAGTCTGCAAGAACCCACCTCTCTCTCTCTCTCTCTCTCCTCTCCTCTCCTCTCCTCTCCTCTCCTCTCCTCTCCTCTCCTCTCCTCTCCTCTCCTCTCTCTCTCTCTCTCTCTCTCTCTCTCTCTCTCTCTCTCTCTCTCTCTCTCTCAGTATTGGAGCTTTCCTCTACTCCGGCCACAGTAACTCGCACCTGTGGTGGCTGCTCTTGCTGATGCCTTGACGCCTGACCCCTACGCCAGGGAGCAGTTAACCTCGATACACCCGACCGACCAGTCACTCCTCAACACGTGGAGAAAAAGCTTATGTGCGCGGGAGGGAGAAAAAAGAAACAATAAAAAGGCTGGGTGTAGGGTGGGCGTCGCCCCTGTGATGTGTCGGACGGCGGGGAGGGCGGACGTGAGCCGCCTGTCGATGAGGAGCCTCACACCGCAGACGGAGGCGATGCAGATCCCAGTTGTTGGGGTTCTTCCCCTTCCTGGTAATGGAGTTTTTTTTTTGAAAGGTAGGCTGAGTGTGTGACCTCTGTTGCGCCCCCTAATGATTGTGTTGGTGCTAGGCCACGCTAGGGATAGTTACTAACTTCCCTTCCTCCTAGTGTTGTGTCTGGTCTATGTTGGGTTCAGAATGACAAACTTCTTTACTTATCATACTTGACTGCTGTGTTTTGGGAAGTGCTCGATGTCTGTGTCTGCGATTAACCTCACCCAAACCTGTTAGATAGGTGACTTGATCTTGGCGATTCTTCTGGTATGGGATGAATGGTGGATAGAAGCCAAGGACGTACTTGATATTCAGTGCTTAACTGATAAACTGTTCCAAGGGACGTAATATGTCTTAGGGATGCATGGGGTGTACGGTGTGAGAGACTGGCTAATAAGTGAATTATTTATGAATGATTCGAGATGTCATTGAAATGTCATAGACACAGTGAATAAAGATAGATTTTAAATTCTTATGTTGATTAGGAATTATCATATTCGACTCTTGTTGTAAACAAAAACACCTGTGAAAAGTCTCTACTAATATTTTTCCAATACCTTATGTAGGCTTATGGGTTAACAGACCTGCCCTGTTCAGGAGGTTGGCCCTATATGGAAAGGAAAGATTGTTTCGGGTGTGTCGGGTCAGGAGCGCTGTGACCTAAGAGGTGTGTAGAGGTCATTAAAGGTCACTGCTGATGCAAAGACTGTTAGTTACTACCGCGAAATCCTGATAGTTGTGTGGCTTCGGCGGTAGGTTTCAGCTGGTGCTAACTCGTCTTCTACACAGTTTCTGCTGCCCCGTGATGTATTGCGTGTCGAAGGTGGTGGTGATAGCCCTGGAAGCCGACCATATTCATAAGTCCACAGCTGTAGGAATGGCAGGTCACGTCGCAGACCGATTTCCTCGCACGTGTGTATTCAGAACTACGTCTGGTGCATTTCGTAACATGTGTTGGAGTAAAGACTTTTTATTGGTTGAGAATCTTGATCTATAATACAATTACAAGAGCTATATTTGCAGTCTTTGCCTCCCTCGCATTTTCCTGTCATTCGAGTAATCTCTATTCTGTCGTTCATGTCCATGTTGAATCGATGGCATTTCTTTTTAAATGGATCGGAACTATTGAAATGTTACTATCAGACGCACTTACCTGGTAGAAAACACAATTCAAACTGAAAACAACGAGTTGAAAACTGATTGTTGTTCGGGGACCAAGTGCGGCTAACCTCTAACCCCGCGAGGCCAAAGGGTAATTGGTGAGTCCACCTCACACGAAACATATCGAGGCTGTGATGCCGGTTGCACGTGAGGCGAGAAGTGCCGCCCTCACCCCTCCAAACACGCAGGTGCCAAGCACTGCGGTGTGCGACGCCAAGATGGTGGCCCCTGGTCGCAGATGTTCTGGGCTCTGACGGGGAAAATGAGGAAAGTCAGCACTTTAGGGTAGTCTAGGGCCTTGGGTTCAGATTCTGCCATTACGGCATGTGAAGGTATAGCTAGACCCATAAGTGCAGACCCTAAGGGCACGTACAGATAGGTGGAAAAAAGTTTCTGAACACATGACCCTGCCAGCAAGGGCACGTGAGGGTATAGTTGGAGCCATGAATACTAAGGGCACGTGAGGGTTAAATCGGGCTCATGAACAAACAGGAGAGGATCTCCGTTTCGTAGTGTAGGTGTTGAGTGTGTGTGTGGTGACTAGGCAGCGGTCGACTAAGGGTATATTAGGGCAGATCCTTACCAGTGAGCATCAAGTACAAGACAGTGGGTCAGAGTAGACCTTGGTCACTGAGGTCTTTGGCTTCCAAAGACATTTTTTTAGGGCAGATAAAGATCCATGGTTAGGACCTTTGAGATGGCTTTTTTTTTTCCCTTTTAATGTAATTTGATATGAGAATCCCGTCGCAGATCCTGGTTATGTGAGGAGAGATTTTCGCGCCATCTAATGTTCCCATAATATGGTCGTTTTTCCTGAATGTAAGCACGTGGTTATGACGTTTCTCACTGCTAGTAATGGATCTTTGTGCGCATGTGAGGCTTTTGGTATAGCCCATAAATTTCTAATGGTATAACACACCTCGATGGGCGGGAGGCTTGAAGTTGCTACATGAATGGGTCCACGCCTTCGATTGGCCCTTGTGACACCCACTTGAAGTCGTATAGTGGTGATATACTCGTAAATCATTGTCGACTCTCACAGAGAGGGAGAGAAATTGTTTCCGAACTTTCTTTTATATTCTTCCTTTCTTTTGTAACAAATACAGTTGCATACTATGCTGATATATCCGAAACTTGGTCAGACGAACACTCATCTCGACTTGAGTCATCGTTAGGCTTTTGTGTGTCAAAGATCCTTAACAGTCTTTAGCGCGACGGCACGATTTATGAGCATGACTGACTGTGCGATCATCGAAGTCGACGGTACGACCCTTGAACACGACTGATGATTATTGAGCAAGATGATACGACCCACGAGCGTCACTTATAACCCTTGGATATGTTGGCCTGGTGTTTGGTCTGATGACGTCCCATGTTATCATATCAAAGGGTCGTGGCGTCTTGCTCATGTGTTGTATCGTAGTACTAAGGGCGTGAGGAAGTTTTCCTTTTTGCGAAAAATAAAAGAGGCGAACACAACTGAAATATACGAGGAAGAAACATTTACATTGGCTCGCGAACGTCGGTGCTTCTAATTGCCTGATGTTCTCTGTTCCTCAGAGAAGACCATGATATCAGAAATGGGCCACACGATACTCCATCATGTTCACACACACCGTTACTCTGATGCGCAATTATAAGGTTCTCATGACTCCAAGAAGGGCTGCCTGATGGTCAAGTTGACCATACACCACCAATGAAACGTGCATAAGTGTTTACATCGTGGTGGTGTCTCTTATAATAAAGTTTGTCCGCTGTTGATAACCAGGGATGATTACGTCAGTTTTTCTAGGGCGCGTCCTCAGGAGGGCGGTGCACGGTGGGCGCCCACCTCCACCCTATGATAGGATCGGCTTCGGTCGGCCCTACACCGCCGCCAACCTGCCCTTAAACACCTTTTGTACAGCTGTTCTTGCCGTCTTTAATTGCCATTCATTATTCAGATAACTGGTCCTTATATCTAACGTCTTTTTGTAGGTTCTTGTGTCGTTTATTTGATCCTGGTGAACAGGTGCGGGCTGCCTCAGTGTTACGTACAAGATCTGTACTTTCTTGCACTCTGTTATCCTCTCATTCATTACCACCTCTTTAATTCCCGTTTACTTCCGTCTCTTCTTCTTTTTATTCTAATTCTCTTCCTTTCAACGTTTTTCTCATCTTTTTCTACTTCCACCTTCCATGGTACAGCATTATTTTTCTCATCGTCTCGCTCTACACGTACAAGTGAGACATAAGCATTTGTAGTCCAGAGAACCGTGCAGCGGGATCAAGGTCGAATGCATTCTTTGACACTGCTGGAAGATATTTAAGATGTCTTATGATTGTTTGTTTGATTGTATGTTTGTTTGTTTGTGTGTGTGTGTGTGTGTGTGTGTGTGTGTGTGTGTGTGTGTGTGTGTGTGTGTGTGTATTGTATTTTACGACTGAAATTGTGATTTTATTGCGCTTCCACTATCACACACACACACACACACACACACACACACACACACACACACACACACACAAGTTTGCGGATGGTGCCAAAGTCATGAGGGAAGTAAAAAGCAGAGGTTTACATTCATGTACAAGGAGACCCAAACTTGGGTAATGAAATTAGGCTTCATCATATGCAATTAGGATGGAACACAGTCGAATGAATACTGTCTAGCAGGAAAGAAGCTGCAGGACTCTCTGTTCGTGAGAGAAATTTGAGCGTCGACATTGCCCCCTACCCATCGTCAGAGTCTGAGTTTGAGAGAATATTGAAAGAGACACTCTGTCTGCAGGTGAATATTAGAATTGTGTTCAAGTAAATGGATAAGGAAATATTAAGTTTTTCATATCCGTCATTAGACCAAAACCAGCTGACGATGTAGACAGTGATCAGTTCTTCGAGAGATGCAAGGATATAACAGACAATGACATACCATGATATTAACCAAGAAATTGTTAGATAATATGCAAGAAAGTAATTGTATAAAGGTCGTGGATAGATGAAATAAACTGAATTATAAAACAGTCTATCTATATATATCCACCTACCGCTCAGTCAGTCTATATTTATCTATTTATCTATCCATCTGTGTATAAGCTATCTGTCTATCCGTCTCTTTTTCTTTTTCCACTGAAATAACGAGTTCTTATTGTGTGAAAGTATAGGTTTCCCACTGGTCAGGCCAGCCCTTGCCCTCGCTTTACCAGTCCTCCCTCATGATGCACAGTAGTAGTTGGTCTTTACCGCAGGAATCAGACTTGAATCGCAGGCCTTCATCACCGCACTTGCATCCATCACCACATCCAAGTTTCTTTCCCTTGCAGGATAGAATCGTCTGGTGTTTTTCTTTATGATTGCTCACTTAAGTTAATTACTGTGCTTTTTTATGGTTAAGATTTGTTTGTTGTTCCCGTTATGGGTGATTGTGCACGTTTCTTTCTTCTTGATTGTATGAGTGAATTGTCAAGTTTTATAGTCAAGGCTCAGGGACGTATAGAGTTTTTCCCAGGAGGAAGTGATCGTGTCCAGGTGCTGATCCTCGTGTTCTCAAGAGCTGTGCGTGTTAGTAACCTGGTTGCTGTGAAAACCGCAGCCTGAAGCTGTAACTTCACGTGCAGAAACAGCGAGCGATTGGTCTGCTGGTTGTCTGTAGAAGTGCCTCAGCCAGACAAGAGCGAGGGAACAGTGGGTGCAGGTGTGATGGGCCTTGTTGACACAGCTGTAGCTTGATTTATGGAGGTCATTTGGTCACAGTAAAAGCCATCAGGAAAAAAGGTTAATCTTTTTACATACAAAGACGATTTTATGGTGATATCAAATGGACCGACATTTCCTCTGACTTTCTACTTTAGCTCCAGTTATTTGCGTGTGTTTATTTGTGTTATTACTATGCATTTGATACCCCGTCCTTTGATATATGTATGCACCATGTCAGTACTCCTATGTACACACACACACACACACACACACACACACACACACACACACACACACACACACACACACACTTACACATACACCACCCTGAACCAGGTACCCATTTATTGACTATCCCCAAGGGGAGGATGAACAGTTGGGTTGGATGTGGGCCGATTGCTGCACCCAGGATTTGAATCCTGGAAGGCCTATGTGTGATTCATGGCCAGCAATGCTGACCCCTGCAGCGCGGAGGCCTGTGTGTGTGTGTGTGTGTGTGTGTGTGTGTGTGTGTGTGTGTGTGTGTGTCTGTGTGTGTTCTTACATTTAATGAAGCTCTTTATTCAATGAGTGAAGCTTCTCCCTGCCAGGTCGTCGTCTTAACGCTCATCTGTCCTCGCCAGAGCTAAGATCATCATTGGTCATTGCCAGTATTTGTTCAACTACTCGTACGTTCGTTTTCTAAATACTATCTTCTTTCCGTTACAAAAAAAGTATTTTTCAAATTTTTCTTAACATAATGTGTAAGCGGTTCTTCATAACTCGAACAATTCTTTTGTAGGAAAGATTCAGCACTTCGACTTGCCTCTGATGCAACGTTGCTGAGGGGGAGATGGTTGTGCAAGAATGTGACTTCTTTTGTGTGGGAGGTAAACAAACGTGAGGGACTCCCTCAAATAGGGTATTTGGACCTTTGAGGAAAGAATGTGCTAAGCTGTCTGGTGACTGGGAGTTATGAGAAACTGAATTCAGATAATTCTGGATATTTGCTTTCTTATTATTGTTTTCTATTATACTTAATCGCCGTCTCCCGCGTTAGCGACGTAGCGCAAGGAAACAAACGAAAGAATGGCCCAACCCACCCACATACACATGTCTATACATAAACGCCCACACATGCACATATACATACCTATACGTTTCAACGTATACATACATATACATACACAGACATATACATACATACACATGTACATATTCATACTTGCTGCTTTCATCCATTCTTGTCGCCACCCCGCCACACATAAAATAGCATCAACACCCCCCCCCCCCCCCCAAGCGAGGTAGCGCTAGGAAAAGACAATAAAGACCATATTCGTTCACACTCAGTCTCTAGCTGTCACGTCTAAAGCATCGAAACCACAGCTCCCTTTCCATTTCCAGGCCCCACAAAATTTTCCATGGCTTACCCTAGACGCTTCACATGCCCTGGTTCAATCCATCAACAGCACGTCGACCCGGTATACCACATCGTTCCAATTCACTTTCTACTTTGCACGCCTTTCACCCTCCTGTATGTTCAGGCATCGATCGCTCACAATCTTTTTCACTCCATCCTTCCACCTCCAGTTTGGTCTCCCACTTCTTCGCTCTACCTCTGACACATATGTCCTCTTTGTCAATCTTTCCTCACTCATTCTCTCCATGTAACCAAACCATTTCAACACACCCTTCCCTGCTCTCTCAACCGCACTCTTTTTATTACCACACATCTCTTTTATCCCTTCATTACTTTATCAAACCACCTCACACCACATATTGTCCTTAGACATTTCATTTCCAACACGTCCACCCTCCCCGCATAGCCCTTTCTATAGCCCATGCCGCACAACCATATAACATTGTTGGAACCACTATTTCTTCAAACATACCCATTTTTGCTCTCCTAGATAACGTTCTCGCCTTCCACACATTCTTCAATGCTCCCACAACCTTGGCCCCCTCCACCACCCTGTGACTCACTTCCGCTTCCATGGTTCCATTAGCTGCTGAATCCACTCCCAGATATCTAAAACACTTCTTCCTCCAGTTTTTCTCCATTCGAACTTACCTCCCAATTAACTTGTCCCCCAACCCTACTGAACCTAATAACCTTGCTCTAATTCACATTTACTCTCAGCTTTCTTCTTTCACACACTTTACCAAACTCAGTCACCAACTTCTGCAGTTTCTCACCCGAATCAGCTACCAGTGCTGTATCATTAGCTAACAACAACTGACTCATTTCCCAAGCCCTCTCATCCACAACAGACGCATACTTGCCCATCTCTCCAAAACTCTTGCATTCACTCCCTAACAACCCCATCCATAAACAAATCAAACAACCATGGAGACATCACGCACCTCTGCCGCAAACCGACATTCAATGGGAACAAATCACCTTCCTCTTTTCCTACTCGCACACATGCCTTACATTATGAATATATATATATATAGATATATATATATATATATATATATATATATATATATATATATATATATATATATATATATATATATATATATATATATACATATATATATATATATATATATATATATATATATATATATATATATATATATATATATATATATATATAAGCTGTATCACTAGGAGAACAGTTTCGTTGAAGAACTACTTACTCCAGAGTAGTCTGTTTTTCTCTGCTACTGGAAGTGTCGCAGCCTTAGGCTTCAGGAACGTCTGGAAAGAGGGCTCTTTTTATTATCAAAAAAACTGTTACCAGTGGAAAATTTCAAGATGCAAAATGCAAGGTTGAGAAAAAAATGAGAGAGTAATTATGTGAGTTGTTTTATGGGTTTCTTGTTTAGTCAGATTCAACTACAGCATCTTCCTCGTTTTCCTTCTAAACCTCCTTCCCCGTGTCTTTGCATCTCGTTTGTTTTCCTAGTTATATTCTTCTCCTCAGCCTTCAGCATTTTCCTTTGGTTCTTTCTTTATTCGTTTCTCAGTTTTCCTTCGATTTCAACTCGGTTTCACTTTTCCCTTCTCTCTTACGAACCTGAAAGAACGTAAAGTGAAAAATAACCATTCTACAAAGATTGGGTCTCCTGAAAAAAGTCAGAAAGTCCAAAAAAAACCAGCTAGTTTGATGACGGACCATAGAAAATGACTTAATTATTTATACTCGATAAATATATGTATACATCAGGTTTTTCCTCAACGTTAATGGTAGAGTGGTAAAGGTATAATGACGGAGCCGTAAGACTTTGTGAGTTATTAATTATAGTTCATGATTGAGGTGGGGTGGGGGGGGGGATCGGTGTGGGCTCCCAACATACCGGGATGATTATGTTGGTGTCGAGGGAGGGAGGAAGGGCGAGTTATCTTGGTATTCGATAGCAGGATGCTGTGTTATTAGTGTTCTTCAGCAGCAGGTGGCTGTGTTATCATCAGTATTCTTCAGCAAAATTCTCTGTTATCATCAGTGTCTTTTTAACAGAGGAGGGGCTGTATTATCAGTAGTGTTTCTCAGCAAGAGACTGCCTTATCAGCAGCGTGCCTCAGCTGGAGGAAGCTGTGTTATCATCATTGTGCCTCGGCAAGAGGCTGTGTTGTCATCAGTTTTCTTAAACAACAGGATTCTTCAAGCATGAGACTTCTTCAACAGGAGATTGTGTTATCAGTGTTCTTCAGCACGAGGATGTGTTATCAGTGTTCCTAAGTAAGATGCTGTGTTATCAGTGTATTTCAGGAAGAGGCTGTGTTAACAGTATTCCACAACAGGAGACAGTTATCACCTATGTTCCACATCAGGGAGCTATGTTATCATCAGTATTCAACAGTGGAGGTAGAGAAGACTCTGGTCAAGGAGGAAAGCTGGGTCATCTTTTGTGCTTTTCATAATTCTTAGTTGGCTGGTTATGAGTGGAAGGACATACAGTGGAGAAACTGCTCATATTCATAAAGTGCACAGATGTATGGTGCAACTTAGAGTGGAGTGTGTGGATGATTTGATGATACGTGTATTTTGTGATCTCTCTCTCTCTCTCTCTCTCTCTCTCTCTCTCTCTCTCTCTCTCTCTCTCTCTCTCTCTCTCTCTCTCTCTCTCTCTCTCTCTCTCTCTCTCTCTCTCTCTCTATTCTGTGTGTGTGTGGGGGGGGGGGGGGTCAGAAGAAGATTCGTTATGTATATTGATGGATGGTCGGAGCCTCTCGTGGCTCTGAGGCTCCGCGGGAACAAAGTATATTCCATATTGGTGTCGCTGTCGAGACCTTTAGTGTGTCTATCATTCATGTCTTCAGTGGGTGTCTGAGGTGTGTGCTGGTATCCGTCAGTGGTCGACTGAAATATGTCACAGGTCGTCCAGTAGTTCACCATAACACTGGACTGATTCGTTTCTTTGCATTGATTTACTACACATCTTTAAGTAATTTTCCCTCAAGTTGATCGGTTCAGACGATGGGCGTGACAAAGTTTGGGAAAGGTATTTGGGTGTTTAGAGATACGAGGAAATGTTGCGTTGTGGAACAAAGTAATTGATTCTGGTGCTAATTAGATGCGTCGTCAATAGCTATTTAGAATATGCGCCAAACCCACGTCTAGAATAGTGAAAGTCCGTATACAGCACCGTCGAAAGTAAGTGAAATGTCTAAGCGGGACGTGGGTGAGGATGTTCTCTGAAAAATAGTGAAAAAAAAGACCGTGAAAGCTACGTCGTCTTTTGTGTAAGACTTCGCACATAGACTCCCAAAGCCCCTAGTGTGCCAATAAAGTGAACCGTATACTTCATACATTGTCGTTTTATAGTCTGCATACGACCCGTCGCTGAGCGCGAGGGGAGGCCCGTAGGTGCATCATGGCTACGGTAACAGTCGCTGAATCACTGCACGTCTTCCTGAACAATACAGGCGAGGTAGGGAGGCGTCCGTTCCTCCGGACATGCATATGCATGACCCCTCCATCTATTCTCCCTGGCCAGTTGTTGTGGTGGAAAAATCCCAAAACCCTGTTGTATTTGGACTCTTTAGTGCCTGAAGAACCACTTGCCTGTGACGCTGAAATGGTTCGTGATCTTTCACATCTTCGCCAACACCCACCTTGAAATAGGGTCCGATCTCTCATGATCACCTACACCCACGATGTAACAGGTTTCGATTCTTTGTAATCGTTGAATCCTTTCTCTGGGGGCAGGTTTAAAACCTTCCGATCGTATGTTGGACTTCGATGTTCCCTTGTGCGTTGTTATAAGTCTTGAAAGATTTGTGAGCAAGTCGGTTTAGGACTCTGCCTATCGTTTAGGGTACATTCAAATGTATCTTGATATTTAATCTTGGTTTATAGTAACATTAGCATGAAGTTTTGTATGTATTATTTATTGCACACTGTTCATTGAACGTAAGGTGAATGATAGAAACGAATATAGTTCTCATATATATATATATATATATATATATATATATATATATATATATATATATATATATATATATATATATATATATGACACTGAGAGGATTTTATGTCCATCGAGGGGGCCTACCCCTTATTCCTGCCCGCCAACATCCTATGAGGGAAGGAGCCAAATGCTTTCCGACAGTTCAGATAAACACAAGCCACATGACCTGAATCTGTGATGTCTTTCATTATGGTAGTTTTTTTCTTTCTGGTCATCTTGTGTAGTATCTTACAGACCACACTTGTCAGAGGGACTGGTCTGTAGTTCATCTCACTCTTTCCGTCTCCTTTCTTAAATATAGATATGGTGTTTGTCCTCCTGCACTCTTTTGGCACTCAACGTTCCTCCAGCAAAATATCGAACAACAATTTGTGTGCCTTTATCACCTCTATCTAGATGCAAACTTCAGCACATATGGAGGATTTGTGTGTGTGTGAGAGAGAGAGAGAGAGAGAGAGAGAGAGAGAGAGAGAGAGAGAGAGAGAGAGAGAGAGAGAGAGAGAATGTTTATATGTTTGTACACACAATAAACCGTCACATATATGGCAAGTTTCCCAAATACTATTATATCATGTCATGGTAGACGACATGGTCGTCCTAATAGGTAAAGTAAATGGTGTTGGAGTTGGCCCGGGGGAGCCCCCTCTACCTCTTGCTGCCGTTGTTCCATCTATAGATGTTGTTGCCACGACAACTGTTGTGGTGATTGCTGGATATTCTGTTTGTATGATCCTATTTTACCTCTCCTTCCCCACCGACTCAAAGAGGGGGTGATTAAAGTTAACAGATCACCCTTGTATCTGTCATCTGCCTCTTGTATGGTGGTCAGTTGTTCGTATTTTTTCAGACATAATCTGTGTAAAACACCGATCAAACGTAATGGTGAATCTGCTGATTGATATTTCAAGTCGCGTGATACGCTTTTCACTCGTCTAAGCATTGTCTTTGTTACGTCATAAATGGTGTTCATGACCGCTTTGTAATATTGCTTCTGCAGTGATCCTCACCTTTCGTTTAAGAGATGGGGCCAAGTAATACATCCAGTATGCCCGTGTATACTTTACACTGAGTGTTAGTTGCTGATCATTCTCTTTACTGGGTACTGGTGAACGATTATGATGAGGCTGGGTGGGGTGTGTCTGCTGCTGCTGGTCAGATGACGTGTTCGGGGACTTTCATTATCACTCTGGTGGAGCTTGGGGTCGTGGGTCTGTGATGGCGTCTGACGGCTCTGGTCTTACTACTCATGATGTTTTTATTAGTGATGCTGATGTGTCCGTCTGTTACTGCTTCAGTTTTTCCAGCTGCTGTAGCTGGTGGTGCTTCTCTCATCATCATTCTCCTGGTATGCAGCTGCTCTTGCCTCTGCTGCTCTCGTAGAGTTGCTCTTGCTTCACCGACGTTGCCGATGCCTCTTGTGTTACCGCGATCGCTCTTTCCGCAGAAGTACTACTCGGGTTCTTGTTCCTGCTGCGTAACTCCTGCTGTCACATCCACACCCTCGGAATAATAAGCAGCTGATCGTTTCCCTCCTCCTGGTGAGCGGCAGAACGTCAGGTGTGTCGGTGCACCTCCTCCTGCTCCAGTGGTGTGTGTTTCCCGAGCACCAGCTGACCCCTCCCTTACGCCGGGTCTGAGTAACTGTATTGCCTCCCCTCCACACACACACACACACACATATACACACACACACACACACACACACACACACACACACACACCCCGGGCTTGAGAGTACAGTCAAGTGGGATATTAGATGTCGTGATCTCCATTACGTAAGAGGGGGAAGGAAGAGGAGGAGGAGACCCGGTTTGGCATCAGATGGAAGAGAGGGGAGATGAGTAGAGACGGGGAGGTACTTGATTAATAGGAGAAAGGCGGTGTTGAGTAGGGAAGAGGAGTTGGTGGGTAAGGGAAGAGGGACAGGTGGGTAAGAATGATGGGTATTTATATGGAGCTATAGGAATTATGGGCTTGGAATATTAGGTGTTAGGTAGGGAAGGAGGAGCGAGAGGTCTAGGAGATAGTTGACGTGGATGCATGAGTGAGGAGTGAGAGGTTGGGGAGTGTAAATGGGCAGAGATATGGTGGATAGGTTAGAATTGCCTGAGGGTGAGCTGGAGGAGGTCGGGTTGGATAGAGGAAAGGGGGAGATTGCTGAGAAGCTTAAAGCTGGCAGCTGAGGAAGAGGCGTCAAGGTAAGTGGTTAGAAGTAAGAGGGCGGTGGATAAGTGAGAAGGAGCAATAGTTGGGGCTGAGGAGGTGTTTAGGGTGGAGGAGGTTCTGGTGTGTAGGGTGGAGGAAGTGTTGAGTGATATGGTGATGGCGGTGTGTTGAGGTGGGGGGACGAGGCAGCAGTGTGTTGGGGTGGAGGGGGCGGTTAAGAGACAAGGATATCGGATGACTGTTGTCTGCGATTGCTACTTAGTTCCGTGTTGTTGCCTGCTCTGCCCTGGTCTCGTATGTGACCCGCAGTGCGCGAGTAAATTGACAAAGGATGTAGATTTATTGCATATTGTGTTCAAGATGAAGAGGATATTAACGTGTGAAGGAGTGTGTGTTTACCTTGCAGTGTTATAAATACTATATAACTAGCACCAATGACTAACATTATAGGTACATTATAAATACTATATGACTAGCATTATAGGTACATTATGAATACTATATGATTAGCATTATAGGTACATTATGAATACTATATGACTAGCATTATAGGTACATTATGAATACTATATGACTGGCATTATAGGTACATTATGAATACTATATGACTGACACCAAAAATAGCACGACCGCTGAACGACGTGACAATTTGTCGTGGATGTCGTTTTATTGAATCAACTTGAATCATTCATCGCAAAATTAGCATCAAGTCTGTCGATATGTATCTAGGTATGGAATTATGGTACATAGGGAGGCCCGTAGACATTATAACCTTTTGATTAATAGCATGTGATTACTAAGTACACCATCTAATGACCCTTTCGTGTGGCCGGTAATGCAGTGTTGAATCATATTTATGACCCCAATTCTCCACGGTGGATTACATACAAATGAGCGGATCTATCATGGCGGTGCAGACGACCAGCCGGGGAGATAGTGAGCCATCTGCGCCCTTGGCCGGCGTCGAGTGTCATCATGAATACTGGGAGGAGCAACACATGGGCTCTCATGCCCGATCATCAAGTGCAGGTCGCATGACAAGTTCCTGTTTCGCTGCTCGAGATGATGGATGTGCGGCTTCGTCACTCGTCCTCACCTTCTGGGACTCTGTGAGAGGGAGGATGGTGACGTGTTCGGATGAAATTGGGTTTTTGCTGATTTGAAGAAGAGGCGACGTCTTGAAATATGACCAGATATCTTGGTGGTTTGATATTTTTGCTTTTGCGTGTGCGAGATGATGGCATTATGATGGTTCCTTTCGATTATAATATGCTGTTTCAGACTTGATGTGTCAAAGCTGATCGTTGTTTTTAGTTAGGTCTTTTGCCTTAGATGGGATGACGCTTTAAATCACTACGCGGCCTGTACTTGTCTCTCCTACTGCCTGAGAGAGAAAAAAAATAATTGAATAAGAGATCGCAAGCAACATAATCGTAAGTACAGGGGAAAATACTATGATTACCGAACGACTGCACATAAAGTGTGGAAATTTCTTGTAATTGTGTTCTGTCTTAAGATATTTTTTTGTACAGTAGCTACAAATGAATTTATATTTTTACTGAGCCTTTGCAGCCCGATTGAAAATTTTTGTCAACCCAGTTGGCTCTCACAATTTCTTGCTATTTTTATTTCCCTTTGCATAGCCTAAAAAAAGTTTGATATCTGCTTTTGTGACACTTTTTTGTATTTCACTGTGTGATTTTCTCCATTTTCACCTTCTGTGTACAGATTAGTCCTTTTTGGGGTGTTCTGTCTGGTTCCTGTGTATTGCTGTATATGGAGGGTGTTTAACGTGTACTACTGTAAATATTTAACTTTGTGTGGCAGAGATGCCGTATAGGGCATGGCATAATTCTTTCTTTTTTCTGTGTTGCAGGTTAGTAGTGATCGTGTTGGTGTTGGTGAGAACCTGAAGCTGGAGGAGGTGAGTGAGTGGTTCGAGTGTGTTGGTCCTGTGGGTACAACACGCCCATCTTCCTGCCTCAGAAGGGGAGGTCGGTCGTCTCTCTCAGTTTTAACCCACGCCTCCGGGTCGTTGTTGCTCAGCGATTTTGTACGTATTTTCTTTTGTGTATTTTGAGCTTCCTTTCTCAAGTGGAACCTGTGTAACTGACAGAGATTGAGAAGTGTCTAGCTGTAACGTTATCAAGATAAGAGGAAGATTTTTACGGTTTCAGAGAATGAAAAGGTGATTTGTAGTTTTTATAAAAGTCAGTGAAAGAAGCGTGTTGATGAGAGAGGCTACTCGGCCACCACATGGTAAAAGCAAGAGTGAGGAAGAGGAGGAGGAGGCAGTAGTACTGGCTGTTAGGACGTTTAAGGGGCAACACAAATAGGTGTGAGGGCTGTAAAGGCTAATACCAACACGCGCCGCCCACCGCCCCCTGTCACACCCGCTCCTCCAGGAACCTCGTGAAGCGCGCAGCTCACCCGCTGAAAACATCCATAACTTTCAAAGAAATTAACTCAACACCGAAACAATATTCGTGAAATGGATCTTTGTTTTCTTCCGTCCTTTGTTGTAGCCCGTCTACTTGTTCATTGTTGTTCTATATTATTTTTCCTTTTTTGTATAAAGGTATTTGTATACTGTATAGCCAGCTGTACGTGAGTTCTTCCTTGTCATCTTCGTTCCTTGGTACACTGACAGAACCTGAGTATGATCTCTACAGTTTCCTCTTTCATGTTAGACTTTCGACCTTTTTCATCTCTCGATCTTCCTCTCCACCTCTGGTCCTTACTTCATAATCTGTGTCCGTCATCCCCAGCCATCTTCGTTGTGTGTTCCTTCTTCCCGGGTCGTACGCATTCCCATGCATCCTATGTTTGTCTTTGAGTAATGTTTTATTTTCCTCTGTCGTACTTTTTGTTAACCCTCCATTTACTCTCCCTGTTTCCCTTCACTCCATCCTGGGGATACTTTTACAAACCCAGATAATAGTTATTAACCATGTTAATCGTACCCCTACAGTACTTATTAGAATGGTCATACTGCATTATACTTTCACAGTACCTTCTAACACTTTATGTATCCTCATTCTTCATTTCGCATAATTTCCTGTCTTTAAGGACTTAAGAAAAATATGCATAATGCACGCTTACCCTTCCCCAACACATTACATCCCTCAGTGGTCCATATACTTCGTGACCGCTCAAGATTTCCAGATCTATATCTTACCCTCCTGAAGATTTTCAAAAATATTTAAAAGTACTTCCTCCTCCACAAGGACTTAACAGACTTTTCTGAAAGCTCGCCACTACAGAAATCTTGTCCGCATTACAGAAGCTGGATATGTTCTTGTACGATTGAACATTTTAAATCAGCGCTCTCTCTCTCTCTCTCTCTCTCTCTCTCTCTCTCTCTCTCTCTCTCTCTCTCTCTCTCTCTCTCTCTCTCTCTCTCTCTCTCAGCTTCTGAGGAAAACAGATCCTCTGTGTATCAACTTCCAGACGACCTCCAACACGGGTAGGGTCTTGCGTGTCGTTTTTACAGACATGATTGTATTTGTCATCTGGATGAGGGAAGAGAGGAGATGGGAATGTGGCTGGTTAGCTGACCCAGGTCCCACACACCCTACTCTCACTGGTGATGACTTCTCTCATCTAACACGCGACGACTTTCCCTTCACCCACTAATGATGATGACAGCTGATGACTCACTAACTGTGATTAACCCTCAAGTGTGATGATCTCTTACTCTTTCCCTTCATGAGTGGTGAGTCATAATCCTCTCTGTTGGTGATTTATATTTCTTTCACTCCTGACGACTAATTTTCTTCTGTGTCAGCCGACTTTGAATTCATCATTAATGATTTTTTCCCTCACTAATGATGAATTACCGTCCAGTCGTCGAAAGTGACTTATCCTCCTCTCACTGAAGATAACCCTCCTCTCACTAATGATAACCCTCTTCTCACTGTGATAACGTGCCATCCTCTCACTGACGATAATTTGCCCTCCCGTTACTGGTTATAACTTACCTTCCTCCCTCATTAATGATAACGTGCCTTCCTCTCACGGATGATAACCAACCATCCTCTCACTGACGATAACTTACCCTCATCTTACTTAGAGTGAGTCACCATTCTTTCAGTGACGATAACATTGCCATCCACTCGCAACGACAGCTTGACCTCCTGTCATTGGTGGTGACTTACCCTTCTCCCTGATGATAACTTACACCTCCCTGATGATGATGGCGATGATTACCCACCTGCCGCACATGATGGCTTTCCCTCACTCGTTGATGATGCCCTATCCACCCCTCAGCCTCGCCAGATGCCCCAGTATTATCATGGATTCTGAGATCTTATCAACTGAAGCCATTTTTATGGTTTGGGTCTCGTGTTGGAGTGTAGGGTTAAGGTTATACGTTCGATTGATCGTAATTTGGGAGTTGTATGTTTTACGTTATTGGGAAAGGTTACGTGATAAGGAGTTCGTATAGTCTGGAGTTGCGTGATACGAGGTAGTCTATCCTGGACACATACCGTGTTGGACTTGGGTGTGGGGTGTTACATGGTCGTTTCTCTTAAGTGTTGAGGATGGCCGTGGAAATTCTGCAGCAGGGATTTTAGATTGGGATGCTGTGTGAATTCAGTGGCTTAGTTGGCAGAAAATTACTCTGATCTTTGTGTATTTGCTTACCAACTGCTGCCTATGAGAGAGAGAGAGAGAGAGAGAGAGAGAGAGAGAGAGAGAGAGAGAGAGAGAGAGAGAGAGAGAGACTGGATTCAGGAAGGTAACCTGACATACGTCTAATGAAAAAAAAAGTAAATACAAGTAAACTGCAAAAGCCTGTAAACAGATACATACAGACCCGCACATGGCCAGGAACTAAACGACCTTCGTACATATTTTTCAACCGCGTCGACGAAAAATGTGTGGAAAAAAATGAAGGTAACAAAAAAATTCGATCATTTCAAGTTCCACTGGAGTATACCCCGGGGTAAAGCCAGGAATAAAGAGATGTAAACTGGTTTTTGCGGGAGCCGTACGGGAGCAGGGACATTCACTGCTGGGTGAGCACGTTGTTGCTGCTTGGCATGCTGGCCGCGGTGGGTGGGGGCCCTAGGGTAAAGGTCGACCATACTCTTGTGATTACATCTGAAGGTGAAAATTAGCGAGGTTACCTATGGCTGGCTGGTTGCTCTCTCCTCGTCTTGCTCGCTCTTCTCTCCTTTCCTCTCTTTTATTCTCTTCTTGTCCAGTCCTAGTTTCTCTTGTCTCATTACTCCTCTCCTATTTTCTTTTCCTCTCTTCTCTTTTCTCCTTTCTTACTTTCTTCTCTTCTCTCTTTCTCTCATATTTTCTTTTCTCGTGTCCTCTACTCTCTCCTTCTCTCTTTTCTTCTGTCTTTCTTTCTCTCCTCATATTTTCCTTACTCGTGTCCTCTACTGTCTCCTTTTCCCTCCTCTTCTCTTCCTTCCTCTCCTCTTCTCTCTCCGTATCTATCTCTATATGATGAGAGGAAAACCAGCATTTACGTTTATGATGCCGGAGGTTATAATATGTTTTGGGTTCTGAGTTCCCTTCATGTTATTTTTATGGGCGTGATGAAATTGGATGAAGGTGAGAGAGTCGGATTAGGGCAAGGGGGCGTGGCTCTTAATTGCACTTTATGGACACCTGACTGTACCCTAAATCGTCTTAGAATGTAATTTGAATAGTTTTGGATTGCATTTTATATACCCTTGTATCTTTATTGTATTTTGTAAAGACAGTGTTTTTCCAAGCGTATTTACTTGTGAGCTACATACTAAGATTTTATGCTCAAGATAGAAGCTTATCTGAGACAATTCAAGTTATGGCGTTTATTCAACGCTTCATCTGTAGTCCCGGCTGGGAACTCGTTTCACGAAGAAGGTTTATGATTTACGGTTTATTGGATATGGATAATAGCGATTGGCAAACACTGTTATCTTGTTCAGGTGGCTTTAATAGTCAAGAGTCTGCCTAGTTTTTGGTGCCTATGAGGTTTTACATAACGATATGCATACATATATGAATATATATATATATATATATATATATATATATATATATATATATATATATATATATATATATATATATATATATGCTGACTAATCAGAATACGATAGCAGCATATGGTCGAGCAAAGTTCTGGTTACAGAACGCGAGGTACACTTAAAAGCACTACGCTTCGTACCCCGATGCAGCACACATTTAGCCGGGACAGAGGCGGGTCTGTTAACAGGCACCGGAACAGACGGAGCAACGTAACCCGGAGAGATAACCAACCTTTCAGGTGTGAGTGTCCATTTGGGTCGTGGCGTTGCCATCGGTGGTTGATCCCTTGGTGGGTGATAGTGGGTTATTTGCGTGCATGTACTTTCATACTCGAATGTTCGTGCTCACAGACACTCAGGTACATATACCACTACGTTCCCACTGGGAGCATGTCATTCGCACTCCGTCTCTCCCACATTTGCTGTAACTCCCACAAGGACGGTGCCGGAATTAAGAGAGCTGAATTACGGAAGAGAGAAGAGTAAGGGGCGCCCTAATCACAACCTAAGTTTGTAGTCCAGTCAGATGATGTCAGGAGTGAACAGTTTGAAAGATACGGGGATAGAACAACCAGAATTTCATAATATGAGAGTGGTGTTAGAATGGAATATATTGAATGGTGAAATAGTAAATGTGGACAGATTAGTGAGGTATAAAAATGATATGATAATAGAGAAAGTTCAAGGGATGGGGGCCCACGAGTGTAAAACACCTCCTCTCTACAGTAGAAGTATGGAATCACACACACACACACACACACACACACACACACACACACACACACACACACAGGGAGGGAGGGAGGGAGAGAGAGAGAGAGAGAGAGAGAGAGAGAGAGAGAGAGAGAGAGAGAGAGAGAGAGGAGAGAGAGAGTCCCTCATTATCTCAGCTGTGCCATAAGGATTACCTGAGAACCAGCTGCAACACGGATGTTCGCTCGTGGACTGTATCGTATGCCAAGCTTTAGCTCGTCTTGTGAGTCAGTGCTCCACCATCAGTGGTAACACAAGACATCTCTCCCATCATTCTGGTAATGAAGAGAATCTAGGTGGTCATGTCCAAGTACCTGTGTCCAAGAGAAGTAGTTACAACAGATGTCACTGGAAAAACACGGACTACTGAATATACTTATTCATTTTGATAGGATGGTTCCCATGACGACTTCGTCAGTCTCATTTTCTTCTCTCTAGTTTAATTTGAATTTTTCTTTGTGTCTTGGTTACTGTCAGCCATTCTCATTCTACGCGTGCTGTCTGAGTTTCAGTCTCAAATATCCGGCCCGTTCCTCCACTTCCTCTAATCACGGCAATCTTCGCCATAGGCCAAGAAAGGACGTCGAGGGACAAGGGTGCGTGCTGAGCGCTGACCTGTCGACTCCAAGATGATAAATCCTCCATCGCAGTGGATACGTACTGATTTACCCGTGTTGGAGTATCTTTTACTCTGTTTATGTCTTGTGTTAGTGATGGCTGTTGCATATGTATAGGAGGTGGTGCTGGCCGCTGGACGGGAGGGAGCAGGATGGAGACACGGGCTTGCTGACAACCTCGCGCCTTCTCTCATTACCACACACGTCTCCTCTGGCTTGAGGGGGAGGGATTTCTCCGCCCTCATAGTTCTCACTGGGTAGTGTAACCAAAACAGAGGGGCTCTCCCCTCGCCTCCACACCCACCCAGACACCACTACATGATAAGGCTGACCCCTACCGTGACCTCATCCGTCACCACAGCGGACGCAACATGTGTGGGGCGGTCGGTGGGAGGGTGACTGAAGGCTTTAGAAATCCAATGAGGGAGGGAGGAAGAAAAAATAAATCTATTCCTTTTGAGGACTTGTGCATATTGTTCATGTGATGCCTCAGGCTTAACTATTTCTATTCTTCCTAAATCTTTAATGTCTTTCAGAGCATATTAGTGGAACATTCTTCTGTGTCCTATATTGTACTTTGTGGTTTTAATGATTTAATGTACACGATCTCGATAGATTATTTTGGTCATATAACCCCAGGATCTCTTTACCGGGGGTACATCAGTCCCAGGACTGTGGAAAGGATGGACTCCTTTGGAGTAGAAAAAAACGTTTCTCGACCAGACTTCTCTTCGTTCCTCGCTGAAGGTATTTTTTTTTTTTTTCACACGGTTTAATGACAAGAAGCGGAAGCCCACTTTTATCGTGTTCGTCATTTCCCGCGCAGCGACTTTGCACCAGGAACAGACGAAGAACGGCTTCATTTGTTCGCATTCGCTCTTTAGTTGCCATGTAAAATTTGCCAAAACCAGAGCATCCTGTCCATAACCAAAGCCTACAGACCTTCCTATGTTTTCCCTAGTGAAGCCAGTTGACAGCACGTCGCTCCCGGTATACCAGTTTGCTCTGTCCCATCACGCTTCATAATCTCCTTCATGTTCAGGCTCCGACCTCTCAACACTTCTGTGTCTCCATCCGTCCACCTCTTCCTCGGCTTCCCCCTCTTGTTCCCTCCCCTTCTAACACGTATACCCTCCAAGCAATCTTATCCTCACACATCCTCTCTAAATGTCTAAACCATTTCAGCACACACTCTTTAGATCTCTCATCCATACTCCTCTTGTTACTACACCTCTCTCTTACCGTATCTTTTATTATTCAATCAACCCATCTCACACCACATACTGTCTTCCACATTTCATTTCCAACATATTTACACTCCTTCGTACTTTTTCATCTACGGTTCACGCGTCGCATCCATAAACACAGTCGGGACTGCCATGCCATCTACATACCTATCTCTGCCCTATAGACAGTGATCTATCTTTGTACGCACTCCTCAGTGAAACCAGGACCCCTCTTTCCGAGGCCCTCACATTTGCCTCCATACCATCCCATCCGTTAACAGGTAATGTATATGTGCATTTATATAGAATGATTTCCAGGAAATGAAAGGGTGAGATCAGTTTTATTGGAGCTTTGAAGCCATACCTAGCATTAGGCGGTGGTGATGATGGTGTGGCAGGAGGTGGTGGTGTGAGGCAGGAGGTGGCATTGTGAGGCAGGAGGTGATATTGTAACGTAGGAGGTGGTAGTGTGAGGCAGGAGGTAATGGTGTGAGACAGGAGGTAATGATGTGAGGCAGGAGGTGGTAGTGTGAGGCAGGAGATGATGGGATGAGGTAGGAGGTTGTGGTGTGAGGCAGGAGGTAATGGTGTGAGGGTGGAAGGAGGTAGTGGTGGTGGTGGTGTGGCAGGAGGTAGTGGTGCTGGTGGTGTGAGGGAGGAGGTGGTGCCCTGTAACAGACATCAGCCATCGGTAGTAAACACGAGCGTCGGGGCCACTGACGGACCTGGGTGTAATATGAGACAGCATTATACATCACTACAGCTTTTTATGTACGAACTCCAGCCTGGATACAGCCACGACGCTGAGAGCCACATAGTAATTGAAGAGCCAGTGCGAGAGGATGGAGAGATAGATAGATAGAGATAAATAGATAGATAGATAGTGAGATAGATAGGCTGCAACAGGGCGTTGTTTAGGTCGCGTTGCAAGAACCAGTCTTATTGCTGTACATGCTTCAAGGGTCAATAAACATGGTGTTGACGGAGGGCAGTGTGGCCTGCCTCTACGTGTTTACCTGCCACTGGTTCACTCCTGGCAGTGACTAGAAATCTCATGCACATACTTCTAAACATTCTCAGTTTTCATGCTTTGAATATATATATATATATATATATATATATATATATATATATATATATATATATATATATATATTTTTTTTTTTTTTTTTTTTCGCTGTCTCCCGCGTTAGCGAGGTAGCGCAAGGAAACAGACGAAAGAAATGGCCCAACCCACCCCCATACACATGTATATACATACGTCCACACACGCAAATATACATACCTACACAGCTTTCCATGGTTTACCCCAGACGCTTCACATGCCCCGATTCAATCCACTGACAGCACGTCAACCCCGGTATACCACATCGCTCCAATTCACTCTATTCCTTGCCCTCCTTTCACCCTCCTGCATGTTCAGGCCCCGATCACACAAAATCTTTTTCACTCCATCTTTCCACCTCCAATTTGGTCTCCCTCTTCTCCTCGTTCCCTCCACCTCCGACACATATATCCTCTTGGTCAATCTTTCCTCACTCATTCTCTCCATGTGCCCAAACCATTTCAAAACACCCTCTTCTGCTCTCTCAACCACGCTCTTTTTATTTCCACACATCTCTCTTACCCTTACGTTACTTACTCGATCAAACCACCTCACACCACATATTGTCCTCAAACATCTCATTTCCAGCACATCCACCCTCCTGCGCACAACTCTATCCATAGCCCACGCCTCGCAACCATACAACATTGTTGGAACCACTATTCCTTCAAACATACCCATTTTTGCTTTCCGAGATAATGTTCTCGACCTCCACACATTCTTCAAGGCTCCCAGGATTTTCGCCCCCTCCCCCACCCTATGATTCACTTCCGCTTCCATGGTTCCATCCGCTGCCAGATCCACTCCCAGATATCTAAAACACTTTACTTCCTCCAGTTTTTCTCCATTCAAACTTGCCTCCCAATTGACTTGACCCTCAACCCTACTGTACCTAATTACCTTGCTCTTATTTATATTTACTCTTAACTTTCTTCTTTCACACACTTTAAGAAACTCAGTCACCAGCTTCTGCAGTTTCTCACATGAATCAGCCACCAGCGCTGTATCATCAGCGAACAACAACTGACTCACTTCCCAAGCTCTCTCATCCACAACAGACTTCATTCTTGCCCCTCTTTACAAAACTCTTGCATTCACCTCCCTAACAACCCCATCCATAAACAAATTAAACAACCATGGAGACATCACACACCCTTGCCGCAAACCTACATTCACTGAGAACCAATCACTTTCCTCTCTTCCTACACGTACACATGCCTTACATCCTCGATAAAAACTTTTCACAGCTTCGAGCAACTTGCCACCCACACCATATATTCTTAATACCTTCCACAGAGCATCTCTATCAACTCTATCATATGCCTTCTCCAGATCCATAAATGCTACATACAAATCCATTTGCTTTTCTAAGTATTTCTCACATACATTCTTCAAAGCAAACACCTGATCCACACATCCTCTACCACTTCTGAAACCACACTGCTCTTCTCCAATCTGATGCTCTGTACATGCCTTCACCCTCTCAATCAATACCCTCCCATACAATTTACCAGGAATACTCAACAAACTTATACCTCTGTAATTTGAGCACTCACTCTTATCCCCTTTGCATTTGTACAATGGCACTATGCACGCATTCCGCCAATCCTCAGGCACCTCACCATGAGTTATGCATACATTAAATAACCTTACCAACCAGTCAACAATACAGTCACCCCTTTTTTAATAAATTCCACTGCAATACCATCTAAACCTGCTGCCTTGCCGGCTTTCATCTTCCGCAAAGCTTTTACTACCTCTTCTCTGTTTACCAAATCATTTTCCTCAACCCTCTCACTTTGCACACCACCTCGACCAAGACACCCTATATCTGCCACTCTATCATCAAACACATTCAACAAACCTTCGAAATACTCACTCCATCTCCTTCTCACATCACCACTACTTGTTATCACCTCCCCATTAGCGCCCTTCACTGAAGTTCCCATTTGCTCCCTTGTCTTACGCACTTTACGCACTCCTTCCAGAACATCTTTTTATTCTCCCTAAAATTTAATGATACTCTCTCACCCCAACTCTCATTTGCCCTCTTTTTCACCTCTTGCACCTTTCTCTTGACCTCCTGTCTCTTTCTTTTATATATCTCCCACTCAATTGCATTTTTTCCCTGCAAAAATCGTCCAAATGCCTCTCTCTTCTCTTTCACTAATAATCTTACTTCTTCATCCCACCACTCACTACCCTTTCTAATCAACCCTTCTCCCACGCTTCTCATGCCACAAGCATCTTTTGCGCAATCCATCACTGATTCCCTAAATACATCCCATTCCTCCCCCACTCCCCTTACTTCCATTGTTCTCACCTTTTTCCATTCTGTACTCAGTCTCTCCTGGTACTTCCTCACACAAGTCTCCTTCCCAAGCTCACTTACTCTCACCACCCTCTTCACCCCAACATTCACTCTTCTTTTCTGAAAACCCATACAAATCTTCACCTTAGCCTCCACAAGATAATGATCAGACATCCCTCCAGTTGCACCTCTCAGCACATTAACATCCAAAAGTCTCTCTTTCGCACGCCTGTCAATTAACACGTAATCCAATAACGCTCTCTGCCCATCTCTCCTACTTACATACGTATACTTATGTATATCTCGCTTTTTAAGCCAGGTATTCCCAATCACCAGTCCTTTTTCAGCACATAAATCTACAAGCTCTTCACCATTTCCATTTACAACACTGAACACCCCATGTATACCAATTATTCCCTCAACTGCCACATTACTCACCTTTGCATTCAAATCACCCATCACTATAACCCGGTCGCGTGCATCAAAACCACTAACACACTCATTCAGCTGCTCCCTAAACACTTGCCTCTCATGATCTTTCTTTTCATGCCCAGGTGCATATGCACCAATAATCACCCATCTCTCTCCATCAACTTTCAGTTTTACTCATATTAATCGAGAATTCACTTTCTTACACTCTATCACATACTCCCACAACTCCTGTTTCAGGAGTACTGCTACTCCTTCCCTTGCTCTTGTCCTCTCACTAACCCCTGACTTTACTCCCCAGACATTCCCAAACCACTCTTCCCCTTTACCCTTGAGCTTCGTTTCACTCAGAGCCAAAACATCCAGGTTCCTTTCCTCAAACATACTACTTATCTCTCCTTTTTTCACATCTTGGTTACATCCATACACATTTAGACACCCCAACCTGAGTCTATATATATATATATATATATATATATATATATATATATATATATATATATATATATATACAAATTTTTTTTCTGTTGCTGTGTCCGACCCAGAGTTGTTGAGTGCCATAGTCACCTTTGCAAACAGTTAAGAAATTGGTAAACTCACAGCCTAAGCCATAGCAGTGGGAAGCTAGAGTAGTGATCTTTATGATGTTTCCACTTGCCTCAACAAAGTTAAAGTCAAACCACTGAAGTCCTCTTATCGCTGGCGAGGGCGTCTGCCTCCCAACTGTGGTTAAGGTCTGTGTCGGTTCATCGATACTCTACTCATAATATCGTATGATGGCTGTTCGATAAGAACCAACAAATATTGTGCGGTAGTCTCCTGCTTGTAGAAGGAATTAGTACTGAACCGGCCCGAGTGATGAGCAAATTAACTCTTCTATCTTTCCGGAGAGACGAAAGGGAGGTGAAGAGTGACTGAGGGTGTGTAAGTCTTGTATCAGTGTATCTTGCTCAGTCTCACTGTTGAAGGTTCTGCTCAAGTTGAAACGTTCGAAGAATAAAGTCTCGAAAGCTCTCACCTGCCACACTAGGCAACTGACTTTTGTAAAATTGATGAACTCAGAGATGATTCCTACGAACAAGATGTATTTCATGTTCTCCCTTAAACATCTGAAAAGTAATGTTCTAACTTTTCCTATTGTAGATAGTTCATTTATTACATACCTTAATATATAATCGTATTATTGTTCAGCTTTTGTTGGCAGTTCACTTGATAAATTGGTGAATAATTCATTTAATGCTACACGATCCTTGTAGACATTTTTCTCACTTTTTAACCTGTAATGTTTTAACGGTCACTGAGGCCCCTGTAACCTCTGTGCACTGTGTATCTTCTGCTGCACCGTCCACAGGATAGGTAGGAGTGGACAATAGCATCAGTAATGGCCGTAATTGTTCAAGGCTTTGCTGCTCGGTAGTTCCCACTCAGAACGAAGCAACCAGCCATCGCTCAAGACACATGCTGGGATACGCCACCTATCACTCACAACTCGAGACACTTCTCAGGCCTGGCCCCTCAGTCAGGCTGCCACCCAACACTAAACGCCCGAGACACCAATTATGGTCCACCACCCATTACTTAATGCTGCAAGCCACCACTCATGGCCTCAGCCACCAGCAGTAAACGCCCAAGACATTCTCACTCAAGGCCCGGCACTCTTTACGTTAACGGTCCGTGCATTACTCAGAGCCGCCCCATCCATTACAGTGCTGGGAAATCAGCACCAGCTGATCCTTCTTTCGTCATAATATGATGGTAATAATGGCCTGGCTCATGAAAGGCTACACGAATTTGCTCCTCGTGGTGATACATAATACAAAATGTAAACTTTGTCAGCAAAGCTAAGCTCACAGTCTGTAACATTCTGTATTTAAGTGGTGTAAAGTCAGTTTATTTCATCCAAAATGATGTTTTGTTACAGAGACTTCCTAAGCATCTTATTGACTTTGGTTGCTATACGATCTTCACACGTCTTGTTACTTGATATGTAATTCAGTCACCGTAGCCCAGTTCCTATTTCGTTTGTGTTCTCTGCATCCACAGTTAAATACCTTAACAAAAAAGTATGCATTTAAACAACTATCCGATTCTAATGTAAATCCATTAAGACTAAACTAAGTACACAGTGAATCCAGAGGTAGCCTCATTTTTCACTTGTGCTGCGTTGTATTCCTGTAGGACGGGAAGGTCTACTACATTAACATTACCTTGTCTGAGGAGGTACTGGCCGATACATTGGGTGCTGGTTGTCATGAGCTTGATTACGTATTGTTCAGATGCGTGGTTCACCAGTCAGGCAGTTGGTTGGAGTATAAGCTTAACTTAGTGGTGGCATTAACCTTGCGGACACTCCTCTAATGCTCTGATTAGATTCCATAAGCAAGTCATTGAAAACATCTTTGAATATGAATGGTTTCCATTTGGGTTTTAGTGATGTGTATATTGTTATGACATTAAGCAAAGTATTATGCACATCGGTTAAGGATGTAATAAATTTTACCACTCTGTTCAAAAGGAAAATCACTTATTGTTATATCAGTTTTAGCCTCAGGTTAATGTTAGAGTTATAGAGCAAAACTACTCAATCAAATCTTTTGTTGAGGTCAAGGATGTTGTAGTTGCAGTCGTCTGTTTACCAGCACAATTGTCATAGCTGAATTGCAACCATGTACACTTTAGGCGACCGGTATGAACCAACTGCCTGATCGCCATACGACCTCTCTTAACAATACATAACCAAACTCGCGACGATGACCGCCCAGATCGGCAGCGAGTGGTTATCTGTTTTGGTCAGTAGCTCCTTACACAGTGACCTGTTGATATTGGAATCCCTCTTCTCCTGCTAGAATGAACCCAGCGTGAGGAAGTAATAAAGTATCTCTGGAGTTATGATTTGTGTTTTTAGATAAGTTTTATTAGATTTAGTTTACAATTTGTCTTGTTCAAAATTTGTTGTTGTGTTAGGATATTCGATTGTGAACTGTAGGATAATGATCTTAGCTTGGAAATATTGCCTTTGTTCAGAAGGTTATGCCCTTTTCTTACTTTTTCATTCGTTACACTTTTGGTGTTCGTGATATATATATATCTACTCTAGTAACATTGTTAGATTCAGTAAGATTTATCAGAATTCATGCTTTGTACAGGTGGATGTTGCATGTATATCATCCTTCCCTTTTAGGCATCGATAATGATATAAGTAATGTCGAAGCGTAAGCTAAGTATCTTAAACCATTCACCTTTACTGAATTGAATTAGGAAAATGCAATGGTGAGTAGTTGTTAGGATGAGTTTTAAGTACTTGAGGAGGGTTGTTTGTGATGAGAATATCACATTTCCTGTTCTGTGGCTTTTCGTATGAGTAAAAGTCTCTGTTAACGCTGTCACCGTCAGGAGGATATGTTGAGAGGTTGATCAGTGATTCTTGTGGTACTCTAGTTTCTTGTTTAACCCCTTAAGCTCGACAATACGGACCCGAAGCACAGTGGAATGACCCTTGAGTACAAGCGTACGACCCATGAGTATGTTAGCGAAGCCTTTCACCTGACCCTTAATGCCAGGCCATCATAGCCAAGGGTCGTTCCGTCTTGCTGACTGGGGTCGAGATGATATCAGGCTAACATCTTGAGTTTGCTGCTGGAATTCACTCGGCAGTAGATTATTAGAACCATACAAAACAAGAAGGGGAATCACTGTACACTAGTTCTCATGAACCCTACAGATCAGGGAGAGAAACCACTGCTCACTGGTTTACCTCAACCTCGCAGATCACGGAGAGAAGCGCGTAACATGCATACCAGAACCTGGAGATCAGGCAGGGAAACCCATCCTGCTCGTAATATGTTTCATGATAAACTTTGGAAGTTTAGTAATTGAACCGACCATGATAGGAGTATTATGGACGTTAATAGTAAATGCAAAGTACAGATAGTCCGTGTTTAGCATCGTTTTAGAGAGAAATGAGAAGCCAAGTTTAGCTGCACTTTCCATACTTGGATTTAATCACACCGCCAAATTTCTGTCCAACTGTTCATCAGTTTACATGTAATATCCATTATTAATCATACGCTAAAAGGAAGTTTGATCTAAAGGGCGGGACTCAAATAATCAGGTTTTAACTGGCATCCTGTCCGTCGACTGATCTATGACTGACGTAAGCGAAATTTAAAAGCTTACTTTATGACGTGACTCAGTTTTGAAATATTCACCGTTGACCCACGAATGCACGAGTGGAGTAGGCACTCCGAGGGTTTTAATGGCATGGGGAGCCAACCCCTGAAGAGCTGACCTCCTGACGAGGCGAGCCAGGCAGACGGAGGGAGGGTCGTGTCTCAATCAGAGGTAATTATTGGCTCTCAACCAAGCCGCCCACTCCGGTCACGCCCGATAGTATCTCTTATGTCCCCCCAACACAGGGTTACCCTCCACCTGTGTCCTGGGGACACACACACACACACACACACACACACACACACACACACACACACACACACACACACACACACTACCTAACGAGTTGTGCACTACGTTTCGTGTTAACAAGGCTCTGTTACGTGGTGACATCCACTGACATATCTTGTGTCAAGCGTTCGGACTAAGACGAGGAATGACTCAACTTATGTAAGATATCACGTAGCGTAGCCTGTGATGTGCCTCTTGCCAGTAATGAGCTTTTAACTTGAGGGTGAGCACCGTGGAGGCCTGACTGTAGCTTGAGCCGCGGAGAACACCAGTGCGCCAGTCAACACCGGTTCCTGAGTTAGTGTTGACACCAGGTAATCCTCTTCACTGTTGCTTCGATGTTATCTCAATAATGGTATCTTATGAACCCTAAGCCTGTTATCACGCTGACTTGGCTGTTATTAGGTTATTATTAGATGCTGATATTCATTTGTGTGTTATGGAGAGATAAGCCAAGTATGGTGTTGTTGGTATGTCCCTATCATCATTATTATAATTTTTTTCATAATAGCTGACATGGCACGGACCAAATCGTGCCCCAGTCTTAACCATTTAGATTAGGAGAGAGAGAGAGAAAAAAATGAAACTACGAGAAAAAGAATGCAGAAATTAATTTGATGTTCTTATGTGTTTGAAAACCCTACCCTTAAATTTGGGAAGGTTATGTGATGAAGGAAAAACAAAAGAAGGAAGGAACGACAGATTTGTTGTTCTATGTAAGAAGGTGGCGTCATAGTGTTCAGTCCTCGTGTAAGTGGTCTCCACCCAGGAACTATGGGAAGCAGTAGCTAATTGCGTGCCGCGGGTCTTGGCCTTTGTGGGTGTGACACACGTAAACAGCTCGCGAGGGCAGGGACCGAAGTAATACCTGTAGAAGAGATAGTGCAACATCATAGTGAATAGAGAGGATGTAGATGGAATCACTGGCGTGAGTGTGAAGAGGGTTAGAGACTGAAGGAAAAAGAAAATATTATCATGGAGAGAAAACTGAAGGTAGGTGATGGACTGGAACCCTGAGGGTCACCGATGTTGATAAGATGAGAGGGAGAGGGTGTTAGATCAGCGAATACTGCGGTGTTGCGACTAGAATGGAGGATACGCATTAGAGAAATAAATGAAAGTAGAAAGGCCAAGGAAAGGAAGTTTGGAGAACAAAGACATGCTATAACCTGTCAGATGACGTCAGATGACCATACTTTGATTTCCTGAGCAGCACAAGTTTCAGGGGAAAGGGAAGAGTTTCACGGGCTGATACCCTGTGTTCCTGATGGGACAGGCATCAAAACAAGACTTCCTCCCCCTCAAGATAATCTCAGCTATATGATTAGCATACGTGGAGGCAGCCCTGCCAACAAAGTCGTACTAGTTCCAAGGAAAGTCAGTGTAAAGGCTGGACAAAGAAGACCATTAAAGTCTCTCAAAGTACCAGGACAGTTAGAAGGTGTGGACGTGCCCACCTGGATGTTGGAAAGATAGGATTATGGGCGGAAGACCTCAAGAAGGCAGAAATAGTGAGAAGTTTCAGAGGTAAATAAAGAGGTCGGATGCATTGGAGGAGAGATCATGACGATCATAACTTCGTCTCTGGTGTACAACTATTTGCTCCAAGTCATTAAATGGGGAAAAACAAAAGGCCTCGACTCCAACCGGGATCATCCAAAATAGAGGCAAGCCATTCTCTATGGTGTACACTGAAGTCTCATGTAAATGTCTCGTGAGGGGAGGTCAGATATGCAAAGGTTTGTACATAAGCTGCCTGGGTTCGTTCACATGCACGGGGAACACGGAACTGCTGTGTGTAGGGTTCATGCCCACCGCTGGCAGCAGGATGATCGGTGCTGGAACAATGTGCATTTCTGCTGTTGCCCGCAGGACGAATCATATAATCTTCGGTTTGAAAATATTGGGAACACTTGTCCCTTCAGAGTGCTCCATGATGGTCCTAAGTGGTCATGCCTGGTTTGTTTGTAATATGCAAGAAAAATCAGTTTGAGTCAACAGATATCATACAGGGATATCATATTGAGTCAGCATTTGAAATGCCGTTCAGAGATCCGTTTGTCACAGGTCACAGCTCCGTGGAAGTCCCCGGGGATAAGGGAGTGTTCGTCCTCCTCCTCCTCCTCCTATATAAGGCAGTGCCGCAGCCGGACCGTCGCTGTGCCCCTGCTAGATGCTGACCCAACCAGTGTAACTTGATAAGCTACGCACCAACACCTTCATAACTACAAAATTAGATACAGTATAAACATATCAACCTCTGCAGTACACAGTTAGATTGTGATTATGGGTCCTGCTGTGTGATGTTTGAGGCTACCTTAATTTCAGTCCGTAATCCTAACACAAATGAGGGAAAAAACATGTATATATTTACATAAATCTGAAGATTTAACGTAATGTGTTTTAAGCATCAGTGATAGAGGGTTTGATTCAGTTGCTCTTTACCTGACTGTAGATGTGTAAGGTGCACTTGTTGTTCAACTTGATTAGTAGTTCTTCTGACGTGTCTCTAGTCCAGGTGCTCAAAACCTTATCTTGCCCGCTTACTCCGTGGACCATCTTCTCTTATTTAGTAGATGCAGGCACAGTTACTACAGCTAAGTTTCTCATTAATGTGGTTGCAGTGTAACTAATGAAGTTTTCAGTGTTGTACGTAGAAACGCTGAGGAGTAAGGACAAAGAATTGCGTCTTTATATTTTTGTTTTCAGACTTAACATGTCAGACTCGATATTGGTGACAGTATACAAAGACACACAACTGGTGTGTTGTGAATGACCTGAATTAGGTAGACCTGAATAACTGAAGAATATGGGAGAAAATTCAGTTGATGAGAGTTCTGACATCGCTTCTTTGCCACTAGAGCTCAAATATTCGGCTGTGACCGATAATGTACATGGGAGATGAGGTTCAACGTTCAGCTTTGAGCGGTATTGCGTCTTGATGGCCAGTAATGCAGAGTAAGTAGACTCTTACAGATATGTAGAGGAGGGATAAGAATTTAAGGTTTTCTGATAAGATCTTGAAAGAAGAGAAGGTAACATATGTTTATTTTTCTTTAGTGTATATGGACAGTGCTGTAATGGATGTTTGTTTGAATTTATTTTGGCTTTGTTGTGGACCACCTGGGAAATGGTCTGTGGACTGTTAGTGGCCAGTGGACCTTACTTATCTAGTCTCCCAGAACTTAGTTTTGTAGATGTATGTGATAGTATGAAATCATATCTCGTAATAGTACATATCTTTTGTATTATCGTCATATAATATGATTTTGTAGTATTATGGTACAACGCACGACCTCTTCTCCAGGGTATCCTGGAGCTTCAGAACTGTGCTACAATCAGTAACAGGGAAAATGTGGACTCCTATGGAGTGAGAATTTCTCCGACGAGTTTGTGCTCAAATGAAACAACCTCATCGTGGGTCACTTTTCCCTCGCGGCGTGAACAGAAGCAGGCGGAATAAGGTAACTCCTTATTCTACACAGGGGAATATCACATGCGCACTGTCCTCTCCTGCCGTATTTCACGACCTGCAGTGTGAACTTGAGAATCAGATGTGGCACGGTTAAGTAAACCCATCCTCGTTTTGCTTTGATATATAAACTTCTAACTGTCGTCCTTGTTGTGAATAGTTAGGATTTATATGAATTTATTGAACGTTCTGAAGCTATTACAACGTATTTACGACGCTGGCACGAGATGCTGCAATCTTAGACGTCTAAATCGTAAGCTGGGATGTAATTTATTCAACAGTTTCCCTTATCTGGCGACATGAATCAGTGGTCGAGCGGGGAAACTGGTTTGTGGGCAGAGAAATTACTGCTTGGCCAGTTACATTCTCTCAAGTGATTTTAGTCTTTTGTTTTTTCCAAGACTCGTCTGCTCGTAATGATAGGTCTGAACAGTCACCCGGCCAAATAATTTAGTTGTATCTGTCAAGAGGAGTTTGCAAGCGTGGTGCAGTGAGGAGGTGCCCCCTGGAGTGAGTGGCCTCACTGATTACATCTGAGGCTGGGGAGGTCCCGGGCCTCCGGTAGCTGCCTCCTCATTACTGCGGCCTCCTCCCTCCCCGCCAGCCTCACGCCTACGGCTTTATAGTATTACATATAAACATGCTGGAGTAACTTAGATGTTATCCACCCCTTAAGGTCTCAGCCATCTCTGTAACGTCGTTCTAAACCTCTGGTCTCTGTTGAAGATCGTTCTTATGGACTGATCTGCATTTTTTGTGTGTGTGTAACTGTTTACATGTGCACGTAAATGTAGTCATATATAAACTAGAAGTAATACGTTTCTCATATTTCTCATATCGCGCGAGGTGGAATGTATCTTTATAGGGAAACGGTAGGTTTAAGTTGATTTGATATATATCTGATTATAACGGAAGATGTATATATACCTGATAATATTACGGGCAGAGAGATGTGCACTGTTCCATTATCAGACAGTGTAGGATGTGTTTCATAATTTGAGACAAAATTTGTCAACGGTGTCTTAACAGACGCAGACAGGCAATTGGTAACTTGTATATTTTCATTGAGTATTATTTTGTTACATTTATCTATACAAGACATTTTCCCTTCTTACCTGCATTCACTGGGACCTCTTCCTGGCTCTTCAGCATTATTTGTTGCGTTGAAAAAGCGTTGTAGTGCTCTTCTAGCATTCCCGGACGGGAGTCGGGTGGTGATGACGGCTCAGTGGGTGTGAGATGTATGTGCTGCCTGATGAGGCACATTTTGGGCGGACAGGGTAAACCTGACGGAGGGATACGTAAAAAAGGCGCTTCGGGATATATCTTATTACACAGTGTAGTAGTGTAACGTACACGTGTTTTAAGTTCAAGAGAAGGTGGGCCTCACGATTATATGACTAACTGTCACAAAGGCAGCTAACACGTTCGTGGAGACAAATAAGTGGTAATTATATGGTTGACTCTGTTAGCGTTCTGAAATTTCCCCTAACATGTCATCAGTACCTCTAGATCCCCGTGTCAGAGGTCAACATGATTTAACCAGATATGAAGATTATGGCTGCTTGAATTACACTGTATTATAAGGAAGATTCAAGGATTCAGGAACACGTAGTTTTTTTTTGTCATACTTGTTGCTTTCGGAACACGATTAGCATACTCCAGAGTTTTGTGTTCGTATACTCATGATTCGTAGAATCAAGAAGCTTGATCGTGATATATTCAGGTTCGCAATGTTGGAGCGAATCACATTCTCTGTAATAACGTGTGTATTACGTACGTAAATATATTGCCTTGGTACTTTGAGTCAGGTCTACAAACACCTGTGGAGCCCGGATTCATTTCTGCATTATTTTTCTTTTACATTTTCTTTTCACCCGTGATGGCCTCTGAGTAGGGGCCATGTCGGTCACTATAAGAAAATGATGATTTTTTTTACATGACAATTCGTGTTGATAGGACCAGTAGCTACATTTGTTTAGATAGATTTTGGTGTAAAAATACAACTAATAGGGAGGATGGGATATGGATAGTGTAGGTTGCGTTTAGTGCGATTAACAGATTGGTATATGTTTATGAACTATATTCAGAAATGTGCGTCCAGTGGCACGGTCAGAGAACCACTTCAACTGCGGGAAGATGTGACGCCATACTGGGTAACTGTACACTTATGTATTATGTTACACAGCAGCCCAGAGTCATGGCACATCTACAGGTGGGTTACGAAATATGTTTTAGGGGATACAGTACAATGTACAGTATATACAGTACAACTTGAGGTCTATGTTAATCATAAAATATAGTGGAATGGTGTGAGAAATCATAGCAGACATATGTGGATTGTTGCTCTTTGGGTGAAAAAATGTTGATGTTCCTCTCGCTTTATCAAGAAAGTCATATTAGAGAATGTATTAATACTTTTCATAGTTTCAGCTACATGTCCAGGATATACGTTACGTGAACAGGAATTATATTTTTTGCACTACTTACTGTCTGGTTGAAATCATCATGTATTTATACGGAGGTAACCCGAGTGATCCCGTATTATTGATAACTTCTTTCGTCTTGGAAAATGTTTTTTGACACAATTAGTTTGATTGATTATTTGAAATATTAGACAAATATACTTTTACTCAAGACTTGCACTTATTGTCTGCAAATTAGTCATATGTGAAAGTATGTATAATTGAGATTAGAAATAATGTTGAGACAGCACATGTTATGAAGCGAGAAGTATGTAGTTACATGTTGTGTCAAGTCCTGATACTCTGTATGTGTACATCGGTCAGCGGTCAAAACTGTTCACAGTAGCAGATTTGTGTGGCGCATCTCCCAGCGACGTGCTAGAGTTCTTGACGATGGTGTGAGGGGCCAGGAAGTGTCGTGTCGTCCACGTCCGCTAAATACTGTGTATAACGAAACTGTAAATTTCTGGCAAGTCACAAGGTCCTCCGACCCTTGTATTGTTGTCCTCGTCCTTCACGGCGATCTCGTCTCTTTCTCCCTCCCATCTGCCATCTCCTTCCTCCCTTCCCTCTTCTTCCCAAGTTTCTCCATTACCATTGTTCCACCTCTCTCTTCCCCCTCCTGATATTCCCCTTTCACTCCTCCCCTACTCCACCCCTCACCCTACCCCGCATGCTCTCCCTCCCCGTGCCAGTGGACGAATATGGAGGTGTTCGTGCGGGCTGTGGCTGCTGCTGGCGATGACGACGCTGATAGCAGTGACAGTCTCCCTCTGTCTTTTCCGCCCGTCCACAAACACCAACACCTTTTCCTTACAAGGAGTTTTGCCCCCGAATTTTGCACTGATATTCGCTTTTGAAAATAACAGTTGTATGGTCGACAACACACATGATGTGTGCGTAGCCTTTAGAGGATGTACAAACATTAGAGTTCAGGAGCTGCCCAGTCGTCACGTTGGTATGAGGCTCTCGCCGGATCAGGCCTCTGCCAGGGACGGATCAATCTGGTCTCACAACAGTCCATAGGGTCGAAGGTCAAAGCTGAGGCCCTACCTTGGTAACTTTCTGATGATGGTTAAGGTGATTTGCGTCTATGACTGTCATAGCTTTAGGAGATTCAAAGCTCCAAACTCTTGCTCTTAGAAAATGTTAAACCCCCAGCTCTCTCCATTGCTAAACACTGTAGCTACATACACTTTTCGCTCGCCTTCTCCACACCCTTTCATAGGAAACATCTCCTTTCAGTCCCTTACAAAGTCCCTTTCCTACTATCAGTCGACACCTTCTGATATCTTCCACATCTTTATTCTCAATGCATACCACCGCTTAGTCTTATATATATATTAAAAGATAAAGTAGACTTTTTTATCAAGGCCGTTAGAACCCTCCACCTCTAAAGACATCAATTTCCTGTTCCCCACCGCACCTCCAGGAGACATAACAGTCATCGTCCCTGGCTCTCATTACATTCTGTTGCCAGAAGTCACCATCTGCAGCCCCCACCACATTCTCTCTCTCTAAAAAACTGTCCCTTAGTCCTAGTAAATGCCATCCTCCTAACTCCCCCACATCAGCAGCTCCCAGCAGATATCCTCCTTCAGCCTCGTTAACTACCCCTCTCCCATCAGACCCCATTCTCAGCCCCACCATACTCGTAGCTCCCACCAAACGTCACCTCCCACTCTCCTCTACGCCCCCACTCTCAACAAAGTCACCTCCCTCGCCCACGTCCGAGATGGGCCGCTCGAAGATTGACTATGACATCGCGTGTGGCCCCACAGTTGGATGTTAATGGATTTCTCTATCACTTTGGCTGGCCAGGGTGAGTCTGCTGTGCCACAGCGGCACTACCTAGGGACGGCTGCTGGGAGACTCGTGTAGTTGGGTGGGACCGTGATTCAGGGAGACAGAGGGAAATTGAGATACCTGCACGTGAAAGCGCACCTGTCGAGTTATAATCTGCAAACTTGCTTGTGGAGCTTAAGAGGTCAGGAGACCCGTTGCTTGTAAACAATAGTTAATGCATCCTTTAATCCTCAGCTTATTGCGAGTAACATTAAGAGCTTAATATCACTCTTCCAGTTGTAGCTACACAACCAAGAAACTGTAGTATGAGCACATTCCACATGAAACTCAGAGCCATAAAAAAACGTAGATAAGAAGGTAGGAAATCTTAAGCCAAATGGAATCTAATTCTACCCTAATGCCATAAAGCTCTTAATTTTTTCAGAGTGAGGGACCTCGACCGCTTCCCTCACCCTCCTACTCCTCTTCAGTGTCCTTTTTAGGCAACTGTACTCTCGGACCCTTTCAGTAATTGTATCTGGGTGTATCCTCTGTCAGGTTTATCACTGTTCATACAACTTCATACCGTGTTTCTAAAATGTATTACAACTTGAAATGAGTTGTGCCCCCATCCAGCAGACTTTATCTGGCATCTGAGAACATAAAAAGCTGAGATGGAAGCATTTTCTTATCCAGGATCGTGTGTGTACATGTGTCGGGGCTCTCAGGTTGTAGTATTGTCCGCACTCTGGATACCTCAGGGGCCAGCCAACTCCTTACTAAAGAGGAAAATAGCCAACTGTTGGCATGTTTTGTAACAGAGGGATCAACATTCTCCAGGTAAGATTGTCTTACTATGGTACAAAATAATCGGTTGTCTCTTAGTTAAGCTGATTAGCGATATAAAGCCTTTCATTGTGTGTACCGTAGGAGAATGATTAAGCTAATTTTTCGTACAATACTGGTAAACCGCTTGAGCTGGACGGTACGACTCTACAGGATAAAGGTCCTCTCGAGTATGAGGATGTAGCCTTTGATTTCACACTTGAAGGGTCAAGTCAAATGCTATGCCATCAGACCCACTGGTCGTATCGTCATGATTTTAAGGTTCGTAACGCCTTACTTGAGGGCCGTATAGTCGTGATTATGGGGTCAACGAATATCGTTCGGTTGTACGTTACGTAATATTGGTTCGTTATAACTGTATATGTTTTGCGACTAAGGGAGTAGTGTTTCCGTGTTATACCACAGCATTACCACTTGTCTCCGTTCCATTTTTATAACATGCAGTGGGAAAAAAGTCGTTATGTCAGAGTCGGAGGAAATCACACGATCTGCAAGGCTTATTTATGAGGGAACTTTTTTTGTACATAATCTTCATGTTATCACACAGGGTAACCAATGCACCAGCAGGAAACCCAAAGTCTCTGTTATACCACACACCATCTCCCACCTCGCATCTCAGAAAGGGCTGCTGCTGGCCTCGAGAGATTCTTTGCTTGTGAATCACTGACATACGAGACTTTCCTCTCAGGCAGGTGTTGATGGCACGCGCGGGTCCAGACGTCAGGAGAGGAGCGTGATTGTCCTGGGGGCTAGGTAAGGGGTCAGGGGTAATGGCTTTTTAATGCTTGGTAAATGAGGATAATGAGTTAAATACTTCGGTAATTTGTTTTTCTTGGACGCGTCTCACGTCTGCTTGGTACGGGTCCTTGTTTACTGACGGCCTGTGCTCTGATACTCGCAGTTCGAAAGTGAATGAGTAAAGAATTGTTTGTAATCTCCCTGTGCGAGGCTGGATTTGTTTATCGTAAGTACATGAATATCTTTGGTCTTTTTAGTGCGCACGACAGGGATTGTATGTTTTCTCTGTAGATGTAGAATTATATTTGTTCCTCGAGAAGGTGGAGGGACTTGGTGTAGGGAAGATAGTATATGCAGTATTGGTCCCACCAGCAGGTGGCTGACGAGTCATGGATAATGACCTCACTACGTGTCGGCCAACAGGATCATATATCTGTTTCATGTCCTCTCCGTCAAGTGATGGATTTGAGGACCATCTCGCCGGCCTCAAGGCTCGCCTTAACTTTACTAAGGCCAGAGCCGTACTCAACGCCCGACCCTACCTGCCTACCTATCTACTGCTCCTCCTGCTCCCTAGCCTTTCCACCGACCCCACCTTACTGTACCTACTCGTATACCTTTCCACTAAATGCCTCCCTCGGCTCGCCCAACCTTCAACTTTCCAGTGATCTTATTTGCCTTTCCATCGTCTCGAGCTCCTTTTCCACCGACCTACCTTTCCCTTGCTCACCTTTCCATCGCCCTGGTGGCAGCTCCATCCACTCATCCACCGTTCCACCGACTTTACAGTCTTTCCACCTATTCAAATGCTTTTCACTCACCCGCCCACGTTTCCACTGACCCATCAATTTTACCTTCGTCTTGACCACCGCTCCACTATCCATCCATCCGCCTTTTCCACCACCCCATCCACCTTAACCTCCGTCCCAACCACTTTAACCACCGTCCCTTCCACCTAACCACCGTCCCACTCACCTTAACCACCTCCCCACCCACCTTAACCATTGCCCCTCCCACTTTGGCTACCAACTCCACCAACCTTAACGATTGCCCCCATCCACCTTAACGAGTTCCCGCTCTCCTTTACCATCAGCCCAACCACGTTTCCACTAACCTCTTCCGCCTCCACATCTTTCCAGCAGGACTCCCACCTTTCATCCTGACCTCATTTACCTACCAGCCATCCCCTTGGCTCGCCCTATCTTTCCAGTAACCTTCCCACCTTCCCTCCTGACCTGTCTACCCTGCCAGGGACTCTTAACTGCTTGACTGACCAACACGCAAACCGTAATCATTTTTGTTTTCTAAAAGTTCTTGCCTTCATTTTTTAAGACTTAAGTCTGACTGTTAAAAAATATCGTTTCCAGTTAATTATGTAGGATTAGTGTTGCTCAGATATTCCTTCACAGAACAGCATTTATTGCAAAATTTTCAAGGATGTAAGGTATGTGTACGTGTAGGAAGAGAGGAAAGTGATTGGTTCTCAGTGAATGTAGGTTTGCGGCAGGGGTGTGTGATGTCTCCATGGTTGTTTAATTTGTTTATGGATGGGTTTGTTAGGGAGGTAAATGCAAGAGTTTTGGAAAGAGGGGCAAGTATGAAGTCTGTTGGGGACGAGAGAGCTTGGGAAGTGAGTCAGTTGCTGTTCGCTGATGATACAGCGCTGGTGGCTGATTCATGTGAGAAACTGCAGAAGCTGGTGACTGAGTTTGGTAAAGTGTGTGGAAGAAGAAAGTTAAGAGTAAATGTGAATAAGAGCAAGGTTATTAGGTACAGTAGGGTTGAGGGTCAAGTCAATTGGGAGGTGAGTTTGAATGGAGAAAAACTGGAGGAAGTGAAGTGTTTTAGATATCTGGGAGTGGATCTGGCAGCGGATGGAACCATGGAAGCGGAAGTGGATCATAGGGTGGGGGAGGGGGCGAAAATTCTGGGGGCCTTGAAGAATGTGTGGAAGTCGAGAACATTATCTCGGAAAGCAAAAATGGGTATGTTTGAAGGAATAGTGGTTCCAACAATGTTGTATGGTTGCGAGGCGTGGGCTATGGATAGAGTTGTGCGCAGGAGGATGGATGTGCTGGAAATGAGATGTTTGAGGACAATGTGTGGTGTGAGGTGGTTTGATCGAGTGAGTAACGTAAGGGTAAGAGAGATGTGTGGAAATAAAAAGAGCGTGGTTGAGAGAGCAGAAGAGGGTGTTTTGAAGTGGTTTGGGCACATGGAGAGAATGAGTGAGGAAAGATTGACCAAGAGGATATATGTGTCGGAGGTGGAGGGAACGAGGAGAAGAGGGAGACCAAATTGGAGGTGGAAAGATGGAGTGAAAAAGATTTTGTGTGATCGGGGTCTGAACATGCAGGAGGGTGAAAGGAGGGCAAGGAATAGAGTGATCTGGAGCGATGTGGTATACCGGGGTTGACGTGCTGTCAGTGGATTGAATCAAGGCATGTGAAGCGTCTGGGGTAAACCATGGAAAGCTGTGTAGGTATGTATATTTGCGTGTGTGGACGTATGTATATACATGTGTATGGGGGGGGAGTTGGGCCATTTCTTTCGTCTGTTTCCTTGCGCTACCTCGCAAACGCGGGAGACAGCGACAAAGTATAATAAATATATATATATATATATATATATATATATATATATATATATATATATATATATATATATATATATATATATATATATATATATATATATATGATACGAATTATTTATTCCCAGCTGGTTTGTGTAATTTAGTCATTGATCAGAAAAAACAAGTTAGAAAGAAAATATAGAAATCTTTCAAGATGATTCTGTGTCTAAGATTTTGTATGTTGGTGGTACTGATGGAGGGTACGAAGATTTCTCTCAGACTCTCATAGTAATTGTTTTAAATCTTATTTGTCCATTAATGAATAAACGAAGCAAATTAGCACAGAGATCTTTCCTTATTAGCCATGGCTCACTGTGGGCACGCCCCACATTAGATGATGTGAAGTGCAGCTGAACAATACGATATGCAAATAACCTCTGGGATACTATGGACGACTGAATATTTATGAAAGCTATATAGCCATATCTTATGGTCAGGGGATCACAGTAAGTGGGTACCTTTACCTTGTGATGGGGTAACTGACTTGATGGGGCAAGTGTTAGGTAAAGCTGTCTTCGTAGTGCTGTAGTTAAGGAAACCAGTTTTGTAGTGGTTATAATGATGTCTCAGAACGGGTAAGTTTCGTGAATGTGAAGGTAAAGTCGTTCTTATAATACCGCTCCCTCCACATGTCTTGGTTGATTTACTCTCTCGAGTTTCTCTCTCTATGTATATCTGGCCATAAAGCTCGACATTATGACCCTTGAGCACGACGGTACACCGTAGTGCTCAAGAATCGTACCGTTACTTTCAAGAAAACGTACGTACCCTCGTGCTTCACAGTACCGTCGCGCTTTAACAGTCGTGCGGTCGTTCTCCAAGACTCGTACCGTCGGCCACCAAGACTTGTACCGTCGTGCTCCCAGAGCCGCGCCGCTGGACATGCTTCAGCGGTAAGTGTAGCCTCACTGTGGCTGCTCATTATGCTGTGGTTGGTCGCTCATCGCCTCGTGCCCTGTGTTTACCACTCCATCATCCCGCGTCCTCAGGGCTTCTCAATACTCCATCTCCTGCTGGGGATTTATTTTCACTTGAGGAACCCGCTGCAGAAAACTGCGGGCACCAGCTATGATTTATGATGCAAATATGATATCTGATTTCGTCCAAGTGAGAGAGTTTGTCCTAAATGAAATGTTATGTCAGGCTTGTCTTGTTTCTTTTTTTATATATATTCTTTTTTTTAATGGTGTTTGAGGAGCACTGGCAACGTTATTTTAAGATGAGACGATAGAGAGAAAGGCTTGCTCATAGTATCACTCAACACAGGCTGAAACACATGGAACTCATTTAGGGCGCGTGCTTCTCTCTCTCTCTCTCTCTCTCTCTCTCTCTCTCTCTCTCTCTCTCTCTCTCTCTCTCTCTCTCTCTCTCTCTCTCTCTCTCTCTCTCGTTGGCAAGATTTCGTCGTTGGCACTATTACGTACAATTCTCTCTCTCTCTCTCTCTCTCTCTCTCTCTCTCTCTCTCTCTCTCTCTCTCTCTCTCTCTCTCTCTCTCTCTCTCTCTCTCTCTCTCTCTTCTTTGTACTTGTGAACTTGTGAGGTAAAGGATAGGGTATAATAGAGAGTGATATCAGGTAAGGTGATTGACAAAATATATTGGAGAATGATATCAGGTAAGGTAATGAAGTGGATATGTTAGAGGACCATATCAGATATGGTAATTGACTGGGTACATTAGAGATCGGTATCGAATAACGTAATTAGAGTATATTAGAGAACGGTATCAGGTAAAGTAACTGACAGGGTATATTGGGGGATTTCCTTACAGCTTCAAACTTCGTCTGTTTATGTGGTTCAGCTTGTCTCCGTCCCTCACCTCATGGCTATAAACGCCCATAGGAACAGGCGGCCCCATAAGTAAGACAGTGAGGATTGACCTCTCATCCATCCGCTGCTGCTGAACGTCGCCCCTTGTATGTAGGTGGCCCCCATGAGGCGGCCATAAGGAGAGTGTGTGGGCCGGTAATCTGGGGTGAATACAAGTGATTAGTGTCACATACGGTAGTACTACGTCGGCCGGGGTGGTCCGAGCCACTTGTTTGAAAGATGGCTACGTTCTGTGTCACCGTTGTGACCTGAAAGTAGTTCCTGACTTAAGGTTACGGTTTTAGTGCACTGAAATGGGACGTTTTTGTCATCTCGGCAATGGCGTCTGTTTGATATGATATTTCTCGGTGTGATTTCTATAAATTCTGTAAAGACCCATTGCATAAAGACACTGCAACATATGCATGCGTATTTACCGCTTCCACACGCACACATACAAGTAAAGACATGGAACACTTTAATAATTACACACAACTAAAGAAGCACTTAGAGCTAATAGAGATGATCCAGAGGAGGGTATTAAAGATGGGACCTTGTTTAAGATAATGAGTTTCAGCAGGGAAACGTAAGAGGCCTTAGATATTCCTACCTCAGAAGAGAGAATAGTGATCTGATTCATAACTTTTAAGATTTTAGACTAGTTAGATGACAGACAGTGAACGGTTCTTCGAGAGATGTAGGGATAGAACAACCAAAGCATTTGACGAAATTAAGGAAGAAACTTGTTAACAAAGATATAAAGGAGTACTTTTATTATAGGAGTGGTGGATGAATGAAATAAAGTGCATGAGGACATAATAAATGTAAGCAGCATACATGAGTTTAAAATGCTGTATGAATGCAGAGAAGGTTCGGTAGATGGACCTCCACGATTGAAAAACTCCAACCCCTTACAGTGCAAATACGTAGGTACCTAGGGGACCGAGATGTAGTCCAGAGTTGGTCTGATACGAGGTTGATGATATTCAACTTGGTTAAATGTAACGTAATGAGGATGGGACAACGTGAAAGAAAGGGTTCGACGCGTATACTGTAGAAAATAGGTACAGGATTCTGTGTGTGAGAGTCACTGTCGAGTCGACACTGTACCGACCTGCTGCAGAACTTCTCCTCAGGAGGATTATCAAGGAGAAAAACTGTCTGCAGAAAACAGAATCACATTCAAGTATATGGATAAGGAAATGTTCGTCAAACTGTTCACATCCTATATCGTTCCTTGCGGCCATGTCCCACTTATATTCTTTAAAATCCAGTAGTTCTTTACTTGTTTCCATCTGCGTCCTGTAACTCCTTTTCTTTTCTTGCATCACTGGTCATCTTGATCTTAGATTTTCCTTATTTTCTTTCTTAGTTTGGGGTTTTCTTGCATTTAGGTTCATCTATGAACTTTTCTGTTTTCTCTTGTGGGCCCGGGCTCGCGTCCTTCTCTCAAGTCATCTTCCGTTTGGCATATAAAAAAGGTAACATTTACAGCATTGGTGCCTACGTTATGGTAAATCTTTTCCTAAGAAATTCATCTAGTATTTGAATAACTATAGATATGACTCGTAAGGGAAGACCAGTCATGGAATGGGGGGAGAATGTTAGAGGATAAAATCTTCCACAATACACGTGTGAGAGACAAGGACCAGACATCGAATGGGTCAGTTCTCGAGTCACCAGCGCTTACACAGCATGTGAGGGACGAAGTGGCCTGCTGTGTGGTGCCTGACCCGGTCACATGAGGAGGCATGCGTGTGCCAAACTATTCTTCTCTCTCTCTCTCTCTCTCTCTCTCTCTCTCTCTCTCTCTCTCTCTCTCTCTCTCTCTCTCTCTCTCTCTCTCTCTCTCTCGAGAGAGAGAGAGAGAGAGAGAGAGAGAGAGAGAGAGAGAGAGAGGGGGGGGGGGGGGGGGGTTGAATTGATAAGTCGAACTGTTTTTGACTAAACTTTGTCTAGGAGGGTAGAGAAAGAGCTTCCCTTCCCATCAGGATGTATTGCTCCACACAGGGAGGATCAACCCCTTGATCAGTACTTGACTCTAGAATTCCTATGTTTCTCCTTCCCTCTCCAGCTAGCCTGTTCTTATTTCCTTTCCCATCATTTTTCTCTCATTTTCAACAACTTTGATTATCTTCTTATGCTTATTCCCTCTCTAGTTTTTTTTTTTTTTATCATTTTCATTTCCTGTTTTGCTTTTTTACCCCATTCAGCCTCCTGGCCATGTAATACCCTTCCGCTTAAAGTCCTCCTTAAGAGCCATTCCTGTCCCATCCTCCAGGCCACCATCAGGAGCGGCCGGTAGCACACCCTACCTCCGGTAAGGGCGCGACGGATCTGATCGCGTTGAGGTAAGCCGCTTTTACTGCCCCGACGTGACCCGGGAGGCCATGGCTCGGACTAACGTGGGGCAGGCAGGGGGGAGACGGGACGACACCCTCACGTGTTTGTTATTTCATGTGTAAATCTTGGACGTTGACAGGTGTGTGACAAGAGGTGATTAACATGTATACCTGCCCGAATGTCGTGAATGCGTAATGATCGAGAAAATGTCTGTATTTGATCAATATTAAGAGAATCGTGAACGTTATCTGTGATATTTCATTCTATTACCGACATGTCTGGCGGAGTTGCTGAATTTTTAAGCCCAGTGCGTACCGTGACTTGCTCAACGCTCGTCACTCACTGGTCTTAGTGTGATCACTCCTTGTCATTTGTCATATGCTTGTCAGCGCTGCTCATTCATCATGGTACGCTCTGTGTAGCTCCTGGTCATGACATAATCAGGGATGATGGTTGGTCACAATCCGTCGTAGGCTGGTCACTGGCCATGGAACATTCAGCGCTGGTCACTGGCCATGGCACAGTCAGCACTGGACATGGCTGTGGTATATTGTTTCGGGGGAACATAGGAGTAAAATTCTCCCCGTAACAGTAATCCCACGGCGCTGGTCATCCCACAGCGCTGGTCATCCCACAGCACTGGTCATCCCACGGCGCTGGTCATCCCACAGCGCTGGTCACCCCACAACGCTGGTCATCACACGGCGCTGGTCATCCCACAACGCTGGTCATCCCACAGCGCTGGTCACCCCACAACGCTGGTCATCACACGGCGCTGGTCATCCCACAACGCTGGTCATCACACGGCGCTGGTCATCCCACGGCGCTGGTCATCCCACAGCGCTGGTCATCCCACGGCGCTGGTCATCCCACGGCGCTGGTCATCCCACAGCACTGTACCAGCCAAAGTTTGTCTGTACAGAGAATGATTGCACCTCAGGTGTATGTCACACTAAATGTAGATTTGTTCCTCTTATCATTTATTATTAGTTGTTCTCTAGGTGTTTTGAGTTGCTCTTAACGTATTAGATTATGTGTTGAACGAAAGAGACTTTTACATAATGAATAACTGGCTTGGTTACTGGCCTGTTTGATAGTAAAGTCGGCAGCGTGATATTATGCAACGAGACGAAACGTAATTGACCAACGTTTTGCGTTCGTGTTAAGGACTTAAATGCATGCTCTTCATATATTTTCGTTTAGAATTGTTTCATTTTCGATGCTGTCGTTCTCCGAGGTTTTTTATTGTCGCTTCTCTTCAAGAATTTCACCTGAAGAATAATGTAGAGGTTCAAATTAAGCCATAGAAATCGGAGAGACAGACAGACGCCAAAGACCTCGAAGTCGCCGCTTATAATTTTCCTAAAAAGGCTGTGGCGAGGAGGAGAGTGGGAGAAGATGGGTAATTATTGGCTCTCTGGTGTGTTCGTGGGCTGGTCACAAAGATAAGGGCGATAATGGTGAGATGTTTCCTCAGTCTGGTCACCAAGATGCCTCGTAGATAGTTCCCACAATTAGTAATTTGTGTGACCGTCCCGTTACAGTCTTGAAAGTCATCAGCGTCACTTAAAAGACGTGACAAGACATGAGGGAGTAACGCGGGGAGTTGACTTGGACGTCAATGCGGAGGACAGACTTGAGAGGTTGTGCGATCCTTGGATACAGTGTTTGAGGGATGTTCCTTACGCATTATCAGAGAGAGAGAGAGAGAGAGAGAGAGAGAGAGAGAGAGAGAGAGAGAGAGAGAGAGAGAGAGAGAGAGAGAGTACCTTCCTTCGAGTCCTTAGGACGAGATCTTATCATGAGGTAGGGCTGACGCGCAGTGTTCATCCCGTATCCCGCTTGTTTCACAATGCTGTTCTTTTCTCCTGCCACACAAATTGCACAGTCGCCTCTCTTGGTTTCTTGCGGAACATTGTTTAGCCATTTTGTCTAGTCTTGGAGGTTTCAGTCCTCATGCTCAGCAGGTTTCTAATTTCGTTGAGAAGGACGCTGAAGAGTCTGGCCAGCAATCTTGCAAGAATCTCGTAGGATTTTGTTTGGTGCCTTTTGATGTAGTTTAAGTAAGCTTTTTATATTTAGTTCCTCAGTTTCTCCGTATCATAAAATTTTGATTCAAGGCAATTTTCTGTAACGCCTACTATTTTTGCCATTTATGTTTCATGATATATCTCCGTCAGTGCCACATTTTCTCTTTAGGTATACAACTGTCTGGATTAGTTCTGGCCGTTAAAAGTTCCCTGCTTAGTCCTTCATCCACATCATTCAACCTATTATCTCTTAAGATTTTACACCCCAGTATAATTGTCCTTTGTCTGACTATATTCTTTAATTTCTTAACTCCGCCTTCTTTCCTTGAATCATCACGGTGCACTGGTATATCATAAATTATCCTGAGAACATTTTTCTGAAGAAATTCGCTTTCCCTTTTTTTTTTTTTGTACCTACTGCCAGTGTTGGAGAAGCATTATCAAGTAACTATTTAATCCATACAGTAAATAGATCCTTCATAACTCTGGTTCAAGCACCAGTGGTCTACAGAGAATCTCGTAACAGTTCCATTGCTGAGGGATTTTCACTTGGATATTCGCCCAAAATTGTGTTTTCATGTTTAATCTTTTCAGGCTACTGAAAGTGTAAGTATTAGTTCACGTCTGAAAGCGCACACACACTTAACATTCTCTCTCTCTCTCTCTCTCTCTCTCTCTCTCTCTCTCTCTCTCTCTCTCTCTCTCTCTCTCTCTCTCTCTCTCGTCATTTATTCTAGACACTCTTTGACCGAGTCTTTTGTGTGACTCTGTACTTCACGTTTTGACCAAGAGGACTACCGTGTCAAGTCTTGGTATCATGATGCCATGATGGATACCAAAAGGGTCCAATGGTTTCATGGCGTGATGACCATTCATTATTGTGTTACTTTCGCTCGTGTCACACGTTACTGTGGCTGGCTGGCTGGTTGGATGGTTTGTAGGGTGTTAGCGGTGGGAAGGTAGGGTGATGGGAGAAAGAAGATAGATCAGAACGTGATGTGAGAGTAGATAAAGGTTAAGGTGAGCCACAGAGAATATTGGTGGGAAATGAAAGGAGTAATGATGTGGAGGAGAGGAATTTAAGAAAGCAGGGGAGACATAATGGCATAAGCGTTAAACCAAAGAAAAGAAAAAGAAATGCTTTTAAGTGTAAACCTTCGGGTATATGGTGGAGTGTTGACGGTACTGTTGGTGTTACCTCGTGTAATATACCACATGGGGATGAGAGTCCTTCTTTCCTTCGTTCATGACACCTTTGGATCATGACCATTATCACTGTGCAACGAGTGAAAAAGAAAATGCCCTCATGGTATTTCTTACTATATCGTTAATGCACAGTTGACACGTGGTGAGGCAAATGTTGACAGTAAATCCCATTGATATTGTAATCTTTACTACAAGGATATCGAGCGATGATTCTCCCTCATGTAAAAGTAAGACAGGTTCTAGGGGATCACAGTATGATGCGTCTTTCCTACGGTAAGAGTTTCGAAGTATTAACGTTATTTCCTGGGCTGCCGTGGCCTCCTGCCATCCCCAGGCCGGACATACCAGCAGCGACGAGGTAATCCTGGCTGATGTTGACATGGTATACACATGGCTGAGCTACAACGCAACAGGTGAACCCCCGCTAACGTGAGTGTCATGGTACAATCTTGCTGGATCAGCCATGTTACGTCAACTTTCGTTCATTTTTGTCAAAATCTTTTCGTATTTCTATCCCTTCGTAAGGAAAGTGATGCTGACAGTGAGGGAGAGTGTGGTAAGTTTTAGTTTATGTTGAGCAGGAAGTGCGTAATGATTGTGACGTTACGCGTCGCTCGCTAGTGGACTGAGGGATGTATATCTGGGTGAAACGGAATGTAGTAGAACATATGCATCATATATATATATATATATATATATATATATATATATATATATATATATATATATATATATATATATATATGATATATAATCACTCTTGTATTTCCCCTAACGATGTGATTACACGAAAGTGTAGTAGGACTTAACGTGTTTCATTTTTCTTCGTGGTTATCAGTATATATATATATATATATATATATATATATATATATATATATATATATATATATATATATATATATATATATATTTATTTATTTATTTATTTATTTATTTATTTATTCATCTATTTATTTATTTCACTTTGTCGCTGTCTCCCGCATTGGCAAGGTAGCGCAAGGTAACAGACGAAAGAATGGCCCAACCCACCCACATATACATATATATACATACACGTCCACACACGCAAATATACATATCTATACATCTCAACGTATACATATATATATACACACACAGACATATACATGTATACACATGTACATAATTCATACTATCTACCTTTATTCATTTCCATCGCCACCCCGCCACACATGAAATAACAACCCCCTCCCCCCGCATGTGCGCGAAGTAGCGCTAGGAAAAGACAGCAAAGGCCACATTCATTCACAGTCTCTAGCTGTCATGTAATAATGCACCGAAACCACAGCTCCCTTTCCACATCCAGGCCCCACAGAATTTCCATGGTTTACCCCAGACGCTTCACATGCCCTGGTTCAATCCATTGACAGCACGTCGACTCCTGTATACCATATCGGTCCAATTCACTCTATTCCTTGCACGCCTTTCACCCTCCTGCATGTTCAGGCCACGATCACTCAAAATCTTTTCCACTCCATCTTTCCACTTCCACATCCATCCTCCTGCGCACAACTCTATCCATAGCCCACGCATCGCAACCATACAACATTGTTGGAACCACTATTCCTTCAAACATACCCATTTTTGCTTTCCGAGATAATGTTCTCGACTTCCACACATTCTTCAAGGCCCCCAGGATTTTCGCCCCTCCCCCACCCTATGATCCACTTCCGCTTCCATGGTTCCATCCGCTGCCAGATCCACTCCCAGATATCTAAAACACTTCACTTCCTCCAGTTTTTCTCCATTCAAACTCACCTCCCAATTGACTTGACCCTCAACCCTACTGTACCTAATAACCTTGCTCTTATTCACATTTACTCTTAACTTTCTTCTTCCACACACTTTTCCAAACTCAGTCACCAGCTTCTGCAGTTTCTCACATGAATCAGCCACCAGCGCTGTATCATCAGCGAACAACAACTGACTCACTTCCCAAGCTCTCTCATCCCCAACAGACTTCATACTTGCCCCTCTTTCCAAAACTCTTGCATTTACCTCCCTAACAACCCCATCCATAAACAAATTAAACAACCATGGAGACATCACACACCCCTGCCGCAAACCTACATTCACTGAGAACCAATCACTTTCCTCTCTTCTACACGTACACATGCCTTACATCCTCGATAAAAACTTTTCACTGCTTCTGACAACTTTCCTCCCACACCATATATTCTTAATACCTTCCACAGAGCATCTCTATCAACTCTATCATATGCCTTCTCCAGATCCATAAATGCTACATACAAATCCATTTGCTTTTCTAAGTATTTCTCACATACATTCTTCAAAGCAAACACCTGATCCACACATCCTCTACCACTTCTGAAACCACACTGCTCTTCCCCAATCTGATGCTCTGTACATGCCTTCACCCTCTCAATCAATACCCTCCCATATAATTTACCAGGAATACTCAACAAACTTATACCTCTGTAATTTGAGCACTCACTCTTATCCCCTTTGCCTTTGTACAATGGCACTATGCACGCATTCCGCCAATCCTCAGGCACCTCACCATGAGTCATACATACATTAAATAACCTTACCAACCAGTCAACAATACAGTCACCCCCTTTTTTAATAAATTCCACTGCAATACCATCCAAACCTGCTGCCTTGCCGGCTTTCATCTTCCGCAAAGCTTTCACTACCTCTTCTCTGTTTACCAAATCATTTTCCCTAACCCTCTCACTTTGCACACCACCTCGACCAAAACACCCTATATCTGCCACTCTATCATCAAACACATTCAACAAACCTTCAAAATACTCACTCCATCTCCTTCTCACATCACCACTACTTGTTATCACCTCCCCATTAGCCCCCTTCACTGAAGTTCCCATTTGCTCCCTTGTCTTACGCACTTTATTTACCTCCTTCCAGAACATCTTTTTATTCTCCCTAAAATTTAATGGTACTCTCTCACCCCAACTCTCATTTGCCCTTTTTTTCACCTCTTGCACCTTTCTCTTGACCTCCTGTCTCTTTCTTTTATACATCTCCCACTCAATTGCATTTTTTCCCTGCAAAAATCGTCCAAATGCCTCTCTCTTCTCTTTCACTAATACTCTTACTTCTTCATCCCACCACTCACTACCCTTTCTAATCAACCCACCTCCCACTCTTCTCATGCCACAAGCATCTTTTGCGCAATCCATCACTGATTCCCTAAATACATCCCACTCCCCTTACTTCCATTGTTCTCACCTTTTTCCATTCTGTACTCAGTCTCTCCTGGTACTTCCTCACACAGGTCTCCTTCTCAAGCTCACTTACTCTCACCACCCTCTTCACCCCAACATTCACTCTTCTTTTCTGAAAACCCATACAAATCTTCACCTTAGCCTCCACAAGATAATGATCAGACATCCCTCCAGTTGCACCTCTCAGCACATTAACATCCAAAAGTCTCTCTTTCGCACGCCTGTCAATTAACACGTAATCCAATAACGCTCTCTGGCCATCTCTCCTACTTACATAAGTATACTTATGTATATCTCGCTTTTTAAACCAGGTATTCCCAATCATCAGTCCTTTTTCAGCACATAAATCTACAAGCTCTTCACCATTTCCATTTACAACACTGAACACCCCATGTATACCAATTATTCCCTCAACTGCCACATTACTCACCTTTGCATTCAAATCACCCATCACTATGACCCGGTCTCGTGCATATATATATATATATATATATATATATATATATATATATATATATATATATATATATATATATATATATATATATATATATTTATTTATTTATCTATTTATTTATTCATCTATTTATTTATTTTACTTTGTCGCTGTCTCCCGCATTAGCAAGGTAGCGCAAGGTAACAGACGAAAGAATGGCCCAACCCACCCACATACACATATATATACATACACGTCCACACACGCAAATATACATATCTATACTTCTCATCGTATACATATATATACACACACAGACATATACATGTATACACATGTACATAATTCATACTATCTACCTTTATTCATTTCCATCGCCACCCCGCCACACATGAAATAACAACCCCCTCCCCCCGCATGTGCGCGAAGGAGCGCTAGGAAAAGACAACAAAGGCCACATTCATTCACAGTCTCTAGCTGTCATGTAATAATGCACCGAAACCACAGCTCCCTTTCCACATCCAGGCCCCACAGAATTTCCATGGTTTACCCCAGACGCTTAACATGCCCTGGTTCAATCCATTGACAGCACGTCGACTCCTGTATACCATATCGATCCAATTCACTCTATTCCTTGCACGCCTTTCACCCTCCTGCATGTTCAGGCCTCGATCACTCAAAATCTTTTCCACTCCATCTTTCCACCTCCAATTTGGTCTCCCACTTCTCCTCGTTCCCTCCACCTCTGCCATATATCCTCTTGGTCAATCTTTCCTCACTCATTCTCTCAACATTCTTCAACGCTCCCAAAACTTTCGCCCCCTCCCCCACTCTATGATTCACTTCCGCTTCCATGGTTCCATCCGCTGCCAAATCCACTCCCAGATATCTAAAACACTTCACTTCCTCCAGTTTTTCTCCATTCAAACTTACCTCCCAATTGACTTGTCCCTCAACCCTACTGTACCTAATAACCTTGCTCTTATTCGCAGTTACTCACAGCTTTCTTCTTTCAGACACTTTACCAAACTCAGTCACCAGTTTCTGCAGTTTCTCACACGAATCAGCCACCAGCGATGTATCATCAGGGAACAACAATTGACTCACTTCCCAAGCTCTCTCATCTACAACAGACTGCATACTTGCCCCTCTTTCCAAAACTCTTGCATTCACCTCCCTAACAACCTCATCTATAAACAAATTAAACAGCCATGGAGACATCACACACCCATGCCGCAAACCAACATTCACTGAGAACCAATCACTTTCCTCTTCCTACACGTACACATGCCTTACATCCTTGATAAAAACTTTTCACTGCTTCTAACAACTTGCCTCCCACACCATATATTCTTAATACCTTCCACAGAGCATCTCTACCATACGCCTTCTCCAGATCCATAAATGCTACATACAAATCCATTTGCTTTTCTAAGTATTTTTCACATACATTCTTCAAAGCAAACACCTGATCCACACATTCTCCTCCACTTATGAAACCACATTGCTCTTCCCCAATCTGATGCTCTGTACATGCCTTCACCCTCTCAATCTATACCCTCCCATATAATTTCCCAGGAATACTCAACAAACTTATACCTCTGTAATTTGAGCACTCACTTTTATCCTCATTGCCTGTATACAATGGCACTGTGCAAGCATTCCGCCAATCCTCATGCACCTCACCATGAGTCATACGCATATTAAATAACCTTGCCAACCAGTCAACAATACACTCACTCCCTTTTTTGATAAATTACACTGCAAATACCATCCAAACCCGTTGCCTTGCCGGCTTTCATCTTCCGCAAAGCTTTTACTACCTCATGTCTGTTTACCAAATTATTCTCCCTAACCCTCTCACTTTGCACACCACCTCGACCAAAACACCCTATATCTGCCACTCTATCATCAAACACATTCACTATACCTTCAAAATACTCACTCCATCTCCTTCTCACGTCACCGCTACTTGTTATCACCTCCCCATTAGCCCCCTTCACTGAAGTTCCCATTTGTTCCCTTGTCTTACGCACTTTATTTACCTGCTTCCAAAACAATTTTTCATTCTCCCTAGAATTCAATGATACTCTCTCACCCCAACTCTCATTTGCCCTCTTTTTCACCTCTTGCACCTTTCTCCTGACCTCCTGCTTCCTATATATATATATATATATATATATATATATATATATATATATATATGCATACGAATATAGTGCATATGAACGGGCACTTCCATATAACATACAAACCTCCAACAGCCAGGCTTGAACCCGGGATCCCTGCGTGGCAGGCGGGAATGCTACTGGAAGGCTATGATCGCCCCTAATAGAGAAATGACTATTCGAATACTATGTAATCGAATACCCTTCGTTTCACGTTAGTGATCAGCGGGGTCTACACTGGTCATATCTCATCAGGCACACACAACCAGCAGATAGCATTTTACAGAACGTAACAGTACAACACGGAGGTATATATATATATATATATATATATATATATATATATATATATATATATATATATATATATATATATATATATATACATACATACATACATACGAAGAAAGTGCACATGACCGCGCACTTACATATACAAACCTCCAACAGCCAGGCTCGAATGCGGGATCCTTGCGCGCCTAGCGGTAGGACTCCCGCCTGCCACGTAAGGGTCCCGGGTTCAAGCCTGGCTATTGGAGGTTTGTATCGTATATATATATATATATATATATATATATATATATTGATTATTTTCACATTTGTTACATCTTTCTTACACTTTGAATATATGCTTTCCGGGTGTCCATAGTGTCTTCTTTCTACCCTATGTTTACAGCTTTACTTAGGAAGCTTGCGTGATCTTTTTTTGGAAGCTGTTTGAATATCAGAGTTCAGTAAAAATTTAAGGCTTTGTCTGAATACTGAAAGTTCATTAAAAGAGTATTTCCACGTGTCAAATAGATTACATTAATCACATGCCAATAGCTTTTCCCAGTACTCTGCCAGACCGTCGGAAAGAAACATGGGTGGACTTCACCAGTAGCTTTCGATAACCTGTCTTAGTCGTCGTAGTTATCAGACAGAGTCTGTAAGCTGAGTAACCAGTGTTACACCAGGATCATGAGGATAAGAGAGAAGGATGTGACATTCAAAATTCCCAGTTGTTTGGTATCTATGTAACATTTTACATACATCAGGTAACACGAAACTGAAATACCTAAGCAACTGAGACTAATTCTGATACCCGTAATGGCATCATAATGCTTGCCAAATGCTGAGGATTACGGTAGCGTTGAGATTGGTGGATCTGGGTAGGTGTGAGAGCCGTTAAGGAGGACTCGTTAAGAGCATTCAGTAGTAATGGTAAGGTGATGTTTGTGTTCCAGATATAATGTGTGCTTTTTGCATGTAATGGTTTGGAATGAAACAGTGTAGGTCGTTGTGTGTTACCGTTCACCTGACATCAAGTTTCTTGGCGTTGAGAAGAAAAGGAGGCAGAGTTGGTATAAATATATGTGACGTCATACTTTTAGGCATACACAAGAAGACACACACACACACACACACACACACACACACACACACACACACACACACTTCACCACCCCACTTTAAACACACACGTCACACTAATCATAAACCACAGCACATCCCACCAGCGTAACACATACGCCACACTACACCTCACCGCCCCACAGTATACCGCCAAGGACCAACAATTTCGTATGTAAATTAATAAAAGTTTGGAGCGGGTGACACGCGAGGTCTTGCGGTGTTGCCGGACCACACGCACCTCCTCCAGGCCCTAGGGGCACGCCCTGGTCACTGGTGCATAATTGTCAATTTTCTTTTGAGTGATATACGTCGGCCTTAACCCTCCCCGCCACCCATCACGACTCCTGTACGCATCTCCTAATCTGCGCTGTACATGATCTTGATTCTGTGCAGCAGAAAGCGACGAGTTTACTGTTCACTTATACCCGTGGTGTGGGCAGACGGTGGAGCAGCGTGCGATGTTCGTAGAGAGGTCCGGGAACTGGGCCGCGGGTATTGGTGGTAAAACATCGTTAGTAATTCATGATCAGCACTGCTGCTAGTGATGCTCACTGTCACCTGTCTTCACAATGCTCTACCCACACACCTCCCCTTGCTCACAAACACCTAGCATCCACCTTTACTCTTTTCAACCCATCTACATCTACACTTCTACACCTTCCCATGCTGTCTACGTCTGCAGTCGAGATCTGCATTCGCCATACATACACGAACTCATCTACATCGGCCCCCACCCATCTTCGTTCCCTGTCACCCATGTACACTCGCTGACAGAAGTCTGTTCTCCCGGCCTCGCGATAATATCTGACAACTGACACCTAGTCAGCGTAAACATACGTCTCGGAGCGGTTGGCGTACCTGTTGAGTAGCTTCTTCAGCGGCTGGCAGACGTCTACACCGAGTTCCTTGTTTTGAGACTTAACATGAAGCCTTGTCTCGCGATATCTTGACAGTCATCTGATGCAGATACGCTTTACATTTCTGTCACCGTAGAATAATATTTGTGCATTTGTTGCGTTCGTCTACACAGTTCGTGCGGAATGCTCGACTGCACTGCCGGCTTCACTGGACGATCAATTGTGCTGAATGTATCGAGTAGATGCACGTTGATGGTTTTCATCTTTATCCCAATAGATTTAGAAATAGGAGATAACATATTTATGTGGCTGACTGTAGTGTACATCCTCTCTTACTTGTCAGCATCTTCCACTGCCAGTCTGCAACCTCTGCTACACTTTTTCCGTCTCTGCCAACCTTATACATCAGGCGCGAACAGCTACAAACTCTGCCACCCACTTGCACCGTATTCACAGACTAATACCTTATGCTGTTTATCTACGACCTTTCCCGCACGTCTTCACGCTGATCTTTTCATATTCCAATATTCCATAGCGGACATGAGCACACTCCCTCCCTCTCAAATTCATTTCCCCTGCTAACCATACATATTTGTCCTCCCTCAGTGATTCATTCTTTCACCTGTCCAAACTACCTCCTTACTCTTGCCTGATCCTTCTGCCACATACCCACAGCAGATCCTACAATTTTACATCTTTGCTTTTACCCGCCCATCTTCATCCTGTACCACCTAAGCAGGGTCTCTGCTCTGTTGGCAGCAACCCTGTAATTCCATAAATGTTTAGTTATCCCATCCCTTCCAGCCAACTCGCTCGTCCTTCTGACACTACCTTTTTACCCATAGTAGCTAACCTGATGCGTGCAAAAACATGGCTCAGTCGTGGCCATCTTGGATGAAAGGAGAATTTATGAGTATGAGAAAAAATATAAAGGAAAGTGATTTGAGCTCCTCAGGTGCTTGTATACATGAAGACGGAAAGACACCAGGATTCCAAAGCTGTGTTGTTCGAGGAAAGAAGATGTATCATAACAGTCCATCCTCGTGTGAATGATCTCGCACAAGCTTTCGGAATTAGCAGGCAGTTGACTGCTACGGGACCAGGTCGTAAGTGGTTGAAAAACACGCAGAAAGTTCATTGAAGTCCTTTTTTTTCCCTGTTGTCTTAGTTTGTTTATACCATTTCATATAATTTGCGTTACTACTTCATCTTACTAATGCGGCACGGAATATGACGAAGGGAAAAGTGAAGAGGAGAAGGATCAGGCCTTCAGGTCAGAGGTACCCACTTGAGTCATCATAACAGAATCTAAAGGTCCCGATACGTTCAGCTGAAGTCAAGAATTTCCAATGTGGCATTGTCGTGTTTATATGGTGGTGCGGGCATTGTCCCAGTGACCAGCCAGTATTCATAAGGCCTATGTTGTATAAACTTGAGAGGATATTAGTCTGTGTTGCCAGCATCATGTAGTGGTGGGGTAATATGTGTAAACCTTCATATGATACCTTAATCAAACAAGTGAACTTAAGTGTTCATATCGCAGAAAACGCTGATTCTTCATCCCGTAGGGTTATGTGATGAACTAACTTCGGAACAGTTTGTCATAGTTATTTACTCACTGGTTTCTTACAAAGATCCTTTGTTACCTCGGTAATCCATTTGCACTACCGCCCACAGGATAAGAATTGCGTGCACTACAAACTGGCAACTGATAGCAGCAAAAAGTCGGTCAAGAAGACCTAAGGTAAGATTTCACTCGAGATGAGTCCCACTTCTTTAAAGCTGTATGTCGTGCTTTACCTGCAATTTCACTTCGGTATGGTGATGTAATAACGTTTCATAGATTAGTACATATCCGAAAACATCCTAAGCCATAAACGACATTGCTCAACACCGTTGATATTTTTTTTTTTTTCATAAACTTCTCTGAAGACTTATTGTACCTGAAGCCCATCACAAGAGGTTACCGTCCGTCAGACTAAACATTGGACCTGCCAAGTGGCTCCTTCGTGCATTAGTTACCTCTCGTCGCGTACAGTCATTCAGGATGGTAGAGTACTGATGGGTGGTGTGTGTGTGTGTGTATTTAGGGCGATCTTACTGCCATGTACTGAGATCGAACTGGGAGTGGTCGTGGATTGGGAGGGCCAGTTAGCCTCGGGTGTCGGGTATCAGTGTAAGCAGCAGCCGTGATGTCAAGCAGTGACGATTGTTGATGTTTGACCATATGGGGTTTATCTCCGGTGAAGGTGGCTGAGGTAGCTATGTGGGATTATGTTATCTCGGCTACTCCACCCCAGAGCCAGATGCGACCTTCGCCTCCTGTCACATGTGATCAGATGAGTGGACGGGAACTCGGTGTCCAACTAGTTTCTGCACATGGTGCAGAAAGTTATCTTGGTTTTGTTCATAAATTCATGGAGGAACGAATGTGTCTAGATGATGAAAGGAACTGATAGAGGATCCCTGATACTGAAATAAGATTACATAAACACAGGGGAGCGACGCGATACATGAAGCTGCTGGGTCTGTACTAGAAAACGAAACATACATGCTGATCATCAGGGTATTCAGAACCAGGAAAAGTTGCACGTAAACTAGTAAGAGAAATATTGGACGGAGTCACATAAATCCATTTTCTGTGGGAGGTATGTGTGGTACGAGTACATGAGTATATCTGCAAGATAGCGATGTTTTGCATTACGTAACAGCAGATCTTGAATCATTTTTTTGCAAAAATAATGTTTTCGTACTTTCTATGCAATAGACAGCTTAACAAGGTATTTTTCCCCCTCGCACATATAATTTAGACGAAGAAATATCAGTGTTTTTAAGTTACTGTTGCTGTTAGACATATTCAGCTGTTGAATTTAAGGGTCTGCGCCTTACGTAAATTGTGCGACCTTCAGAACCAAAGGCTGTTGATTTTAAGGATCTGAAATCTGTTTATCAGGGCGACATTTTGTTGCCTGATCATCTTCAGCATCTGTAGGAAAGTATTTGAACTGTAATTAGCGTACGTGCCTAGCATTAAACATATACATTCTCGATATCCGAGGCGCTTAGTGGTTAACACCTGCGCTATAAATGTCGCCAGCAATCGACCTTACAGTTAAGCATTGTAGGTATGGCCAGTACTCGATGATGTGTCTCCATGACACGTGTGGTCATTGTTCAGTGTTAACCACTGAGACACCGAGGCACGACCCTTGACCGCGACGGCACGACCCTTGCATGTGATGACCTCTGGCTCGACGGTTTAGGTCAAATGCCGGGCTATCGTACCGAAGGATCGTACGATCATCCTCGAGGATCGTGCCGTTCGTGTTCAAGGATCGTACCGTCGTGCTCAAGGATTGCCCTGTCGTGATCATTGATCGTACCAGCATGTTCAAGGTCGTACCTTCGCGCTCAAGGATCTTACTATTGTGCTCAAGGATCGTACCGTCATGTTCAAGGATCATGCCGTGGTGATTATGGATCTTACAGTCGTGTTCCAAGATCGTACCGTCATGTTCAAGGATCATACCATTGTGATCATGGATCGTGCCGTCGTGTTTCAGGATCGTACCGTCATATTCAAGGATCGTGCCATTGTGATCATGGATCGTACCGTCGTATTCCAGGATCGTAACGTCATATTCAAGGATCGTACCGTCGTGAGCTTGGATCGTACCGTCCGGATCATGGATCGTACCGTCGTGTTCCAGGATCGTACCGTTCGGTTCAAGGGGCCACATAAGTAGTGTGTGGAAGTATGCAGTTGTTGGACAGGACGGGTGGCGCTCCGGCATTCAGCGGCCGCCCAGGAGACGTCTATTATGGGAACGCGACTAATTATACAAGAGGTGAGCGTCATTATGTAGTAAGTCAGGCGTAGTGGCCCCACCAAATTATTGTGTTTAGACGTAGTGTTGACTGAGTTACGAGCAAGAGCAGCAAGCATGCATATATGTTCCCTCCATCCTGACCCTGTGCCATAATGGACGGTAATTGAAATGACTCGAGTATCGTGACCTGTGTGGGAGCCCGTCAGTCGTGGTCCCCCCCTCGTCTGCTGCCCACTGTCCGCTACGGTGACATCTTTATGTCCATTCTAGACATCTCGGGTGAGCTCTTATGTTTTCATTAGAGATAACTGCCGTGCGTCGCCCTACCAGGGAACCCCAGGTAGATATATATACGACGTCGTAACTTTGCCGAGGGGGACATATACCCCTTTCCCTTTTCTCTTACGACATCGCCCCTTCCTTTTTTTCTTGATTGAGACTGCAGGGACAACTGAATGCCCTAATCACGAAAATTATATATATAATATATATATATATATATATATATATATATATATATATATATATATATATATATATAAAAATATATATATATATATATATATATATATATATATATATATATATATATATATATATATATATATATATATATTATCCCTGGGGATAGGGGAGAAAGAATACTTCCCACGTATTCCCTGCGTGTCGTAGAAGGCGACTAAAAGGGGAGGGAGCGGGGGGCTGGAAATCCTCCCCTCTCTTTTTTTTTTTTTCCAAAAGAAGGAACAGAGAAGGGGGCCAGGTGAGGATATTTACCCAAAGGCCCAGTCCTCTGTTCTTAACGCTACCTCGCTAACGCGGGAAATGGCAAATAGTTTGAAAAAAAAAAAAATATATATATATATATATATATATATATATATATATATATATATATATATATATATATATATATATATCATAGGGTGGGGGAAGGGGCGAAAATCCTGGGAGCCTTGAAGAATGTGTGGAAGTCGAGAACATTATCTCGGAAAGCAAAAATGGGTATGTTTGAAGGAATAGTGGTTCCAACAATGTTGTATGGTTGCGAGGCGTGGGCTATGGATAGAGTTGTGCGCAGGAGGATGGATGTGCTGGAAATGAGATGTTTGAGGACAATGTGTGGTGTGAGGTGGTTTGATCGAGTAAGTAACGTAAGGGTAAGAGAGATGTGTGGAAATAAAAAGAGCGTGGTTGAGAGAGCAGAAGAGGGTGTTTTGAAATGGTTTGGGCACATGGAGAGAATGAGTGAGGAAAGATTGACCAAGAGGATATATGTGTCGGAGGTGGAGGGAACGAGGAGAAGTGGGAGACCAAATTGGAGGTGGAAAGATGGAGTGAAAAAGATTTTGTGTGATCGGGGCCTGAACATGCAGGAGGGTGAAAGGAGGACAAGGAATAGAGTGAATTGGATCGATGTGGTATACCGGGGTTGACTTGCTGTCAGTGGATTGAATCAGGGCATGTGAAGCGTCTGGGGTAAACCATGGAAAGCTGTGTGGGTATGTATATTTGCGTGTGTGGACGTATGTATATACATGTGTGTCTGGGTGGGTTGGGCCATTTCTTTCGTCTGTTTCCTTGCGCTACCTCGCAAACGCGGGAGACAGCGACAAAGCAAAAAAAAAAGAAAAATATATATATATATATATATATATATATATATATATATATATATATATATATATATATCATTTTCTTATTATTATTGTTATGCTTAGTCGCTGTCTCCCGCGTTAGCGAGGTAGCGCAAGGAAACAGACGAAAGATTGGCCCAACCCATCCACATACACATGTATATACATAAACGCCCACACATGCACATATACATACCTATACATTTCAGCGTATACATACATTTACATTATCTATTCATTTTCTTATTATACTTAGTTGCTGTCTTCCGCGTTAGCGAGGTAGCGCAAGAAAACAGACGAAAGAATGGCTCAACCCACCCACAAACACATGTATATACATAAACGTCCACACACGCACATATACATACCTATACATTTCAACGTATACATACATATATACACACAGACATATACATATATACACATGTACATATTCATACTTGCTGCCTTCATCCATTCTCGTCGCCACCCCGCCACACATGAAATGGCACCCCTCCTTCCCCCGTGCGCGTGCGTGCTAGCTGTAAGAAAAGACAACAAAGGCCACATTCGTTCACACTCAGTCTCTAGCTGTCATGTGTGATGCACCGAAACCACAGCTCCCTTTCCACATCCAGGCCCCATAAAACTTTCTATGATTTACCCTAGACCCTTAACATGCCCTGGTTCAATTCATTAACAGCACGTCGATCCCTGTATATCACATCGTTCTAATTTACTCTATTCCTTGCATGCCTTTCACCCTCCTGTATATTCAGGCCCCGATCACTCAAAATCTTTTTCACTCCATCCATCCACCTCCAATTTGGTCTCCCACTTCTCGTTCCCTCCATTTCTGACACGTATATACTCTTTGTCAATCTTTCCTCACTCATTCTCTCTATGTGACCAAATCATTTCAATACACCCTCTTCTGCTCTCTCAACCACACTCTTTTTATTACCACACATCTCTCTTACCCTTCCTTTACTTACTCGATGAGACCACATCACACCACATATTGCCCTGAAACATTTAATTTTCCAATCATATAACATTTTTGGAACCACTGTTCCTTCAAACATACCCATTTTTGCTCTCCAAGATAACGTTCTCGCCTTCCACACATTCTTCAATGCTCCCAGAACCTTTGCCCCCTCCCCTACCCTGTGACTCACTTCAACCTCCATGGTTCCATCCGCTGCTAAATCCACTCTCAGATATGTAAAACACTTCACTTCCTCCAGTTTTTTCCATTAAAACTTACCTCCCAGTTGACTTGTCCCTCAACCCTACTGAACCTATTAACCATGTTCTTATATATATATATATATATATATATATATATATATATATATATATATATATTATCTCGGAAAGCAAAAATGGGTATGTTTGAAGGAATAGTGGTTCCAACAATGTTGTATGGTTGCGAGGCGTGGGCTATGGATAGAGTTGTGCGCAGGAGGATGGATGTGCTGGAAATGAGATGTTTGAGGACAATGTGTGGTGTGAGGTGGTTTGATCGAGTAAGTAACGTAAGGGTAAGAGAGATGTGTGGAAATAAAAAGAGCGTGGTTGAGAGAGCAGAAGAGGGTGTTTTGAAATGGTTTGGGCACATGGAGAGAATGAGTGAGGAAAGATTGACCAAGAGGATATATGTGTCGGAGGTGGAGGGAACGAGGAGAAGAGGGAGACCAAATTGGAGGTGGAAAGATGGAGTGAAAAAGATTTTGTGTGATCGGGGCCTGAACATGCAGGAGGGTGAAAGGAGGGCAAGGAATAGAGTGAATTGGAGCGATGTGGTATACAGGGGTTGACGTGCTGTCAGTGGATTGAATCAAGGCATGTGAAGCGTCTGGGGTAAACCATGGAAAGCTGTGTAGGTATGTATATTTGCGTGTGTGGACGTGTGTATGTACGTGTGTATGGGGGTTGGGCCATTTCTTTCGTCTGTTTCCTCGCGCTACCTCGCAAATGCGGGAGACAGCGACAAAGTATAAAAAAAAAAAAAAAAAAAAAAAAAATATATATATATATATATATATATATATATATATATATATATATATATATATATATATATATATATATATATATATATATATATATATATATGTCTCCATGGATGGGGTTGTTAGGGAGGTGAATGCAAGAGTCTTGGAGAGAGGGGCAAGTATGCAACCTGTTGTGGATGAGAGGGCTTGGGAAGAGAGTTAGTTGTTGATTGCTGATGATACAACGCTGGTAGCTGTAGAAGTTGGTGACTGAGTTTGGTAAAGTGTGTAAAAGAAGAAAGCTGGGAGTAAATGTGAGCAAGAACATGTTTATTAGGTTCAGTAGGGTTGAGGGACAAGTCAATTGGGAGGTAAGTTTTATATATATATATATATATATATATATATATATATATATATATATATATATATATATATATCATCTCAACTTAAACCAGATACTTATTCATCGATCAGCCCTTAAGGCAGAAGGAACAGCTGTGTTGTGTGGAACTTTGCCAAAGGCTAGATGTGAGAGAGACAGATTGTACGGGGCGCGTGTCAGGGAGAAGCTTGTTATCAGGGTCCAGGGAGTGAGGGTGGACGGTGTGCGCCGTTATCAGTACTGTTTGTCACCTGTCGCCTGCCACACCCAGGATCTCAACCCCTCCTCCCACTTGGTTCGCTCTTGTTGAGAAAAATTCTGGCTTCTATGCTTGAGCTTAGATTTTTTTCTTTTTCTCAACAACAAATTGCTAGAAAAAGAATATATACGAGGCGTTCGGTATGACTTCGAGAATATATTGTTGACTACATCAGGACGGTGTACGAGGACGCTTCTCAAGGGAAAACTGTGTAGGTACGGAGCCTTACCCGAAGTGGTCGACGACCGACAGATCATAGACACTGCACGAACTCTGTAAAGGTTTACAGCTGCGTCTCGTGAGATGCTGGTAGGCACAGCAGAACGGTGGTGCTTTATGCTTAGCTTTAACCTGTTTGGGATGTTGGAGAGACTCTTCTCATGCCTCGAATATCTTTGGAGCATATGTAGAGAGGGAGACGTGATAAGCAACTTGTTATTGTTTGTGATAAATAGAGAGAGGTGTTTACCTACCCTGCGTCGACACATTTGGGAAAATGACTCGTTAACGAGAGTCATTCCTCTGAAAGAAATCCAAGTTCCTGTACGTAATGCCACGTAACATTCGTCACCGCTTTGCACTGACTGTCTTAACCTCTGGACAGTGGGTGTGGATATTTTGAACGTACACTAATAACTCGAGAAACAACCCGCGTGTCAGGCTCTTGCCTTAGAGGTAGGATAACGTTAACTTATCAGGCTTCATAATTCTTCATAAGTATTTTGCTCTGGGGATGGGCAACACACACACACACACACACACACACACACACACCCTGGGAATGTAAATTGAAAAATCCCGGCCTGCCATGATGGTTCACGAAGGGGCTGCAGTGTGAAGCCTTAGTGCTTATTACATTCAGGGGATTGGGATGGTGGGCAGTGATGAGTCTCGAAGGTGAAAAAAACTGATCAGTATGCAAATTACCTCCTGTGAACCCGGCAACATCAGATGCTGAACTTGAAAGGTGCCAAGAATGGTGATTAGTGGGGCGATTAATTAAGTGACCGTGTATTTGTTCTGTGCGGAGGCAAGGAAGTTGTGAATACTCTTGACTGTTTACAACGAGATTTTGCCAAAAGGCAGGGCTAGCGCGTATCGCTTACCGCACGATAATCTAGAGTTTAGAAGAACGGTTTGTACGTTATACGTGTTCTCAAGCGATTATGTGGGTGAAGTAGAAAGAAAAACATCCTGTGATGAAGGAATGAAACTTGACAGCCAGTGAAGTGCTGGCCCACTGGGCAGCCGTCACTGACCCTTCCAAAAGAGGTAGAGAGAGAGAGAGAGAGAGAGAGAGAGAGAGAGAGAGAGAGAGAGAGAGAGAGAGAGAATGTAATTCTTTATCTACAATCACTAGATACTTATGCAGTGATTTCCTTGGTTATTTGCATATGTTATCTCTCGGTTGAGGTGTGAATTAGAATGTCCGTCTCATGTCATCTTGTGTTTGTTTATGTGTCTGTGATACAGCGCGTGGTTTCCCGCTCTACTCTTTGCCATCGCCAACACAGAGATTTTCCTAAACACCTCGAGAAAGTAAAGCAAACAGGTATCTCTGTCACTGCTTTATATCACGGTCCATCTAGTAAGTTGGCTGTATATTCCGAAATCTGATTTTCAATTTCATACTTCTGGGTACAACTCAGAATGGTAAGCTTGAAGGTTCAGGTTTCTCACTATCTAGCATCGCGCTTCCCTAACGCCTTCCAGTCGTCTTCTATCTAATTCCCCATCATCTCCCCTGTCCTTCCTCACCTCTCCACCTCCCTCTCACCTGTGCTCTCCACCTCACATAGCATCACCTCTCCTCAGCTCTCTTATTTCCCTCCTCCCCATTTACCCGTGCTCCTGCCCTTTCTATCATCTCCCTCCCCTTGGCCCCACATTCCCTTCTTCCCAATAAAATGTGTGTGGAGCGTCACCAGCGGCGAGCACAAGCAGAGGGTCCTGAAGATGTGCCGCCAGATAACCACGGACGCCTGACAATACTGTTGCTTCGAGCGGATATTTTTATATTCCCTCGTTCGATCCTTCGTGGGTGTCCGTCCTCTCTCTGGTGAGTGTGCTTGCGGGCTCGGTCTTTGGAAGGTGGTGCGTTGGTTTATTGTTCTCCCGGCTGATGTCTGACCCCCGTGAGATCCCCACTGGTCTCTGTTTACAGTGACGTGTTTGCCTCGTGCGGCTGCTGCTTTGAATCATAGGTGCCTCTGGAGCTGCAGACAGATATAGAGACAGGTATGTGCACCTCTTTCGGTGTGACGATAATTAGTATAATGTAACAATTTACTTCAATGATACTGAATAATTAATTAACTCGGCGTGCCAGTCTTTCATTCGTAAGATTTTTTTCATCATGGAGATCGAAGAATTTTTGCCTCTCGAGGCATGTGGGTTACTTTATCTAAGATCTCTCAGGCTGTAGCGGTCATTTAGTCTTGGCCATAAACGGTACCACTGCGGTTGGGGCTCACACCGGTGCGGTGCCCGTCTTGTCTGGTTGTCTGTGTGTCGGCTGTCCGTCAGCCTGCTGGCTGGCCCGCGGGAGATGTGATGGGAGTGGGAGGAGAGGACAGGTGGGCGAGGGAGGAGAGGAGGAGCGAATGGAGGAGGAAGAAAGGGACGAATGGAGACTGGTAATAGACTATGAGGGCAGAGGGACGTTGAAGAAAAGAACTGGTAAGCTTTGAGGGAAGAACTTAGAGAGGGAGTGAGGATGCTCTTTGATAGTTACTATCCATTGCTAATTGTAATACTAAGTCGACACCCAGGGACCGTAGACGCCAAGTTCGTAACACAAAGTCGCAAAATTTGTATGCATGTTTCAGAGGATACGCATCTGGGTCTAAGGGGCCTATGACTTCAGAACTGAGAATAGAAATCAGTCAGGAAAAAGTAGTTTTTCTTTTTTTTTATTTCTGTGACTGAATACATCACGCTCAGGACCATAAAAGGTTAGACTCATGATTTACATTAGCTTCAACCGCCTGTTCATGGTTATTTAGAAGATAAGCATAATGGAAGTTGAAATATAAGAAAAAATTGCAAAGTCTTCTTGTATGCAATCTGAATATTTCTGTGGTCGTAAGAGCACTTGAAATGAGTCAAGTCCTTTTTATGAGAACGGAAAAATGTTTAAAGTTGAACAAGCAAAAGTTCTCATTTCGCTGAATTCTTGGTGGGAAATATTCTAAATGTTGACTTAATCTCTTGGTCATCACCAGGGTCATCATGGTGACGGTGAGGCTTTTGTCGATTTTTCTCAATCTTGGCCATCCTACCCTCGGCCACACACACACCCCTGGCCACACACACCCCTGGCCACACACATCCAGGGATTCAAACTCGCCCTTCACGGGAGTCAGTGTTTGCTTCCTCAGTACTTGATCACAGAATTAATTTGGTGACCTAAATCCTCGAGTTGTGGAGTATTTAGATTAACTCTCAAAGTGCATTGCCTCGAGTGCTTCCTCCCTCATCCATTCTTCACATTACATTCCAACACACATCTCTACTATCCTTCTGTCTCCACCTCCTCCACCTTTTCCCTTTGTTTCTCCTCTTCTGGCTCCCTCCTCCTTTCTCTCCTTCCCTCCTCCCACTTCCCTCTCCTCGTCTCCTGCCACCACAGGATAGCAGGAAAATGCACAGTTCACGAGAACAAATCAGAAGTGCATACAAAAGGCTTTCGAACGAGCACTGTGTTTGAACATCATTTATGTTTCAAGTTTGAGTTACACAGAGAGTGACATGAAACTCGATTTCTAATGGTATATCATAACACTAGTGTCACTCGTTAAACTATTAAGATACGAAGGTATTGTATGAATTGTGTACGTCGTCTAAGCTGTGAACAGACCGTCGGTTGATCTTTACTGTTTTATTTGTATGGGTAATCTACCTATCTATCTATCTATATATGTATATACACGAACAATGTGCATATGAAGGCGCACCTTCATAGAACATTCAAACCTCCAACAGTCAAGATCGAACCCGGCTGTTGGAGGTTTATATATATATATATATATATATATATATATATATATATATATATATATATATATATATATATATATATATATAAAATGCAATATTTTCACGGAATAGTTTGTAATCTTGTTTAAAGTCACAATATGGTAATTGGAAGACACAAATAAAGCCACCTGGCATTAGGAGAAAACGTTTGAAAATGAGACAGTTCAATTTTTATCATCGTGGTAAGATTATTATTTTAGTTAAGTTTCTCCTGAGAGATTCAGCCCACACGTCAACCACCTCTTCTTCTCACGTCTGTTGTGCAGCATCTCATCTGTCCTCCCTGTACTGCCATGTCCACAGTGTTGTCCAGTCCTCCATCCAAATAAATGAAATCTCTGCGGTGCTCTGGTTCCTTCACTGGCTGTCATCCAGTTTTCAGATTACGTACTTATTATTATTATCATCATCTTTATGCTCTGAAATATCATCATACACTGCTCTCGTTACCAGTACTCCTTCCCTTACATGTTCTGCCTTTATCCTTCTTTACCTTCGAATTGGCCATACTCGGAGGAAAATGACGTCCTCAACCATGCATCTCAACTATAATTTTTTCCTCCTGTATCATTTGTAAGACTAACCTCTTCGGTGTATATTACAGTGTCAGGTGTGTGTCGTCTCATGTTTCTCGTTCTGAGCAACACTACCTGCTTCTTACCTGTGTATAAGCGGGTAGTTTAGTTTTAAGTGACGTGAAAGCCAAAGAAACTGGTTTACGCTGAACGTAGGAGTTTCACTGGTATTTTCATTTTATGCAAATATATGGAGACTTAAAAAAAATAACCTTTCCAGAATTCATAGCAGGACTTTTAATATTTGTGGCCACTTAAGTGATCGGTAGCGAACTGAAGGTATAATCTTTGCATGTTGAAGATACAGGTGCACTTATAAGGGTCATATTGATGATGTGGGAGTCTGGTGTCGGTTATGATATGAGACTGAAATTACTTAAGGCATTGTTAAAGACTAGACCAACCTGAAGAACTTCACTTGCATCCATCTTGATATCCATGGTTGATGTGTGCACTTAACAGGATATCATCCAAGTCTCTCATCATTACGTTTCTTTTGGAATAAGATCGCCATTAGCATATCCTTACCCACCTCCTCCAGACCACCCAAGATGGGCGGCCGGGTGGTTAGGTGGCGAGAGGGGTGGCTGGATGGGCGGGAAGGTGAGTGGGTTGGTGGGTGGGACGGAGGATGTGGTATAATGCCGGCTCTCCCTTACCTGCTCTCTACCGTCTCAGAGTTTTTGCTGATTATAGATGATGAATTAATTGGATGAGTGATTATGGTGTGATTAATCATGGTATATGATTAACTAGAGAAATTTTCGTTGTTGTGAATCACAGTCATTCCCTTTTACGTGACTGGTTAATCTTATGGGGTTTTAGGTCGTTAACCTTGCACGGAAAAGCTCAAAGTGTTTGTTGCGCTGTGTCGGTTATCTCGCACAGCAAGTCAACTTATCAGTCATAAATCTTTATTTGTTGTCCAATCAATCACATACTTGTTGCTTTGGCACGTGTGTTTAATTTGTTATATGCGCATCTGTAGCCTAGCATTTGAGGTGTACTTGACAGTCGTCTCCCATACGCTTGCATTGTCCTGGTGTGGACAGACCACTTTATCATATTCTCGTAAATTTTGATCAGATATTTGTTTCTTCCTCTCGATACAGGCTGCAGTTTTGACTTCGTTGTCGTTAATCGCAACTGTGGTCTCACCCATAGTTTCTCGCTAAATCATAGGTTTAACGTTTACATCTCGTCGTTACTCGTAGCTTGGTCTTTTGATTAAGGCTGTCTTTCATTTTATTTTAGAGAAACTCGTGACATTTCACGAGCTTCGTTCATCTACCACTGCTGCTGTGTCGTATGTTGCAGATGTTTATTCCGAGTTTTCTGCATTTTATCAATTTTACAAATGTTTGTCGCCCTTTGCTTTTGGCTACCCCATTTCTGCCATCTGGTAGGCATTCTCTGGTGTCTCAGACTGGCTCAGTTACTCATACATCTTCCTTACCTCCAACATCACGATTTGATCTCTGCATCGCATGAAAAACCTCCTTCTCTTCAGGAACCCAGTTACTGTGGCGTGTAATGTTCTCCAGGCAATTAAAAACCTAATAACTGCTAAGTGTGGATATCGACGCCTCATAAAGATCAAGAGATATGCGTCACAAGGCATTCTTCATCCTTGAACGTCCCATTGCTGCAACTCATCGCTCACTTTATCTCTCTCAAAGTTAATTAACCCAAGAATGATTTGCTCTTTTATCTCCTCAGATGCACAGGACTTGAAACTCGTTCATCTTTACTTTCATTAAATTAATTAACCAGTAAAGCAACATCCTTGCCTTACACCAATATACCGCCTACACCCAGACAGATTGTCACTTCGTTCTTACTCTCTGTTATGCTGTGAATCATTGCCACTTTCTTCATTAAATCCTTCATTAGATAGATCACTTGCACTGAAACAGTGCACCTTTTCTCCTCATATCACAATGTAAAGCAGTTGCCTCATTCCTGTCATTCAAACGCCTGAAGAGTGAGTCAGCGTCTTTTTCTTGTTATTACATGACTAACGCCGTGAAGTCTGCACTCTATCCTTAATTAATCACACTGTAGCAGCAGCAATTTTTCTCTCACCAAATCTCTTAACACAGTAAGACACTGCCCCTTGCCTCATGAAGTCACTGATATTATGAAACAATACCTCACGAAATCACCTGTACAGTGTGGCATTTCTGCCTTCTTCTCATTAAACCACTTGTAGTGTATGCACTTGGTGTTCTCATTAAATGGTCTACATTAAAAAAGTACTGGCCCTTGTCTCTCATGAAATCTCGTGTATTCAAGTAGAGCTTTCTCCGTCTCATTACCTCACCTGCACTAAGGAACGGAAGTAACAGTGGCACACGCGGGAGTGCAGGAAGTATCGCTCAAGGGAAACCAAAATACAGAAACGAAAGAACTCGAGGAAGAGGGATGAGAGAGTACGTGTAACTGGTCAAAATATTAGGAAAATGATATAAAAGAGAAGAAAATACCCGGTTACATACCCAAGGGATGTAAGTGGAGATAATGTACATAAACTGGGTTCCCCTTATGGCCCGGCTTGTGGAAGGCAAGTAAGAAAAGTCAGCAAGTATTGGCTGTTCGTGTCAGCGGCCGCCGAGATAGCTGACAGTAAGACGCGGGTGGTGTGCAAACCCCCGCTGCTCCGGCGGCTTGCGGGCCATTTGTAAGAAAATACATAAAATATAAATTGTTTAACGAATTTGTTAATGACATGTGGAAAGGGGATCACTGTTGTGAAGACATGGATGTTTATTCTGAGTTTTCTGCACTCATGCCGAATGGAAACGGGGAGAATTTTAAGAGCGACGTATCTGTCTATCTCGATGTCTGTCTGCCTCAGTATGAGCAGTTCCCTCAACGCTACCACACCAGAGTAGACCATGTAAGACGTCGTCCACACAATAGGAGATCATGGGAGAAGCTTACACTCAACTGACGCCTCTCTCACAGACCTGTTGCTTCAGTCGTCCCGTCTAACTTACGTTAATCCTTCCTGTAGTTGTACATGCAACCCTGCACTGCTACGTTTAGTACTTGTACACACTGTCTACATGTACATTTCTCTTCGGTTCTTGTACACACTCCGTACATGACCGTGTCACCTTGGTACACTTTCTTTTGCTTTAAGTACTGAATGTCATTACAACGTGTTCGCTCCTGTTAACTCCACAGCTGTTTCTCACTTCTTCCATCTCACCTCACTGTATTCTCGTAACTAGTGTGTTGTTACGGCTCCTTGCCACACCAGTTGTAACACCGTACAACACTCGTGTCCACAAATCTCGCCGCAACAGATTATTATTTTTTATTCTCCTCGTCAGTGTGTTGTTGTCCTGCTGACTCCGATGATTTGTCTGTCTTACAGAACTTTTTCTGCTTTATGTTTCTTGTTCGTCTATCTCTGCTTTTCAACCTTACTATCCGACCATATTTGATTTTCCGGTTATTCTTTTACTCGTATGTAATGCCCAGTATTCTTGTCTTACATGCCCTAACTTTCTGTGGCAGTTATATGCTTCACGCATGCAGTTATCACTGTCGGTGTTTTGTACGACAGTGTACACAATGTCCACTACCTTATCATCCCACATAAACATGTCTTTTACCATACGTAAGCGTCGCTCATTTTTCCATCAGTTTAGAAATTATACACATGTGGCGACCGAATGTATTTTTGTTTTAACCCAGTTTCAAGCATATACTATAATTCAGGTCATTTCTGGTATGTTATTTTTAATCTTTATAAATTTACCTCATTTTCTTATGCTAGTCTGCCATCTTACCATTATGCCATCTTCATGGATCACTTTCCACCTTCCTTCCTTGTTAACCATTATAGATCAGTCCAATATTATGTGTACTCTACATCTTACCCAGATTTTCTCAACTTTTGAACATGAAAATGTGACCATTCCAAGCGATCCCTAAAAGAAAAAAAAAAAAAAAGATCCACCCAATTCTTCTTTCACTTCCCCACAACCCATCATCGTACTCCTTACCATCCAGCCAACACCATGACCTCATTTGCTTTACACTATCATATGTTTCAGTTCATGTCAATTTGATCTCTTACCTCTCTCTATGATATCTTGCTTCTCCCTCTACTCCCGTGGAACTCTGTCCTCCTGTCCTTCTTCGTCTGTGCTCTCACATAGACTGCAGAAGGATGCTTCGCTTTAGCGCGTCGCCGAGTGCTATCTTCAGTGTAGACATTCAGTATTCAGCATTCATAAGTTTATTCTCAAGAGAAATGGGATTCCATCCTCAATACGATGAGGTGGTTTTCGAAACTGCGATAATTTAGCACAACTTAAGATTCTCTTGCGTCATCTCTCGAGAATCTAGACCCACTCCGTACATTTTCTGCCTCGTTGATATCCCGGATGTTCTCTATATGCTTGAAGAATTACTGGTCATATGTGACGGAGGTTATATTGCGTCCGTGAGAGAACGTTTTGCGTGCTCTCCTTTCTTGCTTCAGGTGTTTGCTTACTCTATTTCCTCCAAAATGCATTTTCAAGTACTTTCCCTTTTCTTCATTTCTGATTTCTTTTTTGCATATTTTGTATATTTTTGTTTTTATATATGTCTGTGCTTGTTTGCTTCTGTCTATTTTCCTGTAATCTTATGTGCATTTCTCTTTGTCATGTACGAGGAGGAAGATCTACACTCTTAGGGCCCCATGTGTGTTTGTGTGATTACTGTGTTGCGTGTCTGTGTGTGTGTGTATGTGTGTGTGTGTTGTATAAATGTGTGCATGTTTCGCTTGCACGAGGTAACACTGCAACGGCGACGTGAACGAAAAGAATATATTCTCGTTGAGAAAAAGTCCATCCTTTTCCTGCAGCTGATTGTAGAGCAAATGTGGCCATTTGCTTGCCCGTTCGCTTACGCAGGGAGCTGCGAGCACATGTGAAAAGAAATGTATTATAACGTATTTCGTGAAAGATGAAAAAGACAAGTGAACGTGCGGTAACATACAGGCGAGATCTCAAGAAACGTGTCACATGTCACCAGACGTCGTGTGTGAAGCCCCTTCATCCGACTCGTCTCAGAGATCGTGTTTATTTTTTCTCATGTGAAGTGAGGTCGGAGCGGCCTGACCCTCTCTTGTCTCTGCGGATACCTCGGCCCCCATCACTTCCTTACCTCGCAGGCCGACTTGTTATTATTAAAGAATCGTTGTCGGTAAAGAGTTGATAATGAATATCTACGCGAGAATAACAAATGAGCCCCGGTATTTGGCGCCGCTGTTAGCATTTCATTACGAAGTTGTCCGCATACAGATTACCGATTAGGCTCTTCCTTCACTCCTTTGCTGCAGGTATGAGCTCTACAGATTCCGGCGCGTGCTGCTCTACTATTGAGAAATTAATCGCCTGACCTTTTTCGTCTACTGATGGGCTTGTTATACGATAAGATCCGAGGCTAATTATGAAAGTTTAAGATACGAATTTATGTTCAATAGCGACAACTGAGTTAAACTTTAGGGTACTTAGAGGTGTTAGTTAATTACCCCTAGGTACTAGAAATGGCTACTCTAATTACCATAGGTGTTCAGGGATTGGATGTATTGGCCGCCTCATCCCAGAGAGCGGGTCGAAGGTATGGGCCATCAAGGATCCCCCACCTCACGAGTTATCACTTCAGATTATACGGCCATCGTTTCTGCGCTCAGTTACGTTTTCTTTGACCACGGAGCGGCCGATCATTTGCATAATTTATCGTGGGTGTCCTTTCTATTGTGGCAAATTGAAATGCAGACCTTTATTCTTTTATTACCATAACAAAACACTGGCATATATCTCCCTCTCTCTGTCTCACTGGAGCGGTGAGGGGGCCTTTGATCCGCTATCGTTAATTCATTAGACCGCCTATCTCCTTTGCTCTTTTGACGGTCATTTTGTTAAGTGTCTGTCTTGCAATTTGTTTTCTTGTTGCTGTGTCGTTGCCATCTTTCGTTCCCGCATCTGCTAATTGTGGGCAAGGTTTATTCTGAATCTCTCCCTTTCAAGGTTCTGTGGATTATTTTTTCTTTGTTTTTACAAGGGTGGCTATAAATGGTCTCTCTCATTGTGGAGTCAGATGTTTCCTTTTAAGATTTGGTAAGAAAATATTTGTTCGGTTAGATTTGATGACATTTCTCAGTGCTTGATTACAGTTTTGCAGAGTGTCTGCCTGTCTGTCCGTCTGTTATTATCTTTCTATCTCTCTTACTGTCTGTTTGTTTAGCTATCTGTCGGATTGTCTATCTATAGTTTATCCGGAGGTCTTTTCCGCCTGTTCGTCTATCTGCCCAATTACATGTGTTGTACCAATTAACATATTACGGTTCGCTCATCCCTTCTCGAATCACTTCCTGCAGACGCTTTCCTTCTCTTCAATATAATGCTTGTGTCACTGCGTCATGTCACCAGAACAGTGACCTCCACTGTGCAGTCTGCTACACAGATGACTAATGCAGTGATTTATATGTTCACATTACCAGCTGTGTTCCCAGCAGTGGATCTCGAGACCTCGTTATTGTTACTCTGACACGAACTGAAGCCTGAGTCTCTGTACACCTAGTGTTTTACCCACTGTACGCTCTGTACATGCCTCCACTACCCATGCCCCTTGGCATATGCAATCACTTAAACGTTATATATATATATATATATATATATATATATATATATATATATATATATATATATATATATATATATATATATATATTTATTTTGTTTATGTATATTTATAATACTTTGTCGCTGTTTCCCGCGTTAGCGAGAAAGCGCAAGGAAACCGACGAAAGAATGTCCCAACCCACCCACATACACATGTATATACATACACGTCCACACACGCACATGTACACACCTATACATTTCAGCGTATACATATATGTACATAAACAGACTTATACATATCATATATACACATGTACATAATTCATACTTGCTGCCTTTATTCATTCTCGTCGCCACCCCGCCACACATGAAATGACAACCCCCTCCCCCCGCACGCTCGCTAGGTAGCGCTAGGAAAAGACAACAAAGGCCACGTTCGTTCACACTCAGTCTCTAGCTGTCATGTATAATGCATCGAAACCACAGCTCTCTCTCCACATCCAGGCCCCACAAAACTTTCCATGGTTTACCCCAGACGCTTCACATGCCCTGGTTCAAGCCATTAACAGCACGTCGACCCCGATATACCACATCGTTCCAAATCACTTTATTCCTTGCACGCCTTTCACTCTCCTGCATGTTCAGGCCCCGATCACTCAAAATCTTTTTCACTCCATCTTTCCACCTCCAATTTGGTCTCCCACTTCTCGTTTCCTCGACCTTTGACACATATATATATCCTCTTTGTCAATCTTTCCTCACTCATTCTATCCATGTGACCAAACCATTTCAATACACCCTCTTCTGCTCTCTCAACCACACTCTTTTTATTACCACACATTTCTATTACCCTTTCATTACGTACGCGATCAAACCACCTCACACCACATATTGTCCTCAAACGTCTCATTTCCAACACATCCACCCTCCTCCGCACAACCCTATCTATAGCCCACACCTCGCAACCATATAACATTGTTGGAACCGCTATTCCTTCAAATTTACCCATTTTTGCTTTCCGAGATAATGTTTTCGCCCTCCACACATTTTTCAACTCTCTCAGAACTTCCGCTGCTTCCCCCACCCTGTGACTCACTTCTGCTTCCATGGTTCCATCCGCTGCCAAATCTACTCCCAGATATCTAAAACAATTCACTTCCTCCAGTTTTTCTCCATTCAAACTTACCTCCCAATTGACTTGACCCTCAACCCTACTGTACCTAATGACCTTGCTCTTATTCACATTTACTCTCAGCTTTCTTCTTTAACACACTTTACCAAACTCAGTCACCAGTTTCTGCAGTTTCTCACCCGAATCAGCCACCAGCGCTGTATCATCAGCGAATAACAACTGACTTACTTCCCAGCCCTTTCATCCACAATAGACTGCATACTTGCCCCTCTCTCCAAAACTCTTGCATTCACCTCACTACCAACCCCATCCATAAGCAAATTAAACAACCATGGAGACATCACGCACCCCTGCCGCAAACCGACATTCACTGGGAACCAATTACTTTACTCTCTTCCTACTCGTACACATGCCTTACATCCTCGATAAAAACCTTTTCACTACTTCTAGCAACTTGCCTCCCACACCATATACTCTCAATACCTTCTACAGAGCATCTCTAGCAGCTCTATCATATGCCATATCCAGATCCATAAATGCTACATACAAGTCCATTTATTTTTCTAAGTATTTCTCACATACATTCTTCAAAACAAACACCTGATCCACACACCCTCTACCACTGCTCTTCCCCATTCTGATGCTCTGTACATGCCTTCACCCTCTCAATCAATGCCCTTCCATATGATTTCCCAGGAATACTCTACAAACGTATACCTCTGTAATTTGAGCACTCACCTTTATCCCCTTTGCCTTTGTACAATGGCACTATGCATGCATTCCGCCAGCCCTCAGGCACTTCACCATACATCAATTGTATATCCTCACCAACTAGTCAACAACATAATCACCTCTTTTTTTGATAAAGTCCTCGACAATACCATCCAAACCCGCCGCCTTGCTGGCTTTCATCTCCGCAAAGCTTTCACTACCTCTTCTCTGTTTACCAACTCATTCTTCATGACTCTCTCACTTCGCACATACTTGCTTACCTTCATTCCCCGACAATGAAGTTTTTGATGCCGGATGAAAACTTTATATCTATTACTCTCTTATCACTTTGGGATCTGCTTCGTATCTTGGTAGATGTAATCAACATTCGAGCCTCATCGTCTCTGAGGTTTAGTCACTTTCCTGCACGTGCATGTCTTAAACGTTTGTTCATGACACGAATAACCACTTCACTTGTTAAGGTGGGAAATATAAACACGAATGTTGAGGTTTACAGAAACTGGTTCTTTAGTTTCGTAATATTTCATGCAATCTAAATCTTATTTTGAAAACAGTAGGTCGAAGTTTGTATCAGGAAATATGTAGAACCGTTGCCTGAAAGATGGGACTGAAATATTTTTTGTATAGATTGATGACAGGGACGAGTTTCATGAAGAGTTCGTGTGTGGCCATGTGGGAAGGAGGACCAGATCCAGGCTACAGGAGGGAAATGTATACAGGCACGTGCGTGGGCTGCAGCACTTGCTCGTCAGCAGGCTTTTAAACCACAAAGGGTGTGGCATCCCCTCCTTCAAGTTGGTGATGACATAGGGGCAGCAGCCGACCCCCGAGTGCCTCACCAACAGACACTTGCCTGGGGCTAATGGCAGGTAATGTTTCGTGTTGGTCTTGCTGAGGCGCAGCATGATTATGCCTCGTGAGATTCTATTTACAGGTGATCCATTCCTTGGGTGGCAGAACGGACCGGTAATTTGCCAGATGGATAGCCAGGCTTATGATAGGTTGGTGCATCGCGGGTGGTGCCTGTACTCAGGCGGCCTTGACTCAAGTGTCGGGTGTTTTAAGTGATTACTGTTCTGGACGGCCTACTTTATGGATGCGTTATTTCGGTCCTTGAAGTTACAGCAGTATTATTCAACACAGAGTTAAGAAATTTCTTATTTTCGTCTTGGCATACTAGCAAGGATATTATACTGACTGTGCAGTGATAAAACTAAGTTTTTAATTACTCTTATTATTTTTCCAAGGATTATCATCACATACTTTACGTACGTTTAGGTAGCTCATTCCAGCAGTCAGTGCCTAATCAGGAAACTCATTGATGTATACCCGTCTACCATTCTGATGATACTTATATTACTTGTATGGCCTTTCCTGCCATCCGTGACTGCCTCTTTTCCTGTTGAGAGCAAGTGTTATTATGTCAGTCCAAACGTTAACTTGTGTCGAGATGTTTGCTTGAACTCATCAGTACCATCTGGCAACAGCACAGTGTGTAGAATGTGTACATTTCAGAGAGTAACGATATTCAGATGTAGCTACTTTGTTTTGTATTTTTTTTTAGATTGTAAATTTCTTATTAATCCAAAATTAAAGGACGTAGTCACATAGGTCTTTGAGATATGGACAGAACTCTTTGGCTAAGAGGGTCATGAGAATATTAGACGTGTTGTGGTTTGTGTATGGACGTGATGGTCTGTTGCTCTCATGACGGATCTCCACTCTAGACTGCATACTAAGCAGGGTAATCTAGAGACCACAACCCCGATGAGGCGGGTACGTGACATCGCCTCAGTGAGGCTTCCAAGAATAGCTGCCGCCTCATTGATTGTGGGTAAACGTTGATCTTAGATCTGATATTGTGATGAGCTTCCTGAACCAAGATGGACTTCATCCAGCGTCGTGCTGTTACTCTTTGACTGTTTGTATCTTGGCCAGTTGTAAATAACAGCACCAATAAGAGAAAAAGTATATATATATATTCAAAAGTGTATGTACTCAGCGCCGTTTCTGGATGTAGCATTATTTATCATTCATATATTATTAGATGATATCAATATGAACACAATTTTGTGGTCTCGAGAATGATGTGTATAGTGTCATAAGAGATACCAATTAGCATACTACATAAGTTATGCCCCTTGTAAAAGACCCAGATTGTCATGTTCTTCATATGAGTTATGCCAAAGGATGCTTGGTGCTCTGATCAACTGGTGTAGCTCGGACTTGTAACTGAAATTTGTTGCAGAGGTGGGGTCCTTATTAGCCCTCATTAGCATGATGAAATTAGTCTGTTATTCCATTTAGGGGGTTTTTGCTAAGTCACAATAGACAGGGGTGATTAACTGATCGTTCGGTCGTTTTCATTTGACAAATGTGTATTGTTTATTGTCGACGGTGTAACTACAATACACTTGTTCCACTCGATCAAGAGATTATTAATTTCTTGTCACTGATTTTATTTGAAAATTTGTGTTCTTGGCACCAACAAGAGCGTTCAGTATTTATGGCCCAAACTACATGTCTTCACTGCTTGTAAGAGTTCATTTTCGTTCTTTGCCTTCGTTTCATCACACTTCCTCATAAATCTCCAAGCACGGTATAAAGTAAGTTTGCAGGCAGATAAGAAGTGTTTCCTCACAGTGGTTTCATGGTCTGTAATGGTGCCTGAGTCATCTGTTGTTCAAGTGTTTGACCAGATACAAAACCCGAAAGAGAAGTAAAGTGACCGTGTTGTCGTCTCCGTGTGTGCAGGTCGTGACCCACACTCGTAAATATACGTCGTCAGTGGTTTATGCCTGGCGTCAATGGAGCACAGTAAATCCATTCAGGGGTTCGAATCTTGATACGAACCTTAAGTGATGAGTACTCCTCGTAGTCTGTTTTCTTTTGTCAAGAACATACGAATAAGTCCGTGTCACTACTAGCGAGGAATGTGGTCAGAAAGGGAGGTTTCTAAGAACTCTAGACGACCATCATCACAAAGAACCAAACGAATCAAAGGGCATCGTACAGGGCTATTGCTTGGAGCCTTGTGGTTGATGTTATCTGACTATCACGCCTCCTCCCTCCAAGCCCAGCAGTTATGCATGAAGTTCAAGGTTTTCGTGTGTGTGTTTGTGTGTGTGTGTGTCTTTGTGTGTGTGTGTGTGTGTGTGAGGGGATGGAGGAGGGTTTTTCCAAGTGGCGGTGGTGGGCACTGGAAGGGATTCTAATGGGTTCTAACTCTATGAATTGCTGTTTGTGTGGTACGGGTAGAGAGATTTATGATTGTATTGTTCCCTCTCTTATGCTTAAATATCTACCATGCTTTAACCTATATATATATATATATATATATATATATATATATATATATATATATATATATATATATATATATATATCCAATGTTATTTGAGACAATGTTGAGGGATGTGAGCGTGAGTGGGTCTGATGGACGTTGCTGTGAGGGACGGTTGATGGGTGTGTGGTGGCGGTGGAGCCTGAGGTTGTAGGGTGTGACTGTGGGCTTGAGGTTAGAGGATGTGGTCTTGAGGAGTGTCAGGTATATGTCTGATTGGCTTAGGGCGTAATATGTCGGGCGTGGCGGAGGGTGTGGTCGCGAGTGAGTGAATGGCGTGTGGAGGAGTTTACGGGCCTTGAGGGAGTGAAGGTAAGGTGTGTGTAGGGTGTGGGCGTCAGCTGGGGCGTAAGGAAAGTCATTAAGCTGGGCTGTTATTGACGACTTACATCACGAGGGAGGCGTCTAAGACAGGCAGCGTGGCAGTAACAGCGCCTGATTACCAATGACCAGTGTGTGGAGGAGGGACAGGCAAGCTTGACTAGAGAGGGCGGAGTGAGAATCGGACTTGAGACGTAATTCATTTTTTCTTGATCTTGGGAAAATCCCAGCAAGTGGGACACAGAAATTTAAGAGGAAGGATAAGTTAGAATAAGTTGAGGGAATGAGGAATAATCAGAAGTAGTTACAAATGGGAAAGAAAGAGCACTTTATGGACCCCCGCAGTGTAGTGGTGAGTGTTCCTGATCATGGCGCATTAACGGGCCAACCAGGGTCGACCGCATAGGTTCGAATCCTGGTTGTGACAGTCGGTTCACAGTCAACCCAGCTGTTCATCTTCCCCTCAGGGTTGGTCGATGAAATGGGTACCTGGCTCAGACTGGAATATATATATATATATATATATATATATATATATATATATATATATATATATATATATATATACAGAGAGAGAGAGAGAGAGAGAGAGAGAGAGAGAGAGAGAGAGAGAGAGAGAGAGAGAGAGTGTTAATGAGAAGGCCTCAGTTGCCCGTGCTTTCTATGTTTGCATCTCAGCTAACATTATAAAAAAAGAAATAAACTTGAGATGCAGGAATTAGCCGAGGAATGCTAGAGACTTAACTGTCCACAATCAGATTAAGGGTAGGAGCCAGCAGACTGATCTGGTCAGCACTAAGGCTGTATCGAGGAGCTGTGGGGAAGGGGAGGGAAGAGTAGGGGGTGCGGGATTCAACTCCTGCCCTCGGTACCTCACCCGTCCTTGGGGGAAGATGGTGAGGTAGTGGTGGTGATTGTGGGGGTAGAGATCCTTGGTAGCTATGAACAGTCTCTGTCTGCGATCATGAAGTGATTTGTTGGTTAGCTGGCTGCATGGTATTAGTGTCGTTATTAGCTTGTTGGTTAGCTGGCTGCATGGTAGCTGTGTCGTTATTAGCTTGTTGGTTAGCTGGCTGCATGGTAGTAGTGTCGTTATTAGCTTGCTGGTTAGCTGGCTGCATGGTAGTTGTGTCGTTATTAGCTTGCTGGTTAGCTGGCTGCATGGTAGCTGTGTCGTTATTGTCTTGTTGGTTAGCTGGCTGCATGGTAGTAGTGTCGTTATTAGCTTGTTGGTTAGCTGGCTGCATGGTAGTAGTGTCGTTATTAGCTTGTTGGTTAGCTGGCTGCATGGTAGCTGTGTCGTTATTAGCTTGTTGGTTAGCTGGCTGCATGGTAGCTGTGTCGTTATTAGCTTGTTATACAAGGTCCCTTTGATTGTTGGCTTGTTGTGTGAAAGTTCTTTTTTGTTTGTTTGCTGTGTGAAGAAGATTCTTTCATTGTTGGCTTGCTGCGTGATTTTTTTGTTTTTTTGTTTTTGGCTCACTGTGTGAGGTAGGGGTTATTTGACTGTTGGCTTTTTGTGTGAAAGTTTCGTTGGATGGCAGTGTAAGGGTCCTTTGTTAGCTGGCTGTGTGATACTACTTTGATTATTGACTTGCTGTGTGAGCCTACTTTGTTGACTTGCTGTTCGAGGCAACTTTGAGTGGAAATTCGCCTGCATTAATCCTTTATCTTAAATGTATGATGCATCAGCTTGCTGGGTAAGGGTCCTTTGTTAGCTTCCTGTGGTAAGGCATGTTTTTCCTTAGCTTGTTCTTTATCAGCTTGTTTTATGAGAGTTATTTGATTATCATTTTTCTGCGTAAGGTTTCCTTGGTTTCGTTTGCTTGGTTTGTAGAAGACCATTGCGCGTTAGTTTACTGTGTAAAGTAGGTCTTTCGTTGTTAGCATTCTACGTCAGATATCTTGATTGCCGTCTTGGTTTGTGGGGATAATATGAGTCTGAACTTGCTATGAGTGTAGACCCTTTCAGTGGTAGCTAACTGTATTAGATCTCCTTTCCTGTAACTTTATTAGAATACCTTTTGAAAGTTAGCTTGTCACTTGATTTGACAGAATGTAAAAGTCCTTCATTCGTTAGCTTTGAACGTGTGGATATATAGTTCTCTAACTGTAAATAAGGGAGTCCTGCGTTAGCTTTTAATGTAGAAGTGCTCTCAGCGCTAGAATCTTTCGCTCGTTTTCTATCTGAGTGAGCGTCTGTTATGCAGTATGCCCTCAGTGTGAAGTAGTGTCCGACGCCTGGGTTGTTCCCCCCACACTTGTATCCTGGTCTTCCCCTACACTATAATCAAGTCATTACCCACACCTCCAGCGGTCATCTTCATATTCATGTTCTGGTCGTCTCCCACATGTGTCCATGACACCTGTCTTCTATGTTATTTTCATCCATTCTCATAGTTCATAGTACATCCCTTTCATCCGTCTCCTGGTCTTCCACTACATCCGTCTCCAGGTCTTCCTCACCCATCTTCTCGTCTTCCCTCACACTCATCTTCAGTTCCTCTTCCTCATGTCTCCTCGTCTTCCCTCACACCCATCTCTCGGTCTTCTTCCTCACCCGTCTCCTCACACCGTTCTCCAACTTATCTTTCTCCCTCGCCTTCTGGTATTGCTTGATACTCCTGGTCATCTACTCCTGGTTTATTCACTTTCCTCAGATATTCCCTTTTTCTTCAGTATTCGTGCCTCCTCCCGTGTGTCGTTTACAATTCCTCCTGAAGGAGACACCGGGTGATCTCTAGGGCGCACGCTGTTTGCCATTCAGTATTGGTTCTTTCATGTATGTAGGAAGCGTGTTTCCCTTCACCTCGCGTACTGCGCGATGACCCGCATCGATATGCATTTCCTCTGATGGTTACTGTGTTTGTTGCCATAGATTTTTTTTTCTATATGACTGCTGCCTGTAGAGTCCCGTGGATGTTTGTGTACAACAAATTGTTCACGTCTGTGGCCACGAGTAGTGTCAGTGTATTTCAGTGGCCTGTTTGGTAAAACCGGTGGTTTGTGTTGTCAGTCCACAAATATGTCACAGACTTCTGCGTTGCCCTTTTGTTATTGTTTAGGTATCAGTGAAGTTCGATTTTCATCAAGACACAGATAGACCTTTTTTTTTGCCCAATCATCGGCATGTTTAGTGTTTGGTATTAATCTCCTAAAGATATCTGCCATTCTCATTGAATAACTGCTTATTGTACATATAACTCGCTTTAGACTTCTATGTAAACCCACAAATAACCACACAGTCAGATAACTCTGACATATTCTATTTAACTTACCTTCATCTCGTATGCAAGTCGATGCATTCGGGAATCAGTAATGTGCTATAGACCGGTTTATTGTGGCGAACGACGTTTGATGTAGAGGAAAGGGGAGTGGGCGATGGGGACGGGAGTAGGGCGGGGGGTCGTCGTCAGCTCCAGGTGGTTACTGATCTCTGATCAGGCAGGAACCTTTATGGAACCGACGACCTTCTATGATTAGAGTTTGTGTGTGAGGTAGACTTCTACTTCGGCAGATTTTCCTCACGTTTGCTCTTCGACCCATTCTGTTACTTGGCGTACACAGAGATCATATTATCTCTTTCTTCAGGAGACTATATGACATTCATGGACACACTCAGTGGACGTGGTCTTGTCTGTGTTCAGAGTGACAGTATTGTCATTGACGAGTGAGTGAGTAACAGTGTAAGTGCGCCCGTTTTCATCTGTACATCCAATCTGTTGCCACACATGTTTCTCTTTAGTCGAATCATTTGTCGTCATAGTTACTGTAGTCATTGTTTGTAGCGGCCGCAAGGTCTCTGTTGACTTTATGAGTTGAGGAATTCAAAGGACATGTCTCCGGTTTTATGCTACTGCGTTGCACAGCTGATGGCACAGTCGTACGGCTGGCATTCCGTCCGTTGCTGCCAGGTGTCTGGTTGGAGATGATGTACAATGGGCAAGGGTTTGCCTGTCTGCAGCCAACGTAGCTCTTTACATTTTAGGGTATCATCCTATCTACGTATGTGTAGAGCACTGTTCTTCCTGTTTCACTCTGCATTATAGCACATATGCGACACACAGTAAGAAACCAGACATAACTAATCCGTCTCTGACATTTGTGTGTATAGAATACGGTGTGTAGAAATTCGCTGATAAGCGCTTAAACGTCGCCGAAGGCAGATTGAACTTGACTAAGCTGGTCACCCCATCGTGACCTGGATCTTTGACTACTGAATTCAAAGGATTACATGAACCTAAAGAAATCGTCACAACTGTTCAGTATCCGTCCTTCCGTTTTCTCTGTCTGAAACGAGCAAACGGAACCTCCAAGAGGGCCAGGCGTGTGCCTGTTGTACACAAACACGTATGAAGCTCAGGCAGGTCAGGGAGGTTACGTTGGTCTGGTGAAGCGAGTCTGGTGACTCGATATTGCGCGTTCTTTAGTTACCGCTCAGCTAAATGAACTAACAAAGAGGAAAGCACGTAAATGTCTCTTAAAAATCCCACCTTTGGCATGCGCATTGGCATGCCCTTTTGTGCGTTTCTACGATCCTGGTTTTAATTTGTTTTATTTTCTTGTACTTAATTTTCATTTTTGGGCGTTTTTGAGCGATAGATCTTCTCTGTCAGTGCAATAGTATTCTTCTCTAGTACCTGATTGGCATTTTTTGTTGCACTGTTTGTAAAATGATCTGATTCTCTTTAATCATTTCTTTTTAGTAATGTGTTAGTCACAGTGTTTATCAGTAAAGTGGTTTGCTTCGTCAGATGATGAATCTGGGAAAGAAATGATGTTGACATACGAGTGTTTGTTCCAACTGTCACCTGGTCCAGTGGATAATTTACGCGGCAGGAAGAGGCCTGTGTTGCTGTCTGTAGCTGCTCTTCTCCAGTAACTCATGACCATGCCATTCATTTGGTTCTAAGGACTCTACCGCTCAGGTAGATGCGTTAAATCTGGTAAGGATGTAACAAATACATCTAGGGAAAGATTGTCCGAAAGATGCATTGCTTTAGGGATCTGGAGGGAGCATCAGCAACGTCATGAATGGTTTGAGAGTGGGTCTTCCATACCCCAGTGGGTAGCCAGTCAGCGGGCTACTAATAAGCTGGGTAATGAGAGTGGCGACACCAAGTAGCCGAGTCGTGAGTTATGGCGGCTGTAAAAGCTTGATGTATAGCACACCACAGACTTTTAGACGTGACCTCCGCCGTTCCTTACACGAATCGGGAGTTCCGGTGAGGCAGACCTGGTAATGAAGTGTTGTTAGTGTATGGTGCATATTAAAGAGTTAGAGTTTTGTTATGGTGCTAGATACTCTTATTCCACATACTACCATACAGGGGCACTGAACATTACCATCGCCGAACATTCAGTTGAACTTACGATGTCACTGAAGAAACATATTCCATACACTTGTTGAAACAACATCCGACTCTGCGTCCTTCCAGCTGATGAAGAAACGTGACGGGGGAAAAACAACAGGTGTCAGAGGCGCTCAGTGTCCTTAATGACTGGCATGTAAGTGTCTAATTTATACCTTTAGTATCAGATCGCTGATTGGAGTCCGTCTCCTGTAATGACTAAGGATGGGAGACCTTGCGTCGTGTAGGCCTTTCTCTGTGTTGGAGAGAACAGGGAAGTATAAGAAAGCCTCGATAACTTTTAGATATGTCTGTCAGGGGAGATCCTCTAATGGGACTCAGTATAAGTGTCTGTTAAGGGAGGCCTCTGTGATGGTGGTCTTCTATAACTGGCCATCAGGAGGAGGCCTCTCAGTGGTGTCTGAAAGTGTTGCCCAGAGGGGACATTGTGAGAGGCGACATGCAAGTGTTGCCTAAATATAATCATGTGAGAAGTGACCTTTGAGATGCGCCTCGAGGGGAGTTGTGTGAGGAGCCGTCTGTAGAAGTTCTTATTGAGGAATTGTATCAGGAGCCTCCTGTGGAAGAGTCCTCATACAAATCTTCATCCCCGTGATTTGTATGAGGAGCTGCCTGAAATAGCGCGTGAGGAGCTACCTGAAATAGTATATCTCAAATGGGGTCTTATGAGGATCTACTTGTAAAAGTGTTCCTCAGGAATGATCCTGTAGGGGTCTGTATATAGGAGAGTTCCCGGAGATGAGGATGGGGCTCTTATGATGGTCCGTCTATAGTGGTGTACTCTTAGGAGGGGTCATACTGAAGAAGTCTTCCACAGGAGGGTGCGTATTAAGGTCTATCTGTAGCGTCCCCAGGAGGGTTCTTCTGAGGTCATATGAGGGTTTGATGTAGACATGTCTTTCAAGAAGGGGTCGTAGGAAACGCGTCTGTGGAATAGTCTCGCAGGGAAGGGTCGTATGAGGAGCCTGCCTATAGAAGTGTCTCTCTTGAGGGAGTTGAATGAGAAGCTACATGCAGAAGTGTGTCTTATCTGAGGGGTCGTGGGAGGGGTTATCTGTGGAAGTTTCCCCTCGAATGTTGCCAGTGCGAATCTGCTCCTGGTGGACTAGGTCAATATTTGACCTTTAATGGTCTTTGTGTGACGAGTCATTTATTCATTCATCGATTCCTTATGCTACTGATCAGCTGACGACGGAAGGAGTTGTTCACGCTGGAGATGAGTCCACGATTTGCTTCAACAGTTAGAGAACTAGGTATCAATTTCGTTTATTAATGTATAGATATATATATTTCGTGTTGTTTTGAATACAAAGTTGATAAAGAGGATTATACTTGCAGAGAAGTTAGAGTAAATACATATAAGTAGACGCACGTGCACACACACACACACACACACACACACACACACACACACACACACACACACACACACACACACTACGCTTATCTATCGTATTACATCAAAATAGCACACACACACACACACACACACACACACACACACACACACACACACACACACACACACACACACTACGCTTATCTATCGTATTACATCAAAAAAACAAAGCTCGTAGGTGTATACTAACCACTTCAGTTGACTACACTGCGCCCGATCCGGGTGCTTTGCCAAGCAAATCCTCCCCAGCTGACAGCGTGATCCTTTAAAAGCACAGTAGATTAGTGGCTAACAGGCTATGCGTCAGAACGTAAGGTTTAAGTTACATAGTCAGACGTGAGTAAGAGGCACCATCCCTAGTGTGAGGTATGGTTAAACGTTATCTGTGGGCTATAACTTCCTAGTTAACTGATGCTAATGGTGATATGATATGATAACAGTCTATGATAATGATAATCGTTATTTCTCTTATGAACGTTGCAGTAAAGGGAATTGCTATGACAAATCTTTGACAATACAGATGATAAGCCTTTTGGTAATGTAAATATGATTATGATGATGATAACGATAATGATATTATCCGCCTGACGATCATCAGATTGATCAGTTAGTTTTATTTCGCTTCACCTGGAGACACTGCCCGTGGTGAGTGGCGGCGTGACGGAGTCTGAATCTATCTTTCTCGTCGGTTTAAGTTCAGTCACAAAGGCACTCCTCTGGGGGTAGTGAAATAATATATTTAGTCTTATCTTCATTGATGAAAAAGAGAAGATAAGAAAAAGGTATATTGGTAATAATACGAACTGAGCTTCCAACACGATAACACGTAGGTGTTGGTTGTGACAGACAGACGTGCACACGGACAGCCATGACTCTACACGGGAGAGACTACCTAGAAACTCGTTAGAGATTCATATATCGTCGACCTTGACTACATGCTGATGTCTCCTTTCCTACCGTGCTGCCAAGGTTACTTTTCTCCACAAACGCTTCACACAAGCAAAGATCTGAGCATTACAAGATGAAAAATGAAAGATGCTACATCACAGTGACGAGGCTTTTAGTCATATACCAACAGGGCTTAATTTCATGCGAAGTAAGACAACATTTGAGGAATCATTAAGGTCATGTAGTGCTGAGTAGAGTCACGAAACCAGTATGTTCACATGACCATCAATATCACTTGGGTTTTCGCAGACGTGCAAGTGTTTTGTTATATGGTTTGAGAATACCCATAATACTTCAGCTAACTCATCTGTAAAGTTAGAGATCTAAAGGTAGAAGACTTTTGGAGATTACCGAGGCTTCAGGATTATCACAAGGCGATAGTAGACTAAAAAAACTTCAGCAAAGTCACAAGGCTTCAGGAGACCTGCAAGTCTTCCGTCAGGGCTCTTGCAGTGGCTGAGCCATACTCTTCCTACTACTCCTCCTCCATCTTAGGTCTGTCCCGATACGTCCGACGATACAGAGATCCTATCCACCATCCACACATGCTAATTACTACACCTAACAGTGCCGCCTCGCCTTCATCCACACAGTAGCCCGCCCATCCTCACCCAACCGGCCTACCCGTCATAGAACTTCAGAGGCACCGCCCGTTCACCGCCCGCTCATCTCCCACCCAGTTCATTGTACACGCCACCCACCTACTCTTTCCTCTTACCTTCAACCCCCCGCCCTTGCGCCACCCACTCACCACTGACTCAATCCACTGACCCACCCTCCCACTTTCCATCCGCCCACCATTCATCCTTCCAGCTGCCACTCAGTAACACGCCAACCCACCTACCACCTATTTTCTCCCCACCCACTGATCTCACGCAACCACTATCATTCCTACCAAGCAACAACATGCATTCCACCCACCACCCACGTGTCTGTCATACAACAACACGCCCAACTCACCACCCACTTTGCTACCAACCATCGTTCACACACACACACACACACACACACACACACACGCCAACCCACGCCCACTTCTCGAAGCGCCTTGCCTTATCCTGTCAATCTTTGATTATTTATTCGTCTATAGAAGAGGCCGCTGTAAGTCTGTCCGAGGACGTGTTACATAAGAGAGCCTTTAATTGCAGCGGTTGTGTGTCAGGGAGGGGAATTGAGAGAGAGCGTCCCTTGCCAGCATCAGTCGCCGCTTAACATTCTTGCTGGCTGTGATCGACGCCCCCCGTGCCCTCCCACTACCTCCTCCGGTACTTGATAATGTGCCGTTTAAAGGCTGGTAGTGAGTTGGCTGAGTGGCTCCTGGACTTGTTATTGGCGATGGTGCGGTAGCCGTGCACTCCGAGGTCTGCTCCTGGGTCTTCCGTTCTCTCTCTCTCTCTCTCTCTCTCTCTCTCTCTCTCTCTCTCTCTCTCTCTCTCTCTCTCTCTCTCTCTCTCTCTCTCTCTCTCTCATTCTTTCATTTTCTGTTTCCTTCACAAATTAGCCCCATGAGCAAGACGGTACGGTCGTTAAACACAAATGAACAAGCTGTGGATATGATGTTCTGTCCTTTGATTGGACCATGAACGGTCAGGTCAGAGGTCAGTCCTTCTTACGTAAACGGCGTATGGTACTGTAATATTAGCCACTCGGGTCTGACGAAGACCCTTTGTGACCCCTGTAATCCTTTTGCGCTACCGCTCACAGGATGAGCATGGGGTGCACAATAAACTGGCCAGTGTTATCTGCCCAGACCAAATCTTGCTGAAGGATCATAACCCCGTGTTCAGAGGCTGTACTGTCCTGGTCACTGGGTTAAGAAATGACCAGTAGTTCGTCTCTGGGTAGGTACCAGTTCTTAACCTCATCAAGGTGAATCTTGAGGCAAGTGTAGATTCGTATACGACACAGGACGCCAGAGATATAAAGGTTTTGTGGGAGCTGGTTGCCTGAACGTTACTGAATGGGTCCAGTGCCAGTAGACAGCGTGATAAGTTCATTTATCAGCGGTAAGAACGGTAAGGACGGTGAGTTTTGATGATGCCATATTTTTACCAATTTTTCGTCTACAAGAGCAGTCACATCTGGTCTGGTTTTGCCTGGCTTTGTCAGTCTTTCGTAGGTAAAACTTTGCTTAATCTCGCCCATGTTCAGGTCACATCACCTTCTAACGTTTACTCTGTACACGTATGTTGGTACAACTTTGCTGTTTGACGCTACAATTATTTTCACCCAGATCATCATATCTTGCTGTTGCTCAGGCATTACATACGACTGATCGCCAGAACTGATGTCACCAATCGACCCAGCACTGGGTACACTCTACACACCGTCCACCTATTCCTCCTTCTTGCCTTCCACCCACCTCCCATGCGCCACCCACTCACCACTGACTCTCCTCCCACTTACAATAGTTTCGACTTAGTGCGTTGATCCGAGCCGCAAGCACTGCATCTTGTCGTCAGTGCTGTACGTGTGAGGTACTTGTCATTGGGCATGTAAGCCTGTTTTGTATGTGTGAACCTGGAGCTTCGACGTATGTACATTTTTGGCGCATCTCAGTCTGACTCCCTGGTGCTGTTGAATCACAATTCGGTACATTGAAAACTCCCGTTCCTTGTTTCAGTCTTCCTATACCTGGGATGTCAGTCAGGTTTCATCCCATAATGTAAACATGGTTCTTCTTCCATGTTGGTGAGACTCTCTTACATGTTGAAGAATCTTTCTTGTTCCTTTGTGGACACATCTTTTCTTGTGTGTGTGTGAATCTAGCACGTCATGCATATGAAACTGGCTCTCCTTGCCCATGACCTTGCCTTCTTTGTTTCTAGACTCACGCATTGTGCATATGGATCTTGTTTTGCCTTGCCTGTGAACCAATCTCTCTTACACACTAGCTTGTTTCTCCTGAACGAATGCCTTTTGCACGTTCAGCACTTTCTTTGGTGCGTATCAGCCCGTCTTTCGTGCATATGGACCACTCGTCTTGGCATACGCACGAGTCTTTCGTAAATGTAGACAAAAATTTCGTACCAGTCTTCCGTGCACATGACCCTATTTCTTTTGGGTATATGAACCACCTTGCCTTGTATGTAAACCAATATTTTGTGCATGTAATCTTGTCATCCGTATATGTAGACCGATTTCCTATGCATAGTAAACCAGTCTCCAGTACATATAAAGGCGCCTACCTTCCGGACATAAGTCACATGCATGTGAAGGAGCGTCTCACGTGCATACGAACGAGGGTGGCAGCTGTGTACGGCTGCCAGGCCAGTAGCGGTTCACTTAACATTCGGAGACACCAGGAGGCAGGGGCGCCGCTGAGCCTGGCTGGGCTGTGACCTGCATCAAGGTGGTCCCGCATATCCTGGGTGCGCTGCCTGTTCCTGCGCACTCGCGCACTGTCACGTGTGCGCGCAGATATCGTCACACATTTGCACTCAAAAGCAATGATGCTTCTTAGGCTTGCGTGCGGACACACACACACACACACACACACACACACACACACACTGACCATTAGAGTTTATAGGAACAAAAGATGCATGTCAGGGAAACTTTTTCAAAATGGGTTGCGATGACCAACGGAGTGGTGCAGGATTCTGTTCTGCGAACTATACTCCTTTGGGTCTATGTACATAACTTGCCGGAAGGTATGGGGCCCCTACCTGAATATCTTTGCAAACGGTGCAGAGGTCATGAGGAAAATGAAAAGCGTGGAGGACTGGATCACAACGGGATCCTAACAAACTCTAAAGTTGGTATGATGCTTAGTCGATGAAGTTCAAGCTGTGTAAATGTAAAGTACTGAGGATGGGTTACAGTGAAAGAAATCCTCACTATGTTTATCATCTCTCAGGGAACAAACTGTAGGAATATGGGTGTTAGAAGGACTTGGAAATCCACATTGTCCCTTACCTTTCGCCAGACTCCCAGCTCAGTAGAATATTTGATTTGTCTGTAAGCAAAATTAGAATCGCATTCATGTTCATGGATGAGGAATTATTGAAGTTGTTCACTTGATGAAACGTAAAGCCAAAACTAGACTCCGCTTCTCATGTTTGGTCAACGTGCCTAAAGAAGTACAGAGTTAATAGAGATCCGGAGGAAGGCAACAAAGAAGTTACCAGACTTAGGAGAGCTGAGTTACAGGGAAAGGCAAGATGCCTTTAATTTGCATACCTTGGAAGAGAGAAGAATCAGAGGTGACCTGAACACAACCTTCATGTTCTCGAAACAGGTCAATGACGTCGACAGTGTTTAAGTTTTTCATGAGGTGTAGCGATGGAGTTGTTCTAACCACCAGAGAACATGACATGAAATTAAGCAAGAAACGTGTTAAAAGAAGATGTGAGGAAGTACTTTTCTACTATGGTAGTGGTGGATGAATGGAATGAAATGAATGAAGGCATGTATGATAGTGGTGGATGAATGGAATGAAATGAATGAAGGCATGTATGATAGTGGTGGATGAATGGAATGAAATGAATGAAGGCATGTATGATAGTGGTGGATGAATGGAATGAAGTGAATGAAGGCATGGTTAATGCGGAGAACATATGTAGATTTAAGAAGTTGTATTATAGTAGAGGACGTTCCGGACGGGGCCCCACGAGTATGAAACTCCCTCCCCGTACAGTGCAAATAGTTAAACACATGCACGCACGCACGCACAGGAGGAGCCTATTTTGACAAACTCTCCTGCGTATGTTTTGTATTACACTAAGTAGGTATATCAACAAAATATGATAAGACTAGTGTGGCATAATGTCTCCTTGGAGAGGATTCCAGCGCGATGCTATAAGCAGCACAGCACAAAAGCAGAAGCGGCTCCCAGGGCTCAGCCAGGGTTGATAAACCTCGAAGACTTCATTAGATACTCACCAGGTATTCACTTACTGCTCAAAACGTCCCACAGTATATCAGTCACACGTCATCTGCATTCAGCTCCCGTCCACCGTACCGGCCGCCTCTGATGAAGCGACGTCTCCATCGGATATCCCAGTGATGGATACTAACGTGCAAACTGTTCCCAAGAGGCGCCTGGAGTTGTCCGGTGTGAGAGGGTTTATTCTACAATCAGTAATAGTATGCCTTTGTGCTTAAGATCCCCAAAATAGGGTGACGTGTGTGGGTTTTCATATTCATCGTTCGTGCTGCCCGTATATCACGCTGGAAGAAACTTTTGATGATAATATCTCAGACATGGAAATCATCCTTGTTGGAAGATTTGCATTATTTCACTAGATAAGTTCGTAAAGGAATTATTACCATGATATATTATCTCATGGCGTGATCCGTTTGGTTCGACGCAGCAGATAATAGGAGTGCTGCTGATCCCTAGGAGGGTATACCGTTGACGTGATGGGGAAAATGTTGATCTGAAAAATGTTAAATGGTCTCTGGACATTGCAAGAGTCCTTTGTTGAGGCTCCATACTATCACGATCACACAAGAATATATATATATATATATATATATATATATATATATATATATATATATATATATATATATATATATGAATATATATATATATATATATATATATATATATATATATATATATATATATATATATATATATATATATATATATATTTATATATATTTTTTTTTTTTTGCCGCTGTCTCCCGCGTTTGCGAGGTAGCGCAAGGAAACAGACGAAAGAAATGGCCCAACCCACCCCCATACACATGTATATACATACGTCCACACACGCAAATATACATACCTACACAGCTTTCCATGGTTTACCCCAGACGCTTCACATGCCTTGATTCAATCCACTGACAGCACGTCAACCCCGGTATACCACATCGCTCCAATTCACTCTATTCCTTGCCCTCCTTTCACCCTCCTGCATGTTCAGGCCCCGATCACACAAAATCTTTTTCACTCCATCTTTCCACCTCCAATTTGGTCTCCCTCTTCTCCTCGTTCCCTCCACCTCCGACACATATATCCTCTTGGTCAATCTTTCCTCACTCATTCTCTCCATGTGACCAAACCATTTCAAAACACCCTCTTCTGCTCTCTCAACCACGCTCTTTTTATTTCCACACATCTCTCTTACCCTTACGTTACTTACTCGATCAAACCACCTCACACCACACATTGTCCTCAAACATCTCATTTCCAGCACATCCATCCTCCTGCGCACAACTCTATCCATAGTCCACGCCTCGCAACCATACAACATTGTTGGAACCACTATCCCTTCAAACATACCCATTTTTGCTTTCCGAGATAATGTTCTCGACTTCCACACATTCTTCAAGGCTCCCAGAATTTTCGCCCCCTCCCCCACCCTATGATCCACTTCCGCTTCCATGTTTCCATCCGCTGCCAGATCCACTCCCAGATATCTAAAACACTTCACTTCCTCCAGTTTTTCTCCATTCAAACTCACCTCCCAGTTGACTTGACCCTCAACCCTACTGTACCTAATAACCTTGCTCTTATTCACATTTACTCTTAACTTTCTTCTTCCACACACTTTACCAAACTCAGTCACCAGCTTCTGCAGTTTCTCACATGAATCAGCCACCAGCGCTGTATCATCAGCGAACAACAACTGACTCACTTCCCAAGCTCTCTCATCCCCAACAGACTTCATACTTGCCCCTCTTTCCAAAACTCTTGCATTCACCTCCCTAACAACCCCATCCATAAACAAATTAAACAACCATGGAGACATCACACACCCCTGCCGCAAACCTACATTCACTGAGAACCAATCACTTTCCTCTCTTCCTACACGTACACATGCCTTACATCCTCGATAAAAACTTTTCACTGCTTCTAACAACTTGCCTCCCACACCATATATTCTTAATACCTTCCACAGAGCATCTCTATTAACTCTATCATATGCCTTCTCCAGATCCATAAATGCTACATACAAATCCTTTTGCTTTTCTAAGTATTTCTCACATACATTCTTCAAAGCAAACACCTGATCCACACATCCTCTACCACTTCTGAAACCACACTGCTCTTCCCCAATCTGATGCTCTGTACATGCCTTCACCCTCTCAATCAATACCCTCCCATATAATTTGCCAGGAATACTCAACAAACTTATACCTCTGTAATTTGAGCACTCACTCTTATCCCCTTTGCCTTTGTACAATGGCACTATGCACGCACCATGGAAAGGTCTATGGGGCGTGGATGTGGATAAGGAGCAGTGGTTTCGGTGCATTACACATAACAGCTAGAGACTGAGTGTGAACGAATGTGGCCTTTTTGTCTGTATTCCTGGAGCTACCTCGCTGTAGCGGTGGTTAACGATGCTGTTTCCTGTGGGGCGGGGTGGCGACAGAAATGGATGAAGGCAAACAAGTATGAATTTGTACATGTGCATATATATGTATATACATCTGTGTATGTGTATGTGCATGTATGTTTGTATATGTGTGCATATGGGCGTTTATGTGTATACATATATGTGCATATGAGTGGATGCGCCATTCTTCGTCTGTTTCCTGGCGCTATCTCCCTGGCGATTAAGTATTATATATTATATGGAAAGATGGAGTGAAAAAGATTTTGTGTGATCGGGGCCTGAACATGCAGGAGGGTGAAAGGAGGGCAAGGAATAGAGTGAATTGGAGCGATGTGGTATACCGGGGTTGACGTGCTGTCAGTGGATTGAATCAAGGCATGTGAAGCGTCTGAGGTAAACCATGGAAAGCTGTGTAGGTATGTATATTTGCGTGTGTGGACGTATGTATATACATGTGTATGGGGGTGGGTTGGGCCATTTCTTTCGTCTGTCTCCTTGCGCTACCTCGCAAACGCGGGAGACAGCGACAAAGCAAAAAAAAAAAAAAAAAAAAAAAAAAAAAAAAAATATATATATATATATATATATATATATATATATATATATATATATATATACACCTTCACCCCTTGATGCTCTTCTTACTAATCGAATGCCTCTCCCCGTAATAACTTTTCGGACTGTTCGAAAAGCGCTTCTTTCTCTGGACACAAGCAAGGCTTATGGTCCTGATGGCATCCATCCCTATGTGTTGAAAAAGTGTGCCTCTGAACTTGCTCCTGTGCTTGCTCGTCTATTCCGTTTCTGTTTAAAAACCAAAACTTTTCCTTATACTTGGAAACATGCGTTGATACATCCTATCCCAAAGAAGGGTGACCCTTCTGACCCCTCTTACTATTATCCCATTTCTTTGACATCTACCATTTCCAAGGTCTTTGAATCTCTTTTCAACTCCGATATCCTTAGACATCTCGAAACTCGCAGTCTTTTCTCTGATCACCTGTATGGCTTCCGTAAGGCGAGATCCACTGGTGATAATCTTTTCTATCTTACTAATGTTTGGCTATCATCCCTGAAAGATTTTGGGGAGTCGTATGTATTTGTCCTTGACATATCCGAAGCTTTGACAGGGTGTGGCATTGGGATCTCATCTCTAAGCTCCCCTCTTTTGGTTTCCCTCCCTCACTTTGCTCCTTCATATCTAGCTTCCTCTCCGGCCGATGTATCTTTGTAGTTGTTGATGGATCAGCCTCCCACCTTTCTCCAACAGCGGTGCCCCTCAAGATTATGTAATGTCCTCAACACTTTTTTTATTTCAACAATTTCTTTTCTTTCACAAATGATCATGTGCACTCTTACGCTGACGATTCAACACTGCATTCATCCACATCCTTCAATTCTGCTTCTCCTTCTCTCTCTCGATCTGCATCTTGTCATGACATAGCTTCCTCAATAAACTCAGAATTGGAAATTTCTCAGTGGGATAGACAATCTATTTCAGGAAAACTGGAGAAAGTGAAGTGTCCTAGATATCTGGGAGTGGACAGGGTAGCGAATGTAAGCATGTTAGCGGAAGTAAGTCATATTGTGGATGGGGGAGTTCTGGTAGTGCTGAAGAATGTATGGAAAGACAGATCATTATTTGGATGGGCATAGATGGGTATGTTTGTGGGAATAGTAGTCCCAGTGATATTATGTGAACCGAAGTATGATTTCTAAATAGGCTGTGCAGAAGAAGGTGGATGTGTTGGAAACGTAATATTGGGGACAATACGTGATGTGAGGTAATTTGATCAAATAAGTGTGGTAATAAAAAGAGTGTGGTTGAGAGAGTAGAAGAGTGTGTGCTGAAGTGGCCTGGACATATGGAGAGAATGAGTGAGAGAAGGTTGACAAAGAGGATACATTTGTCAGAAGTGGAGGGAAGAAAGAGAACTGGGAGGCCAAAATGGAGATGGAAGGATGGAATGAAAAAGACTTTGAGCGATCAGAGCCTGAATATGCAGGAGGGTGAAAGGCATACACGGGAGAGAGTGAATTGGAACTGTGGCCGACGTGCTGTCAGGGGAGTGAACCATGGCATGTGAAGCTTCCGGGGTAAACAATGGGAAGGTCTGTGGTATCTGGTTGTGGATAGGGAGCTGTGGTTTCGGTGTATTACAAGCTAGAGAATGAATGTGAGCGTATGCTGCATTTTCTTTGTCTGTTCCTGGATCTACCTCCCTGAAGCGGGGAAATAGCGATCATATATATATATATATATATATATATATATATATATATATATATATATATATATATATATATATATATATATACGAACATAGTGCATAGAAACGCGCTCCTTCATAGAACATACAAACCTCCAACAGCCAGGATCGAACCCGGGACCCCTGTCCAAGAGGCGGTAATGCTAACCGATATATATATATATATATATATATATATATATATATATATATATATATATATATATATATATATATATATATTCATTTATTATTTATTATACTTTGTCGCTGTCTCCCGCGTTTGCGAGGTAGCGCAAGGAAACAGACGAAAGAAATGGCCCCCCCCCCCCCCCCCCATACACATGTATATACATACGTCCACACACGCAAATATACATACCTACACAGCTTTCCATGGCTTACCCCAGACGCTTCACATGCCCTGCTTCAATCCACTGACAGCACGTCAACCCCGGTATACCACATCGCTCCAATTCACTCTATTCCTTGCCCTCCTTTCACCCTCCTGCATGTTCAGGCCCCGATCACACAAAATCTTTTTCACTCCATCTTTCCACCTCCAATTTGGTCTCCCTCTTCTCCTTGTTCCCTCCACCTCCGACACATATATCCTCTTGGTCAATCTTTCCTCACTCATCCTCTCCATGTGCCCAAACCACTTCAAAACACCCTCTTCTGCTCTCTCAACCACGCTCTTTCTATTTCCACACATCTCTCTTACCCTTACGTTACTCACTCGATCAAACCACCTCACACCACACATTGTCCTCAAACATCTCATTTCCAGCACATCCATCCTCCTGCGCACAACTCTATCCATAGCCCACGCCTCGCAACCATACAACATTGTTGGAACCACTATTCCTTCAAACATACCCATTTTTGCTTTCCGAGATAATGTTCTCGACTTCCACACATTCTTCAAGGCCCCCAGGATTTTCGCCCCCTCCCCCACCCTATGATCCACTTCCGCTTCCATGGTTCCATCCGCTGCCAGATCCACTCCCAGATATCTAAAATACTTCACTTCCTCCAGTTTTTCTCCATTCAAACTCACCTCCCAATTGACTTGACCCTCAACCCTACTGTACCTAATAACCTTGCTCTTATTCACATTTACTCTTAACTTTCTTCTTCCACACACTTTTCCAAACTCAGTCACCAGCTTCTGCAGTTTCTCACATGAATCAGCCACCAGCGCTGTATCATCAGCGAACAACAATTGACTCACTTCCCAAGCTCTCTCATCCCCAACAGACTTCATACTTGCCCCTCTTTCCAAAACTCTTGCATTTACCTCCCTAACAACCCCATCCATAAACAAATTAAACAACCATGGAGACATCACACACCCCTGCCGCAAACCTACATTCACTGAGAACCAATCACTTTCCTCTCTTCCTACACGTACACATGCCTTACATCCTCGATAAAAACTTTTCACTGCTTCTAACAACTTTCCTCCCACACCATATATTCTTAATACCTTCCACAGAGCATCTCTATCAACTCTATCATATGCCTTCTCCAGATCCATAAATGCTACATACAAATCCATTTTCTTTTCTAAGTATTTCTCACATACATTCTTCAAAGCAAACACCTGATCCACACATCCTCTACCACTTCTGAAACCACACTGCTCTTCTCCAATCTGATGCTCTGTACATGCCTTCACCCTCTCAAACAATACTCTCCCATATAATTTACCAGGAATACTCAACAAACTTATACCTCTGTGATTTGAGAACTCACTCTTATCCCCTTTGCCTTTGTACAATGGCACTATGCACGCATTCCGCCAATCCTCAGGCACCTCACCATGAATCATACATACATTAAATAACCTTATCAACCAGTCAACACTAAGAGTAAATGTGAATAAGAGCAAGGTTATTAGGTACGGTAGGGTTGAGTGTCAAATCAATTGGGAGGTAAGTTTGAATGGAGAAAAACTGGAGGAAGTAAAGTGTTTTAGATATCTGGGAGTGGATCTGGCAGCGGATGGAACCATGGAAGCGGAAGTGAATCATAGGGTGGGGGAGGGGGCGAAAATCCTGGGAGCCTTGAAGAATGTGTTGAAGTCGAGAACATTATCTCGGAAAGCAAAAATGGCTATGTTTGAAAGAATAGTGGTTCCAACAATGTTGTATGGTTGCGAGGCGTGGGCTATAGATAGAGTTGTGCGCAGGAGGGTGGATGTGCTGGAAATGAGATGTTTGAGGACAATATGTGGTGTGAGGTGGTTTGAGCGAGTAAGTAATGTAAGGGTAAGAGAGATGTGTGGAAATAGAAAGAGCGTGGTTGAGAGAGCAGAAGAGTGTGTTTTGAAATGGTTTGGGCACATGGAGAGAATGAGAGGAAAGATTGATCAAGAGGATATATGTGTCGGAGGTGGAGGGAACGAGGAGAAGTAGGAGACCAAATTGGAGGTGGAAAGATGGAGTGAAAGAGCTTTTGAGCGATCGGGGCCTGAACATGCAGGAGGATGAAAGGCAGGCAAGGAATAGAGTGAATTGGATCGATGTGGTATACCGGGGTAGACGTGCTGTCAGTGGATTGAATCAGGGCATGTGAAGCGTCTGGGGTAAACCATGGAAAGTTGTGTGGGGCCTGGATGTGGAAAGGGAGCTGTGGTTTCGGTGCATTATTACATGACAGCTAGAGACTGAGTGTGAACGAATGGGGCCTTTGTTGTCTTTTCTGGCGCTACCTCGCACACATGACGGGGGAGGAGGATGTTATTCCATGTGTGGCGAGGTGGCGATGGGAATGAATAAAGGCAGTGTGAATTGTGTGCATGTGTATATATGTATGTGTCTGTGTGTATATATATATATATATATATATATATATATATATATATATATATATATATATATATATATATATATATATATGTGTACATTGAGATGTATGGGTATGTATATTTGCGTGTGTGGAGGTGTATGTATGTACATGTGTATGGGGGTGGGTTGGGCCATTTCTTTCGTCTGTTTCCTTGCGCTACCTCGCAAACGCGGGAGACAGCGACAAAGCAAAATGAATGAATAGATAAATAAATATATGTATATATATATATATATATATATATATATATATATATATATATATATATATATATATATATATATATATATTCTTACAACAAAGAAATATTTGAATGAGTTTTTACATAAGAAGCGCCACTAGTCTGTGTAAGTGTGTAGACATTAAGTGCTTCATCATCATATGGTGTGCATGACGAGACGTTACAACTACACACCCAGCCAATTGTGTAAGTTTGTTAGATGGACGTCCACGACTGGGGCTACTGAGACATGCAGGGACGTTGGTAGGGAGAAACCTTTGTAACACTGAAGACGAACGAGATGTGTGTTGAACATATCATGTTGTTAGTCATCCTGCAACAGGTTCAGAATTGCTAGATATTATTATTACTATTGTTATTATCATTATTATTATTATTATTATTATTATTATTATTATTATTATTATTATTATTGTTATTACTATTATTATTATCATTATTATAATTATTATCATCCTTATTAGTAACATCAATATCATTATTACTGTTATCATGAGTAGTAGTAGTAGTAGTAGCATCAATATTATTTCATTATGATTATTATTCATCATAGAATGTGCTGTAGATTCGTAAATATAATCACAGAATGTTGCTTTGGAGGGAAGCATTCACTGGGAGTTACTGTGTGTCAGGGATACAATAAGGAACATCGATTGAGGTACAATAGGCAAGAACTGCTGTGTCTGTATATAGAAGCTGAATTAGCATGACACACAGAGAACGATGTTTGTTTTGTAAGATGATATACTTACGGCACAAGTGTGTGTTGTGTTTATTGTCATGCTGACTCCAGTAGCAGTGTCTGGATAGGAAAGAGAAAAAGAATCTTCTCAGGCTGTAAATGATATGGTAATGGTCGTGGCGAAAAAATAAATCGCTTGTTTGGGTAAGCCAGCTCATGCATCGCAAGACACCACTTGAGCTACGCATCTTGGGTCTCGGATAGTAATGAAGGATTCACAACAGGCACCTACCTACGTAGTACTTCACCGTCGTGTGGATGAGGTTCCCAGTTTCTCTTGATGATAAATTTCTGACATCTCAGTTCTGGATCTGATTGTGGTAGGGACGCAAACATTGGTCTTATCTTGCGGTAGTTGTTGTCTGAATATGTCAGGTATATGATCGTCTTATTTTTTTAGTAGCTTTGGAAACTACTGTGTTGTGCAAACTGTTTTCGAACTAGAATGTAAAGCAAAACCAACACACACACACACACACACACACACACACACACACACACACACACACACACACACACACACACACACTGGCCATTCTTTATCTACGTCATTAGAGAGCAGGGAGCAATTCATTAGGGAGCAGGGAGTGATTATTGAAGAGCAGCGAGTGATTCATTAGAGAGCAGGGAGAGCAGTGAGTGATTCATTAGAGAGCAGGGAGAGCAGTGAGTGCTTCATTAGAGAGCAGGGAGTGTTTCATTAGGGAGCAGGGAGTGACTAATTAGAAAGCAGTAAGTGATCCGTTGCAGTGCAGGGGTGATTCATTTGAGAATAAAGAGTGATTCATTCGAGAGCAGGGAGTGGGTTGATTCACCAGGGAGCAAGGAGTGACACGTAATCTTGTGTCCTTGACCCTCATGATGAGTTCCAGGGACTGTTAGTTCCGCATGTGACCCTCACCAGGGATGAACACAAAGTCTCCACGTTCATTGTTCAAAGCCACGACGCATGAGGTAGACCTGACTGCCTTACATGACAAATGTTTATCCATGATGGAGCGTTTCAGGGATCTGGCCTGACTGACTGCTGTCTATAGGTATATGTTTACAGTACCGTCACCTGATCCAACCGCGTACCTCCTATGTTTTTTCTTCTCTCGCCACTACATCATCAGCTCTTGCTTTGGCCTTTTTTTCACGTCGAAATTAAATGAACGTGTAGAATAACTTGAACTAACCTAGATCTTTTAAAAGTCTCAGAAGATAAGGATTTTTTTTGTTAAGTGAGACGGAACGGACTATTGAAGCCCTAATTGAGGCCATCTCATTAACGCTATACATATATACCCATTTTATCAACCAACCTATAGGAGGTGGATGAACAGCTGGGTTGATTGTACACTAACTGCCACAACCAGGACTCGAACCTGTGCGCTAGACCCTGCGAGACAGATCTTAAATCTCAAGAGTAAGTCTTATTTTTTTTGTGTGAATTTACCTGATTTTGGTCTCTTATTTAGGCTGTTCCTCTTAAGGATAAAGATCTGGACCTAGTCAGAAATCTTAGCCAGTGTATGACTGATAACCATGTCGGGCAGTTCTCAAGTCTCTAGATCATCTTAGCTAGAAAAGTGTTTTGTAGTTTGCTTAAGAAGATTATGTATCGTCATCGTAAGCACGGTTGAAGCTTCTGATGGACGGAATCATTGTTTCTGGCTCCAAAGATTATGTAGTCATCAGTTTATATTGGAAGGATGTCTGTTACTGCCTGGTGTCTCTCAGACCTTAGATAATGTATATAGATAATGTATATCTATATACACACCTACTTGACCTAAGTCCATTAGGAAAAAATTCCAAAAATCAATATATATATATATATATATATATATATATATATATATATATATATATATATATATATATATATATATATATATTGAAGCTGGTGACTGAGTTTGGTAAAGTGTGTGAAAGAAGAAAGTTAAGGGTAAATGTGAATAAGAGCAAGGTTATTAGGTACAGTAGGGTTGAGGGTCAAGTCAATTGGGAGGTAAGTTTGAATGGAGAAAAACTGGAGGAAGTAAAGTGTTTTAGATATCTGGGAGTGGATCTGGCAGCGGATGGAACCATGGAAGCGGAAGCGGATCATAGGGTGGGGGAGGGGGCGAAAATTCTGGGAGCCTTGAAGAATGTGTGGAAGTCGAGAACATTATCTCGGAAAGCAAAAATGGGTATGTTTGAAGGAATAGTGGTCCCAACAATGTTGTATGGTTGCGAGGCGTGGGCTATAGATAGAGTTGTGCGCAGGAGAGTGGATGTGCTGGAAATGAGATGTTTGAGGACAATGTGTGGTGTGAGGTGGTTTCATCGAGTAAATAATGTAAGGGTAAGAGAGATGTGTGGAAATAAAAAGAGCGTGGTTGAGAGAGCAGAAGAGGGTGTTTTGAAATGGTTTGGGCACATGGAGAGAATGAGTGAGGAAAGATTGGCCAAGAGGATATATGTCGGAGGTGGAGGGAACGAGGAGAAGTGGGAGACCAAATTGGAGGTGGAAAGATGGAGTGAAAAAGATTTTGAGTGATTGGGGCCTGAACATGCAGGAGGGTGAAAGGCGGTCAAGGAATAGAGTGAATTGGAGCGATGTGGTATACCGGGGTCGACGTGCTGTCAATGGATTGAATCAGGGCATGTGAAGCGTCTGGGGTAAACTATGGAAAGTTGTGTGGGGCCTGGACGTGGAAAGGGAGCTGTGGTTTCGGGCATTATTGCATGACAGCTAGAGACTGAGTGTGAACGAATGGGGCCTTTGTTGTCTTTTTCCTAGCGCTACTTCGCACACATGAGGGGGGAGGGGGATGTTATTCCATGTGTGGCGAGGTGGCGATGGGAATGAATAAAGGCAGACAGTGTGAATTGTGTGCATGTGTATGTATGTATGTGTCTGTGTGTGTATATATATGTGTACATTGAGATGTATGGGTATGCTTATTTGCGTGTGTGGACGTGTATGCATATACATGTGAATGGGGGTGGGTTCGGGCCATTTCTTTCGTCTGTTTCCTTGCGCTACCTCGCAAACGCGGGAGACAGCGACAAAGCAAAATAATGAGAAAAAAATGATAATAATAATAATATATATATATATATATATATATATATATATATATATATATATATATATATATATATATATATATATATATCATCCGATAACTTCCTCACCTGAAATAGTTGTAGTCTTAACCATTTCCCTCGCAGTGTATCCTCCTCCCCTCGTGCCATGAAACACATCACCACAGAGCTCCACCAACTTGTCCGTCCCCAGAATGTCACGTCTTAACATAGCCATACCATACGTGGCAGCTTTTCATCTCTCGCCACTTTCCTACGATTTTCTTACATACCTTTTTCACATCTATAGTCATTACTTAAATTATTCCCCTCATTCCTACCGTACCACTTTGATTTTCTGCTCTTGTATTTTTTACATATCGAGGTATAAGAAATCTGAATAACCATATTGCTACATTGGGACTGGGACAAGCATTCCAACATACAAATTTCTTTCACACTACATACGAATTTCCTTTACCAGATCCCACTGGGGATTCCACCTGATTTTCCCCTTGCTTGATCGTACCCTGAGACTCTGTACCATCCTTGTTCCTCTTTACTCCCAAGTATCTAAACTCATTATAATATCCTCCAGTGACACTGCATGGTGGCTGCCCACATCTCTTTCTATAATGAGAGCCACCCCACATTAACAGCCGGAGCTTATGGAGGTCATTGTAAATTTATTGGGCCTCTCCTGGCGGTGAGAACTTTAAGTTGACTCTGATGATAATCTTGTGTAAGATATATCTGTCACTGCCTGGTCTTGCTCGGCTCTTGTTCTTACAGTCTGACTTTAACGGGAATGAATGAGCAACGTATTGACAGTATATTTACCCTCCAGACGGGTACACTACTCTTGCACTGGACTCTGCCGTGTTTGCATACAGCTTGATTCTCCTTTCATGATGCATGACTGTTCTTGTAAGAAGACACATTTACTTTTGAAACGCACATTTTAATGTAGCACAGTTTAGAAGAGAATGCAAATGTATTTCATGATGACGTATATTTTCAGTGGGTAAAGTCTTGAGACAGTAACCACCAGGGGTGGTCAGACACCTACATGGAAATGTGTTTGAGGATTTGTGTGTGTGTGTGTAGGTGTGTGTCCAGGTTTGCCTAAATAGGTTTTATTTACTCTCTGGGTATAATCATTTACAGTAGAGTGGCAGGAAGATTGTTGGCCGCTGAAGACGTAATTCGTCCTCTCAGAAGAAATCCGGGATATGTTCCGCCTAGGGGGAGAGCCTTACCTCACCCTGTCTGTACTTCCTGGTTTGCTTCAGGACCGACGGATTCACGAGCGTCCATGAAAATTCTTCGGTGTTGTCGACTGTCTTGATACTACTGTTGTCAGTGCTTAAACTAACCGATGGTTTTCTTCAGGGTGGCAGTAAGGCCTAGGGAATGTGTTTAACCAACAGGTGTTACATTGATAGGTAAGATTTTGGCAAGACAGACAGCGATGATATACATAGATACACAGACACATTATACATGCATCGTGTCCTCCCCCGACTGGGCCAGGGCTCAGAACGGGCCAAGAACACAGACCAGTTGAGATTAGCATACACGGGTGAAGCAGCGCACCATCCATCTTATTAACGCCTGCACCAGTAATAGGGATCACGCCCCCTGGCGACGTGCCCACACGCCCACCATCTTTTTGCGTTGATGCAGACAACGCCTGGCCGGGTAATGATCATACACGTTAGCCATGGCCGGAATATGGCTTAATATGGTCTTTGGATGCATTTGGTCCAGTGATCAATCTGTTAGCTTGAGTGTTCATAAATCATTGCTGCGAGTGGACTGCGGGTTTCCAATGATGTTGGCTTAATCATTTTTGGGTCAAGGTTACTCTTTTCTGGTGTGTGCACTTGACCCATTAACCTTTCTTGCTTATACCCATACCATGGCTGTTTGGTTCTTATAAACTGATCGGTTCTTGTCAGAGTTTGGGGCCATTTTTATGAGCTATATGGAGCCATGATGACAATCAAGTCTCAGATCAGTCAAGGACCACGACTAAAACTAGATGCAGTGGTGTGCCAGGTCCCTGTATGCTTCTAATTGATTCGTGCCGGTGTTCCCAGCAAATTTACTGTGTACTCCATGCTCATCCTGTGAGCAGTAGCACAAAAGGATTATAGGGGGTCACAGAAGGTCTTACTCAGACCCCCAGTAGGCTGATATTATATATGATGTTACAACTCATTACAGTTTTTCATTACATACATTACGTAATTTCATATGGTAAGTTTACTGACTAAACGCAAAAAAGTGGATACAGACTTAAAATTTCAGGTATCTTATTGATTGTAAGGTGTTGTGACACTTCTTGAACGGTTCGTCTAGACATATCCCTGGAAGGCCTCTAAGACTTGGCTATGCCTTCTTCGCTCGTGTACCAAGCGTGTACCCAGCAAGTGGCATCTTATGTTATCACTGGAGCGTCTTATTGACACTGTAGTTGTAACGCTGGTATGTCACGCCTGTGCGTGATCGATAGTGCCACTAAAATGGTGCTGGAGGAAATACATCTGAAAATGTGACAATTATGTATATGTTCTTCGCGTTTGTTTAATGAAACTGCGTGATTTGTGAATTCTAATTGGTCGCGTTTGATGTTACTTGCAGAAAATAATGACTTATTGGATACTAATTCATGTGGGACGATGGATTGTTAGAGTAAGAATCTTAAAAAAAAGTAACTCTTGATTTTCACTTTTTTGCTGTTGTTTGAGTATGTACAATGGTGAAATGGTTAAGGTTCTCGCACGGCATCGTCAATACCAGTGCTGAAGCCCTGCTGCCCACCCTAATTTGCTCTCTTATTAACCCAGGACAGCTCTGCGACCCCACCCTCGCCTTGACACCTTGGCTAGTTGTCACCGAAGGTCGGCGCTATGAGGACAATGTTGACTTGATTACCGTCCATCACTAGTCTTCACCGGGCGACCTGTTGACGCCACTGCTGACCTTTGTGGCTACGCTATCGTAGAGGCCACAACCTTGGCGGTCTGCAGGACCAGCCGGCCTCTCTTGTATCCCTGTGCGGACGCAAGAAATTTAGTAATCGTGCCGGAAATTCTGGTATTGTAGTTGAACAGATTTCTAGTCGTATGAAAATCCTAGGACTGTAGATGTACGAATTGCTTAAAGAACAAACGCTTGAAATTGGTTTGAAGAACCGTAAATACATTTGAAAAATGTAATCAAAAGTGACCAGGATAAGCACAAATTCTGCAGTTTCGCCTCGTAAATTTCTGTGACTGGACGTTAAGTCTTAGGGTTGTCTTCAGAAAACGGACCTGTAAGGTTGAGAGTTGATGATTGTGGCCAGAGATATGTGCTTGTCTGAAGGTCTTGGGTGTGGCCCAGGAAAGGACTGGTCTCGTGCGCCTGCAAGCTGAACAGCGACCAGCTGAAGTGTGAACTCTTTATTTGCTCATCTCGTTTTGCAGTGAACTTTCCATGAGGCCAGTTTTTTCTCTGTATCGTCGTCCTGTCCTACCCTCCTTCCATCTCCATATATCCCCGGCAACGCCCCAGCAATATTGTAAACCCCGGAATCATAAAACATCCCAAGATATACGTCACACAGCTGGGCAGTGTGATGAATGACCATTGTATGTCTTCGGCTGAGGCGATGACCTACATGATAAGTTGCCGTATGAAATGTAAATTCGTTGCATTTAATGTTAAGGATGACGTGTTGTAATGCTCTGATGGTAATGTTTTCAAGATGATAGGCAAGTAATGTATAACTTGGATTGGATGTTAACAAAAGTACTGCCACTACGCACTAACCGCTTTAACAACCTCATTTCATCTCCGTTAAAGACTAATCATTTATCGCTCTAACGGAGACGTATGTGCCGTGTGATAATATGACAGCTAACAAGCATTATGATAATGGTAAAGAAAATTACTAAAAGTGAACATTAGTTCATTATAACGACAACATAAGAGTGGTTTATCACTGTCCGTGGCGGGGCCAACCACGCCTTGTATATCACGTGGACGGTATCTGTAAGAGAGGCAGTGTGCGTGGCAGTAAGAATGAAGAAAGAGCGACCCAGAGTAGGAATAAGACTCAGAGTAACGGTATGAATGGAAACACCAGATTAAGAATGGTTGTAACCCTGAGATCAAGAGCGAGAGTTGTAACAGTAGTTGGGTCACAGGTAAGAGTAAGTGAGAGGCAAGTGACGGGTAAGAGTTAATGCGTATGGCTGTGAGAGTGACAGTAAGACGTGCAACGCACAACAGCACTGGAATGATATGAGAGGGGATGGGGAGTGACAGTAGCACAGGTCACGACAGTAAGAGTGGGCGTGACGGAGTAAGTGGGAGTGACAGTAAGAGAGGTCATGATAGCAAAAGTGGGGTTGGTGATGGCGTAAGTGGAAATGACACTGTAGTAAGTGTGAGGGTGTTGTGGGAGGGAGTGGTGCGCGCATGTGTGACAGAGAGGGAGGGAGTGAGAGTAGCCGCGGGGATGATAAGTGTGAAAATAATGGGAAGAAATATGTAACGGGGTGGTAAGCTCAAAGGAAGGTCTTCAGTAAGAGACAGTAAGGCGTATGTGTGGGTAGCTACAAGAGATGAAGGGAAGTCTCGGATCTGTATCTATCTCAACTTGATTTGGGTACAGAATGTTAGGCTCCTTCCCTGTCTGGCAGACCTGAAGAGCTGGTTAAGTGCAGGGTTCTCTCTCTCTCTCTCTCTCTCTCTCTCTCTCTCTCTCTCTCTCTCTCTCTCTCTCTCTCTCTCTCTCTCTCTCTCTCTCTCTCTCTCTCTCAACCGTCCGCTTCGTTAACCCCCCCCCCCTCTCTCTCTCTCTCTCTCTCTCTCTCTCTCTCTCTCTCTCTCTCTCTCTCTCTCTCTCTCTCTCTCTCTCTCTCTCTCTCTCTCTCTCTCTCTCTCTCTCTCTCTCTCTCTCTCTCTCTCTCTCTCTCTCTCTCTCTCTCTCTCTCTCTCTCTCTCTCTCTCTCTCTCTCTCTCTCTCTCTCTCTCTCTCTCTCTCTCTCTCTCTCTCTCTCTCTCTCTCTCTCTCTCTCTCTCTCTCTCTCTCTCTCTCTCTCTCTCTCTCTCAACTGTCCGCTTCGTTAACCCTCTCTCTCTCTCTCTCTCTCTCTCTTTCTCTTTCTCTCTCTCTCTCTCTCTCTCTCTCTCTCTCTCTCTCTCTCTCTCAAAAGTAATCAAACGCCCCTTGTTCTTCCTTCCTTGTTTAGTGTCGATCACGTATCCATCCCGGTTTTATTTTATTACGAATCGGGCACTAATTCTTCTCCCTAAACTACGTCCAGGTTCCCGACCAGCCAAAAACGTATGGCGGAGCGGGATACAGCGAAGGCCCGGGATCTCTTCACAATAGACCACACAGTCGGACCATTTGAATAACAGAAGATCGTTAAGACGTAATAACGCTATCTATAAGCCAAGTGGAAGGTTAAAGACTTTTGATATCCTCGTCAGGAGTTCCACCTGAGTGCAGCACCAGGTCAGGGCAAACTCTGTGTTGCCTGTGGTAGACGAGGACCAGGTGAAGATCATTACCTTTCCTTCACGTTAGGTGATGTTGGGCGCCCCAGCGTTATCTCGGCCACTATCGGTTCCAGCCTCCCCCTGCGGCAGTGTGGGGAAGGGGGAAGGAGGAGGTGGGGGTGGAGGGACTGCTGGTGGGTAGGGAGTGGGAGGAGGGGCTGAGTGAGGAGAGGAACCCGGGTACGGTGGGTGTGTGGGTCCGGGTCAAGGGAGGTTTGGGTGGTGGAGGCTTAGAAGCACCCGCCCCTGGATAACCTTACGGCTACCTCACACACACACACACACACACACACACACACACACACAAGGGCTTCCGTGGTCGTATTGGTCAGCGTCTCAGACTGTGATTCATACACAGACCCGCCCTGGTTTGACTTCTGGGCGCGTCAGTCGGCCCACAACCAAAGCAGCTGATCATCCTCCCCACCTGAGCTGGTCAGCAAATGAATAAACTAGCTTAGGCTGGTGTGTGTGTGTGTGTGTGTGTGTGTGTGTGTGTGTGTGTGTATGTGTGTAAAGACGTGCTACATAAATACAAGATTAAAAGACAACACGAATGTAAAACTATCCGTAAAACACGATTAGTAATCATAAGTATTAAGCACACACACACACACACACACACACACACACACACACACACACACACAATTCCAGGGGATATATAGATTACACCCATGCGCAATAACCTGTTTGAAATTCTTTCGTTTTTGTGTAGAAAAGCACGTGAACTACAACACATTACAACAAATAAGTAACTCTATTTGTATTAAATAAAATGACTCACACACGGACGGACAGATCATTCAGGACCCGTGCAAGCGACTCCGTGCTTATCCAAGCACCATATCGTCTGAAAGATTCAATCACACTGTTTGTGAGAAGTTTACATAGGTTGTTAAAATTTTCATCTTGTATAGAATAGATTCACAGACGATTTCTTGGGCAGAACCTGTAATAAAATTGTTCCATCCTGGTTTAGCTGTTGGCTACACAGAGTCAGGTGTTCTGTAAGACCAGTACATTTGTAAAGTATAAAGTATACCAATCTGACGAGCGACCACGGAATGAATTCTCCTCATGCTTTCAAAATGCATGGTGACCGACAGACAGCTGAGTCAGGTGAATGTCAATTAACCTAACAGGAGACGTGAAATTTGGCACCATTCTCGTTGCTTTATTGTTGCCAGTATGTTTATCATTGAAGAGTATTGCAGTGTTCACTCGGTTGTTGCCTGGGTCGTATCATAGATATATGAAACTGATGAGTAGCTCTGGTGTGGTATTGATGGTAAAGTTGTGTACCAGGTGAGGCGGGTATTGGGTCATCCCAAGAGACAGAAGGTTGATCCAGTTGTAGCTTAAATATTTCCAGGAGTATTTGGATACTTTATGATCTAAAACTACCACCTGTTACTCCTACTGTTACTACTGTTGTTGAAGTAGTTAATACTGTTGCTTCCGTCACATCTCGCGCCCGTTACTACCGCTGCAATTTTTACTACCTCACTGGCCTCTCCTCCCACATGCAGGGACCATCATACCGTCCACTTCCCGAAGACTACGACGCCCCCAGCCCGCCAGCCTGGCCTCCCTGACCATCCCTGTGGGTGATTTACAACGCTATAAAACGACACTCCCCCACACAGCCTGTCCAGAACTTTTAATATGAGGCAACACATGTGAATAATTTTCATTTCGCAATACACTCCGTCAGCACAATACCCACTCACGTGGGTACCATTATTCTCCTTGGTGTCCATGCGTGCCGTTATCTTCTGTTGCCTGCCGCCACCATCACCACTACTACTAACGTCACACACTCCTCAACCCCAAATACCACTAAACCATTACGGAGCAGAACCTAATGGAGGGCGGGTCAAAAACGTGTCATACGGGGTGCCTCGCTGGGGAGGTCATTAAGGGTGATGGTGTGACGCTCTGGGATAATAAGAAAGCCAAAAAAGGATTTCAATTATGCTGATTGAAGCCGGAGTTGATTATATTCTTTTTATTTCAGTCTAGTAATGAGAAAAGTGTAAATGTTTTTTTCTTTCTTTCTCATACCTGAGAGCAGATATTAATCTCTAGTTATCAACATTACCACAGTAACTTACATCTGTTCTCTTCCAAGCCTCATATGCACGCCGTCCGTACGACCATTAGTACGGTAACGTGAATTTGACCTTAGCCCTCACTAAGGGTCATCGCTCCAGGGTCTAGCCATAATACGTAAGGGCTCGTACCGTCGTGCTATAGGTGTCGTGCCATCTTACTCTTTAAGAGCAGCGCACCGTCTGGCTCAAGCGGTTAAACATAACGATAGTCGGGAGCGTCACGGTGAAAAGCCTACGAAATACATTTCCTTGTTGTTGACGTGGCAGATGATTCTAAGTAATCAATCAGTCAGTGTATACATGGTTGGGATCATATATACTGTTTATATACCGATGGACGTCACCACACACCCGGCGGTTCGTTAACATGATGTAAATCTTCACCTTTATCCTGTTTATTCCGTAGTTATTATTATTCAGAACTTATACGCCAAATTCTCCACAGATTGAATGCATTATTTTCAGACAGTGTGTCTCATTTTGCAGAAAAATGCGACTATAAAGGCTGCATATATGGAACAAAATATGAGATCCTTGAAAGGCGTATATATTTTTCTGGTTATATTGAAATATTCAAGATTGTAAATCTTAAAACTAAGGAGGAAAATATTCGAAAAAAAATGATTTCATCCATGTTTCAATCCTTGCGCTATTTTGATATCAGAGTTTGGCTTATACTGACACGACGATTTATACTTTATCTTGTTTTCCAGTATTGTTGAAGATATATCGTGAGGGTAAAGTCACTCTTTATCGTTGCGCAGCGTGAAAGATGTACCATTCTGTTAGCGCCACAGTCGAATCATTTTAAGAGTAACAGACGTTAAAGATAAGAGATAATTGATGCGCACACGTCACTCACCGACACAGTGATATATGATTTCTGTCTCGTTACCTTCACTGTTGCTGTCCAGAGGTTGGAAGGCTTAGCGATGCAGATCGAGAGAGTTGCTTCTGTATATGGCGACGAAATTTACGAGAGGATGCATTACAGCCGACTTCATGAATACCTCTACCATGGAATGGACGTCTTTGAAGGATCGTTTTTATTTTTTTTGTATTACCATGAAATAAACTTGGGGAAAAAAGTGTCCGAATGCCTCGAACGAATAAAAAGACGTGGAACTTTATAAGCGTGAGTTTTTGATTTAAGATAAGGTTATTCTTACGAGAGTACTGACGTCCACTGAGAGAGACTAAGAGACGTGTATACCGTGTGTGACGAATGTGACGGGCTGGGTGACGGTTTGCTTGGGTGATGGGTGTGACGGGCTCGGCGACCCACCGCTGGGAAAGTTGTAAATCCCCGCAGGAGAATGATGGTGACCTGTGTTGCTGGTTGATCTGTGCTGAGGCAGTTGTTGAGGCCAGAAAGATGGTGCAGGAGCCGTGAGGAAGGGCTAAGGGAGCTGTTGAGGCCAGAAAGATGGCGCACGAGCCGTGAGGAAGTGCTGAGGCAGTTGTTGAGGCCAGAAAGATGGTGCAGGAGCCGTGAGGAAGTGCTGGAGTTGTTGAGGCCAGAAAGATGGTGCAGGAGCCGTGAGGAAGTGCTGGAGTTGTTGAGGCCAGAAAGATGGTGCACGAGCCGTGAGGAAGGGCTAAGGGAGCTGTTGAGGCCAGAAAGATGGCGCACGAGCCGTGAGGAAGGGCTAAGGGAGCTGTTGAGGCCAGAAAGATGGCGCAGGAGCCGTGAGGAAGGGCTGGAGTTGTTGAGGCCAGAAAGATGGTGCAGGAGCCGTGAGGAAGTGCTGAGGGAGTTGTTGAGGCCAGAAAGATGGTGCAGGAGCCGTGAGGAAGTGCTGGAGTTGTTGAGGCCAGAAAGATGGTGCAGGAGCCGTGAGGAAGTGTTGAGGGAGTTGTTGACGCCAGAAAGATGGTGCAGGAGCCGTGAGGAAGGGCTAAGGGAGCTGTTGAGGCCAGAAAGATGGTGCAGGAGCCGTGAGGAAGTGTTGAGGGAGTTGGTGAGGCCAGAAAGATGGTGCAGGAGCCGTGAGGAAGGGCTAAGGGAGCTGTTGAGGCCAGAAAGATGGTGCAGGAGCCGTGAGGAAGTGCTGGAGTTCTTGAGGCCAGAAAGATGGTGCAGGAGCCGTGAGGAAGGGCTAAGGGAGCTGTTGAGGCCAGAAAGATGGTGCAGGAGCCGTGAGGAAGTGTTGAGGGAGTTGTTGAGGCCAGAAAGATGGTGCAGGAGCCGTGAGGAAGTGCTGAGGGAGCTGTTGAGGCCAGAAAGATGGTGCAGGAGCCGTGAGGAAGTGCTGAGGGAGTTGTTGAGGCCAGAAAGATGGTGCAGGAGCCGTGAGGAAGTGCTGAGGGAGCTGTTGAGGCCAGAAAGATGGTGCAGGAGCCGTGAGGAAGTGCTGAGGGAGCTGTTGAGATCACAGAGATGGTAGAGGAGCCGTGAGGGAGTGCTGACGGTGCTTTAGAGGGAAGACCCGTAAGGCCATGCAAAGGGGAGATTTTGAGGAGTTTGCTAAGCCAACAACTGTTGAAGTTTTTAAGACCAGAGGGAATTATTAAGGAAAGGCGAAGGTATTGCTTTGGGGTACCGTTAAGACAGATATATGTGGTGCATAAAAAGCATTTTAAAGGCGAGATTGTTCGTACAGGGGGAGGTACTGAGAAACAAATGGTAGAAACAGGATCAGCAGAAGCCAGAGAGATGATATACCAGGAACCATCATGGCTAGAGGTTCCTGCACAGGTACAGCTCACGATTGTCAGTGACAGGAAAAACGCTAGACGTAATAGCCAAAGCCCTCTGGTTGTTTATATAAGCAGCTCGACTTCAGTTACTTTTACATTTTATATTTTGTACTCAGAAATATCTGATGGGCCTTTCTGTTCTTTTTAAAAGATTGTGAAGTGAGCCCACACAATATCTGTTGAAAACTGATAGGGCTTGAGCGTATAGGTTCGAATCTTGGTTGCGGCACTCTGTCCAGAGTCAACCCAGCTTTTCATCTACCCCTAGTTATTGGTCGATAAATGGAGTACCTGGCTTAGGCTAGGATATCTATATATATATATTTATATATATATATATATATATATATATATATATATATATATATATATATATATATATATATATATATATATATATTTATAATTCATTATACTTTGTCGCTGTCTCCTGCGTTAACGAGGTAGCGCAAGGAAACAGACGAGAAATGGCCCAACCCACCCACATACACATGTATATACATCACGTCCACACACGCACATGTATAAACTTATACATTTCAACGTATACATACATATATATATATATATATATATATATATATATATATATATATATATATATATATATATATATATATATATACATACACGGACATATACACATATTCACATGTACATAATTCATACTTGCTGCCTTTATTCATCTCCGTCGCCACCCGCCATGCATGAAATGACACCCCCTTTCCCCCACACGCACACGAGGTAACGCAAGGAAAAGAGAACAAAGGCCACATTTGTTTACACTCAGTCACTAGCTATCATGTATGATACACCGAAACCACAGCTCCCTTTCCACATCCAGGCCCCATAAGACTTTCCATGGTTTACCTCAGACGCTTCACATGCCCTGCTTCAATCCATTGACAGCACGTCGACCCCGGTATGCCACATCGTTCCAATTTACTCTATTCCTTGCACGCCTTTCACCCTCCTGCATGTTCAGGCACCGATCACTCAAAATCTTTTTCACTCCATTTTTCCACCTCCAATTTGGTCTCCCACTTCTCCTCGTTCCCTCCACCTCTGACACATATATCCTCTTTGTCTAGTTTTCCTCACTCATTCTCTCCATGTGACCAAACCATTTCAATGCACCCTCTTCTGCTTTTTCAATCACACTCTTTTTATTACCACACATCTCTCTTACCCTTTCATTACTTACTCGATCAAACCACCTCACACCACATATTGTCCTCAGACATCTCATTTCCAACACATCCACCTTCCTCCGCACAACCCTATCCATAGTCCACGCCTCGCAACCATATAACACTGTTTGAACCACTATTTCTTCAAACATACCGATTTTTGCCTTCCGAGATAATGTTCTCGCCTTCCACACATTCTTCAACGCTCCCAGAACCTTTGCCCCCTCCCTCACCCTGTGACTCACTTCCGCTTCCATGGTTCCATCCGCTGCTAAATCCACTCCCATATATCTAAAACACTTCACTTCCTCCAGTTTTTCTCCATTCAAACTTAGCTCACAGTTGACTTGTCCCTCATCCCTAGTGTACCTAATAACCTTGCTCTTATTCACATTTACTCTCGGCTTTCTTCTTTCACACACTTTACCAAACTCAGTCACCAGCTTCTGTAGTTTCTCACCTGAATCAGCCACCAGCGCTGTATCATCAGCTAACAACAACTGACTCACTTCCCAAGCCCTCTCATCCACAACAGACTGCATACTTGTCATTTCCCGCCTTAGTGAGGTAGCGTTAAGAACAGAGGACTGAGCCTTGGAAGGAATATCCTCACTTGGCCCTCTTCTCTGTTCCGTCTTTTGGAAAACTGAAAACGAGAGGGGGGGATTTCCAGCCCACCGCTCCTTCCTCTTTTAGTCGCCTTCTGCGACACTCAGGGAATATGTGGGAGGTATTCTTTCTCCCCTATCCCCTGGGATATATATATATATATATATATATATATATATATATATATATATATATATATATATATATATATATATATATATAGCGTTAATGAGATGGCCTGTGCCTCTCAGCCAACAAAAGAAATAGTGTAATTTCCTTTGTTACAGAATGCGCCTTATAAAGAACATAATTTCTCATAATTGATACCAGACCTTAGATCTGATCCTTAGATAATGACTTATTCCAAAGTGTAATTACTCATACTAGGAGAGATCTGGTGAGCACGGCCACGTACTTGTTCATCACTCACCCGCCAGGGGGCCAAGAATGTTGAGCGCGGGATAGTTTACACAAAAGATCTGGCGCGAAATTGGAAAGCCTCCCAACTGTTGTTATAACAATCCAGTACCCTCATTAACTTTATGGAGTGGGGAGTTCTTCCTCTTGTAGTACCTGCTGTTGGTGTGATTTTGTCCATTGTTTTGCTTTTGTTTATGGTGGAGCACTGTACTGCGGCGGTGGAGACGACCGAGAGGCCTTTGTCGTCCTGTTAAACTGTTGTCACCACACAACAGTTGGTTGGTCGTTAAAAAAATTGACCCGAAAGTGATAAAAAGTAGGGAGAGAGTTGACTGTTTATGTTGGGTTAACGAAGCGGACAGTTGAGAGAGAGAGAGAGAGAGAGAGAGAGAGAGAGAGAGAGAGAGAGAGAGAGAGAGAGAGAGAGAGAGAGAGAGAGCTGGGTTGTGACCGCATTGAAATACTTATATTTATATTATTTCCAGAAAAGCAACAGAAAAAAATGTCGACGTCTTTGACATCCCGTTCTTTACAGACAAATGTTTACTTATCTGTCAAAAGGAAATTGGTTACAACTGGATATAAACGCTTCAACAAATCATTTTTTTTAGAGTGTCTTGAGAGAAGATTCTGATAACCTTCGCAAGACCTGGGAAACTGAAGCAAAGCGGATTTGAACGACCTTTTCCCGTGCAGTGAACGAGAACGTGAAGACATTATTCGTAATGTTGCTCATAATGACCGAGTGCTAATGGTGATCCAGCCAGGTGTGTGGTATCAGAGGTGCGGATCAACCCCACCCGTGGATCATTCTGTTAAGCTGCAGTTAACTTGCCGTCACGTTGAAATATGGACGGGAAAGGGGTTAGGAGGGGCCAACAATTTTGCCCGAAAATGTTTGGTAATTGTTAAATTGCTGACCCGACAATACCGCAGGGTCCAGGTTAATGGGAAGGTCCAGGTGGGTGATGCAATGTGTGGGTGTGTGTGCTGCAGTGGATGGTATGTGGTTGGTTGATCAGTATGGGAATATTATCATGGGTGGTGTGGTAGTGGCATCGTGGTTATGTAGATGATTTAGTGGGTGGTTTGTGGGATATCAGCGGCCATATTGTCATCGGTGGTGTGTTGGTGGTAAGTGTGGGTATGTTGATATTGCTCTGGGTGTTCGTGGTATGTTAGTAGCGAAGTGCGTGATGTATGGGTGAACAGTATGTGAGGATTGTAGTGGGTGTGATGTGGATGGTCACTCAGGGTGTATGTGATGGTTATGAAAATGAAAGTGTTGCAGCTCTTGTATGAGTGGCTACTGTATGTGTGTGTGTGTGTCTGTGTGTGTGTCTGTGTGTGTGTGTGCGTGTAAGGGATGGCGAAGATCATGTGTGAGTGTGCGAGGGCTTTATAATGGCTGGTGTATGGGTAAACAGTTTGTTTATATGTGTATGGAGGTGATGATGGGTAGTGTTTGTAATTGAATAGTGAGGTTGTTGGATTATTGTGCGTGATATGTGGGTGTGTTAAAGTTGTCGTGAGTTGTGTGTGGGTTGACGGTATGGATCAGGTTGTATCATGAGGCTTTTGTATAACAATTGAAGGTATGTAAGGCTGCCGTGGATGTTGTGTGGCTAGACTCTGTTGGTGAATCAGGTAATACTTTCTTTGGTTCATCTAATGACGCCACATGATCTGACACGATAGCCTAAATAACACAGGGTAAGAAAGACGCTTATAAAAGAATACATCAAAAATTGTAAGGATTTCCTAAGCTAAGTACTACAAAAGTGAACGTATTCTTTATCTTCGAGTTCTTGCATTGAAAAAGTTTAAAGAGGAAATCAGATATATGAAGCCAAGAAATCACTTATTACCCACTGAACATGTATGCTTCTTCCTGTGAAAATACCACTGTTACTAGGGACTGTTTCTTTAATACGGACATATATCTTTTAACGTATGATATCCGGCCGGGTTGACCAATAGTGCAATCGTGATATGAAATGCTTTTCCGTCGTTCACCTTCGAAGTAACGAAAAGAAAGTTTGTCTTTCGTGCAGATGAACAACACAAGATGCGTCTTTTAACACGTTCGTCGACGTTCATGATATTCCTTATGTTTCTCTTCACTGACTTCTCTGTTATGGACATGTATTATTGTCTGTAACTGTACATCATAGATGTGCTCAGTTATACGGCTTTTTGGATCGCATAGTGAACATGTTATAGTACGAATGCATAGGATAATGATAATCTTTTCCACATAAGACTGGCTTGTGTTCACCTTCATTTTATAATGTTATAATGAATGTAAATATCTTTCTCTGTATAATATTCTTACCGGGGTAATCCATTTAGCTGCAGTAGCGTTGTGCAACATCTAAATCTTTAGTTATGTTGGGAGGCGTTCAGATGTAAGTCATATCTTTAATGAAATGAAAAAAAAGTTTGTTGGCATATATCATGATTGGAACAGGTACTCAGATGTACGTGGTAGAAATTGTTTATTTATGGTTTGAATGCTATATTTTCTTACGGTAATTCTTCTTTTCCAGGTAAGACGAGATATCACACCACACGCGCAGGGCAAGGTAAGCTCCATACTTTGATTCAGTATGTGAAAAAATATGTCTGCCAGAGTCACGGACAGGACTCAGGTTTGAATATCTGGTATTTATCGTGACCTGAATTTTTTACATTTTCGTGTCTGTCTTATGTAACCAGTGACTGAAGATGGAAGTTTATGAGATGATAAAAGGTGATCGAACACAAGGAGTATAATCGATACAGTCACGTGCACTGGTGTGCCTCTAAGGAACTCCCGTCATTCACAGTCCATTATAAAGATATCACTTTCAAAGCGCGAGGTTGGTGAAGGAATGCCGACTCTGCGAAGGCAATCAGTGAGCCTGTGGTCGTACTTGAAAACTTGTGACACGCGCTTGAAGACCTCGAACACATTTGGATTCACTAAATGCACTAACACAGACAAGCGCTTTACGATCCCCGGGAAGCAGAGAGGCTAGGAAAGGACTTCTACCAGGAATCTCTCTTGAATTCCCACGAAAGAATAACACCTGGAGCCCACAAACACATGTATGGTTCGTAAGTCCATACTTGATAAGACATTTGTCATCTGTGATTGCTTTTGTAAGTCCACGTACTCGCTAGTCCACAAATGAAGTCTAGGCCCACGAACTATCAAGGACCGGTTAACGTAAGTTCGCAGACACATCAGAACTTTCAGAGATATGCCAGAAAAGCGTTTGATGTACTCGATTAACAATCAAGACACATAAGAAATTTACAATCTTCACGCGAACGTTTTCCCTGATAACCTTCCTTCTTTTTGTCGTATAAGCTTCACCTGTCACTTCCTTCGTGTCTTGAGCCAACTGTTTCTATGTTTTCATTCAGCCGAAAATATCTGACAGATAAAGACTTTTATGTAATTCAAAGAAAAGCTACAATGAAAAAAACAATAGAATGATGCTAAGTTAATCTGAGGGATTAGATATTTTTCCCCTTATAGTATTACAGGTCATAAAGTGAGCCCGTCTCGACCGAGTATGAGGAGAAGGACGATAATTATATGGGCAATTATCTCATCATGGTTGCAGCCAGGCTGCATGCAGTTAATAGCTCCTGAAGGGTAACTAGCTATAAGGAGTGAAACGAAAAAAAAAGATACCTTAATCTCTGTATCTTTTAATTTTTCTTGAACGTATGTTCTTAGATATATCTTACGCTTTTATGGTAAATTTTCCAGGAACTCCAACTGGATGCTTTTATGGATCAGCAATAAACCGGCAGCTGGAAAATGTAAAGTTATAGTACGATTTGAAAGTTTTCGTGTGCATGAAGAGATGGAGTAACGGCAGGAACTGAATGGAGAGTTAACAGTAGTTCGTGTCTGAGCAACTGTCGTATAACAGTCTCGCCTTGGTATGTCGGTAGGTTCTTATTATGGTCCATGGGTTGTTTCACATTAGGTTCACATAGGAATAATCCTGCGTTATGTACAGTCTTGAGCCACATCTAGAACCTGGGTATCTTGTTGATGGTGGTGTCACTGTGTAGACTTAAAGTTCCCGTGTTGGTACGTTAGGTCATCTTGTGGATATAATGATTTTGGGCAATATCGTGTTCCTTTGTCGATGTACAAATATTCGGATATTGCATCTGAGTACCCGACCAGGTCCATGTAAGAATATTGGGTCTGTACGTATGATGTTCTTGTGTGGATACCTGATTTCCTGCAAATGATTAAGTCATTTTTCCAGGTAGCGGACCACCGCGTGAAAAGATTACAGGTAGATTATATATGATAGGTTATTACGCGGTTATCAGTTCTGTGGGCAGATGTCGGGTTTAATGGCAGGTAGTGGATTCCCCGTTGTGACCCATGCTAACCTAACCACCTTGCTATATATAGCTTGCTTATTTTCTTATGTTAACTGAGACGGCACGGCCGAATAAGGCCCAAATCAAGGTCATGCAATTAATCATATATATATATATATATATATATATATATATATCCTAGCCTGAGCCAGGTTCCCATTTATCGACCAGCCTCTAGGGCTGGATAAACAGCTGGGTTGATTGAGAACCGACCGCCACAACCAGGGTTCGAACCTATGCGCTCTACCCTAGGCGGCCCGTGGATGCATCACGGTTAGGAATGCTAACCACTACACCAGGGAAGGGGTAGGAGGCGTTGTCCACCTGTGACGTAAACTCATCATCCAAATATTCATCACAGTTCAGGTCTAGTTCAGTCACGACCTTCGCTTTATGATTATAAAGGACGTCTTGTTCAGACCAGAACTTCTCTAACCAGTGTTTAAAAGTCTTTACGCCCCTACTGCACTCGTCTCTTATTAATCATATTTAGCATGTTTCGATCACGTCTTCCTCTGGCCGTCGTTATGACATCGTGGGAAAGCTGAAAGCTTTCAGTCTTTTCTCATGAAGCTTAACCTACCTTCAAGACATTGTCTGAAGGATGTTAGGATGAACAAACGTCCCTGTAATTCCATGGTGATGAAAAAGATGTTACTGGTTAGTAATGCTCTCACTGTTGTCCACTGTGGTGTTCTCACACGTGTGAACACCAAAGTTAGTATCATCTAGTTTTTCTAAAGTAATATCCCCCCTCACTACTGCTGTATCAATGTCGCTTCCTGAAAGAATTGTATTTGCTTGCCCAGGTACCGTCAGAGTGGCAGTACTCACGTTCAGATTGAGCGGGAGTTAGACCAGTGACTCGCTCTCTCTCTCTCTCTCTCTCTCTCTCTCTCTCTCTCTCTCTCTCTCTCTCTCTCTCTCTCTCTCTCTCTCTCTCTCTCTTTTATCATCCTACTTCACTACGGTACGGTATCGTTACTTACCATCAGATCTCGACCACGTAATTCCATCATGGCCATAACCAGTCCCTCTCGTGTAGTCATACTAAAACCACTTTCATAACCCAGTACCGTTGAAAGTGAATCATCAAAAGGCAATAAATTGATATTCGTGTGTGTGTGTGTGTGTGTGTGTGTGTGTGTGTGTGTGTGTGTGTTACGGGACGCCGTGATGAGCTTTTCCTTTGATGTGAACATAATGGGTTTTTGGGGGGATACCAGGCGCTCGAGAGCATATATGTTCTCTGAAATGATTCTGGACTTTCTTACGGATATGAGATCGTGTTCTGGATGTTACGTTCCAAGCCATCTGTTGGATTCTTGTCCGGATATTGGATGATCCTTCTAGTCCCTGGCATACTTATGGTTTTGTGAATATAGACGACCTCTGTGAGTTTTAGGTTCCTTAGGACACACACACACACACACACACACACACACACACACACACACACACACACACACACACACACACCTACACACACACTCGCGCACCCAAGACTCCGTGTTGTAGTTGTTGACGTAGAGCTCATGAATCTCATGGGCCCGTGCCTCATTAGATAAGAATTTAGCGTATATATATATATATATATATATATATATATATATATATATATATATATATATGTAAATGATACGAATAAAGTGCACATGAACGCGCACCTTCATCTAACATACAAACCTCCAACAGCCAGGATCGAACCCGGGACCCCAGTGCCACAGGCGGGAATCCTAGCGGTAGCATTTCCGCCTGTGGCACAGGGGGTCCCGGGTTCGATCCTGGCTGTTGGAGGTTTGTATGTTATGTGATATATAAAGGATGTGGATTGGTGCACATAAAATGACGGGAGCAACACGTGACATAATTCTAATCACACTAATACAGATAGATTCAACCCTTTGTTGAGTTGATAAGTTTGACACAATACTTTGGCCCACCTGACCAGTACGTCAACGTTAGTATGATTCATGTAAACATATAACCTATTCTGTGGCATTAGTTTATTTCCAAATTTAGTGCCCCGACATAGGAACAGTTGGCTCATTGAATACATGAATAATTTACTGTGTTGTCCATGAAAAAAATCATTAACCGCGTAATGTTCCAAAATTATAAACGTGCCTATAGGCTTGTGGTTCACAGGCAGTTAATCACAATAGTTATTTCCCAAGGTAAGAGCTCCCATCATTCCTTTGGGGCGAAAATTGGTAGTTCAAAGGCGTCGAACGATGAGCAAAGACCAAAATATCAGCATTGGTCAGTGGCCGAGAAGATGCTGGGCTACTGTACTAGAACAAGGGATATTTTTCACAACCGTATTAGGTACCGTGAAAAACCTACGGTGGCCAGCGTGTGGCAGCTTTGGAGCTGGGATAGTGTGTTGGCATATTGGAGTTATGATCGGAGTTAGGAGGTGAGGGTACTGCGCAACGCAGGTATGGCTTGTAATGCTGTACAGCCGTGTTGGATCCTTGGAGGTACTGTACAGTTGTACGGGAGCTGGGATAGTGTTTGACCATAATGGGTAGGAACATTATGTAGCCAACTTTGATACGGAAGTATCTTTTAGTCAATATTTCTCGAGAAGTCAGTGGGCTGGTTGTGTAGTTAGTATAGAATTATGTCGCCATTTCTGGGTATATTGTGTGGTTCGCAGAGGAGCTTGCAGTTATATAGGAATTGTGGAAGTACAGTGTTACCATGTTGGAACTTTTCCATTATGTTTTGCCTTGTGTTCAGAACGCTGGCTTTCATATACATGTTCTTCTTGGCTAAAGCATAGATGTAGTGTTTGTGGAAGGTGCGCAGACTTCAGTTCACTTTACCGCGTCGTACATTTACAGTACAAACCAGTTACACATTTTCATCATGGTAAATCTTCCACACATTCTCCCAAAACTAACTAGAGATAATGAGATGCAAATGCATGGCCGATTTTAGTGCAGTTCCTTCACGCATGCCGGCGGTCTCTCTCTCTCTCTCTCTCTCTCTCTCTCTCTCTCTCTCTCTCTCTCTCTCTCTCTCTCTCTCTCTCTCTCTCTCTCATATTTTGCATTAGACAGGTGAGTGGAATATGTTGACGTGACGAAAATCCACACCTGATCCATCTGTCGGTTTTGAGGTGAGTGTAGCACAAAACCACCTGACGAAAGTGTTCTGCTGACGTCAGGTGACTGTGATAAACTGTGACGTTTCCTAAGGCGAGAAGAGATCTGTAGTCGCTCGTTCAAGAATACCTTGTTGTATGTAGTTAACAGCTGACATTGTTTCCCCTGATTTTGTACAAATTCACATGAGAACGACGGCCGGCCGTGGAATGTAATATTTTTTCTCTTAATAATGTGAACAGTTTTGATTCCTTGGTTGGTGTGATGAGGCTAATCCATCACTCAGTTGGCCCGGCGCTGGGTCTGGCTGCTGCCCATTCTTTCAGAACTCGTGCTGTTATTTATCCTCGCGGCTTCGTGTACATGTATCCCCACTGTTTACAGAGGTCATATGTTTGCTTAACAAATCGCCTTTTTTTTTTTTTTTTATCTTGTCTTGAAAGGTCAGCTGTGCCTTACTTGGCCTCTGGGGTCAGAGTGTCAGAGCCTGGCTTGCCTCTTGTGATGTGTTCAAATGAATTTCATGGGTATTCATTTACCATATTCATTACCGTCTCATTGGAGTTTACTCTTGCGATATACTGCGGGAGAAATTGCAGAGGATTTACATTTATCCCCACATATGGACTGTTCTTAAAGGAAACGCATTCCGACTGCATGCGTGATAGCAGATGCACTCAGGGAGGGACCTAGTTATCAGATATAGAGAGAACGAGCAAATACCACGTCACTGTGGCCACGACCATCGAGAGTGACAAATTTGAGTCACTTTATCACCAGTGAGGAGATGAGAGTCTGCAATTCCAAGGACCATTACTCCTCATATGGAGATCTGGAGTTCGTCTCTCACCGGCTAAGTGTTTTAAAGTACAGTGTGTGTGTGGCTCTGGTGGGCCATTACTGCAGCAGTGACCTTGGTTATTACCCTCTTATCGTACTGACCTCGGCCCGCCACCCCTCTCCTTTCCTCCGCAAATTTGGACTCGTATGTAGATTTATAGTTGTGTCGTGAGAGCGGCGCGTTAGGAGGTCTCGGGTTATCGAGTTGTTTTGACCTCAGTGTTGGACGGGGGACGGTGGGCTCACTCGTACGTTTTGTGTTGTGTACTCAGCGGATATCCGTGAGGTCCATTGATCCAGACGTCCCGTGGATTTAACATTATTACGTATATTTTCCGAAACCGGCGTGAGTTATGGTAAATACTGTAGCCCAGGATGTTTAAGATTGAGGGTCAATTTCAGTGTGATACGTCACTCCCCGACGCTATAATAGGTAATGGGAAAACGGCGATTGAAAGTTTGGGACTCGCAGAGCCTGGCAGCAACGTGTGTGTCTGCCCCTCCACGTCAGGGCTGGCCAGGTTAAAGAGCGGTGTTGGAGGATTTATGCTTAAGGCACGGCACGGGTGGTATATTTGGAGGGCGAGGGGTGATGTGGTGGGTAGGGGGTTGTGTCAGGGGGTGGTGTACTGGATGGTAAGGAGCAGCGAGGTGGTGGGTCGAGGGTAGTGTCAGGAGTGTTGAGGCACAGAACTCAGCGTTCGACCAGTGACGGCAGTTACAGGAGTTGATGAGGACACGTCACACGCCTGCCCTACCGATAGACCTTTTAACACTTCGCCCATACGACACTTACTTCAGCTTCTCTGTCGTCTGGTGATGGGTATCAGAACACCGTCCTCAACCTGTCCTGATGAGTCTTTGCTTGTTATGTACGTTATGTGTGTGTGTGTGTGTGTGTGTTTGTGTATGTGTGTGTGTGTGTGTGTGTGTATATGTGTGTGTGTGTGTGTGTGTGTGTGTGTGTGTGTGTGTATATGTGTGTGTATATGTGTGTGTGTGTGTGTGTGTGTGTGTGTGTGTGTGTGTGTGACCACATTGTATCATGCCTCCCTGATATATTTTCATATTTTTTCACCTCCTTATACCACCTACACGGGGCCCTTTACTGATATGTTTGCGGCGGAAATTATTCACATATTTGCATTACCGCGTGAGGGACGTGTTGACTTGGATGGCCCAATCGCATATCGAATTTAAGTGTTCTAAAATAATTGAAAAATAAGAATCTCATTTACGTTGTAAAAATTTCGAACTACGCCACAAAAAAAAAGAACAGTTGGTGTAAGTGTCCAGCTGCTGTAATTATCAAGCAGTTGAAGACACTGCAAATCACCAGTGAGTGTTCCAGTCAGCTGAAGACAAATTTTCAGTCCACGGTCATATTATGATATAGTTCCAGCATTTGACATTTATCTTGACCTTCCTACGCGCGCTTACACACACACACACACACACACACTGCCTTGAGGACATGGTTAATGCAGACAGTATACATGAATTTAAATTCTTTGACGGTAAAAAATGTTTAAGAAAAAAGGGGCCCACAAGTGTAAAACTCGCTCCGTTTACAGTACCAATATGTAATTGTAATATATATATATATATATTTTTTTTTTTTTTTTTTTTTTTATACTTTGTCGCTGTCTCCCGCGTTTGCGAGGTAGAGCAAGGAAACAGACGAAAGAAATGGCCCAACCCCCCCCATACACATGCACATACACACGTCCACACACGCAAATATACATACCTACACAGCTTTCCATGGTTTACCCCAGACGCTTCACATGCCTTGATTCAATCCACTGACAGCACGTCAACCCCTGTATACCACATCGCTCCAATTCACTCTATTCCTTGCCCTCCTTTCACCCTCCTGCATGTTCAGGCCCCGATCACACAAAATCTTTTTCACTCCATCTTTCCACCTCCAATTTGGTCTCCCTCTTCTCCTCGTTCCCTCCACCTCCGACACATATATCCTCTTGGTCAATCTTTCCTTACTCATTCTCTCCATGTGCCCAAACCATTTCAAAACACCCTCTTCTGCTCTCTCAACCACGCTCTTTTTATTTCCACACATCTCTCTTACCCTTACGTTACTTACTCGATCAAACCACCTCACACCACACATTGTCCTCAAACATCTCATTTCCAGCACATCCATCCTCCTGCGCACAACTCTATCCATAGCCCACGCCTCGCAACCATACAACATTGTTGGAACCACTATTCCTTCAAACATACCCATTTTTGCTTTCCGAGATAATGTTCTCGACTTCCACACATTTTTCAAGGCTCCCAAAATTTTCGCCCCCTCCCCCACCCTATGATCCACTTCCGCTTCCATGGTTCCATCCGCTGCCAGATCCACTCCCAGATATCTAAAAGACTTCACTTCCTCCAGTTTTTCTCCATTCAAACTCACCTCCCAATTGACTTGACCCTCAACCCTACCGTACCTAATAACCTTGCTCTTATTCACATTTACTCTTAACTTTCTTCTTCCACACACTTTACCAAACTCAGTCACCAGCTTCTGCAGTTTCTCACATGAATCAGCCACCAGCGCTGTATCATCAGCGAACAACAACTGACTCACTTCCCAAGCTCTCTCATCCCCAACAGACTTCATACTTGCCCCTCTTTCCAGGACTCTTGCATTTACCTCCCTAACAACCCCATCCATAAACAAATTAAACAACCATGGAGACATCACACACCCCTGCCGCAAACCTACATTCACTGAGAACCAATCACTTTCCTCTCTTCCTACACGTACACATGCCTTACATCCTCGATAAAAACTTTTCACTGCTTCTAACAACTTGCCTCCCACACCATATATTCTTAATACCTTCCACAGAGCATCTCTATCAACTCTATCATATGCCTTCTCCAGATCCATAAATGCTACATACAAATCCATTTGCTTTTCTAAGTATTTCTCACATACATTCTTCAAAGCAAACACCTGATCCACACATCCTCTACCACTTCTGAAACCGCACTGCTCTTCCCCAATCTGATGCTCTGTACATGCCTTCACCCTCTCAATCAATACCCTCCCATATAATTTACCAGGAATACTCAACAAACTTATACCTCTGTAATTTGAGCACTCACTCTTATCCCCTTTGCCTTTGTACAATGGCACTATGCACGCATATATATATATATATATATATATATATATATATATATATATATATATATATATATATATATATCATACCCTCCAAAAACCAGGATTCGAACCCAGGACCTTTTGCATGGTATTCGGGAACGCTAACCGCTCGGCTATGATCGCTGTATGCTTTACTGCATGCATGTTCTTGTCCGTGCATTTGTTTAATATATGTTCGATATCATCATTAGCACAATAGAGGGGATCCAGTGTCCCTTCTCGCAAATAATGGAAAGGTATACTGTGTTGGTTAGTCTCACCTCAGCCTAAATACAAGCTTAGTATATGGTCTTCACCAAAGGGAACAAAATGCGTCGTATCGCACTTCATACGCACAGTGTTTTAGCATATTGTTACTACAACGTCGTAAAGTGTCTTAGTAATTACTGGTTCGCCTCAACGAAGAAGAGGAAGGTCAGCTCTACTTCCCTCGAAGTCCACGTCCTTGTCCGGCTGCGTCCGGGTCAGCGTCCGCACCATGGTTGGGTTTGACATAAGAAATCATTTCACACTCGCTGTTTTGATGTACGGTCAGGAACTCCCAAGACAGATGCATTTTGATAGGCGCTTCAGCATCCCCCCTAGAGTAAGGTCGCCCTTGACCCACATTCCAAGCCTCAAGAGGCGAACCTCGTCGTTGGTGTTTGAAATATTTCTTTGTGGTTTCAGCATGACAGACTCCATTACTGTGGGGTTACGTGGCCTTAGACTTGAAGGCTGGGGAAGGAGATATTCAGAAATATTGGTCAGAGTTTCTCTCTGTACTTGAAGCTCACGAACTTTCATTTGCAACTGAAAATGGACTGTATGTGGACTTTATTCTTATATATTATATGCAGTACGTATATACTCAGCAGTACATATCAGAATATTTATTGAAGGGTTCACTTTACTGTAAAGTTTCCTTCAAGTTACTTTGTTATAATCCAGTTCGCAAGACATTAATAGATATTCTATGTTAGGGTCATTTTCTCCATGAAGATAACTTCTCAGAAGATTTTTTTTTTCTTAATTATAAAATTATCAGTGTGGGATGATTCACAGAACGGACTTAGATGCCTCACACATCACCTGAATCGTGATCGAGTAATCCGTTGTTGTCGTCGTCGTCAAACCTTGCCACTGATGCCGGATGTACATACAACACAGTTTTGTGGAACCATCGAAGATCCATCGCAAAGTGCATTGAAAACTATAAAATGTTTTCCGAAAAAAGAAGGAACTTGTGGACATATAAAGGAGCGTACCATTAGGGGAAGCCAGAGCTCTTGTTAGTGATATTGCACTGCACACTCCGTGTCATAAACCTTTACCACCAGGAGTCTTTAGTGTCTTGTGAGCTCATTGCAGGAGAAGACTCAGGTGTGCAACACAGGAACGCCTGCAGACGTCACAACATCTCAGCGTGTCATAAGGTAACACCGTTAGAGGACTTGTGTCATAAGCTTACACCATGGGATGAGTTTGATTTCCCAACACAGCAGAGGAAAATCTTAATATGTTTTGGGCTGCCAACACAGTATCTGTATCTTAGGGTCACATCACAGTAAAACCTCAGTTATGTTGTGAGTTCACATTACAAGGCTGCAAGCTCACACCTTGGGGAGATTTGCTGTGTACTGAACTCACATCTCGGAGATGTATACTTAGTGAGCTTACTCTCATACAGTGTTTATACTTAATGAAATTATGAGGATAAAGTGGTATGTCGAAGATCACGTCATGGGAAAACATGAGAACGTTGTAGTCTTATCGCCATGGGAAGAGAACAGAATGCCATGAGATGCGCTGCAAACCCCTCTAGCAGCTCCAGCTTTAGCGTTTAAGACCTCGCAGATGTGTTGTCAGAGGTACGGCCTACGGCCACAGCGTTACGGGCCGTTGACTATGTTTGTATAATGAACCAGTGTTTGTCTCGGCTGCCATTGATGGCGCTGCTTTCTACCGCTGAACTATATATATATATATATATATATATATATATATATATATATATATATATATATATATATATATATATATATATGTGACTCTGAAAGTGCAAAGTTACGAAGTTACATTCAAGACCCGTTACAAAGAGACTCTCTGGTAGGTTGCGAGCGGGCGTTCGCTCCACTGGCGCCCGTTCTAATCTATTAAAGCCCGCTGGATATGTACACACACCCGACTCTCTCCACACCCATTGTCAACACAGTGGCCACGTGTCTAGAGGGGACCCACTGAATATGCATCTACGGAGGAGCGTTCCTCATGAGGGGCGTGGTGCCATATATGACAAAGGCTGGTGACAGCGACCGTGAAGTTAAGGAAGTCGTCGACCACCTCACACTATCGTTCACCATATCACGTGATTACTCCTAAAAACGAGAACTTTATGAAGTTTTTGCATTTATATTCTAGTAGGTTAATGTCCAGACATTACATGTGCTTGTATATATGGTGATAGAGTGACACTGTCCTTGTGAAATTTTTATGGTTAGTAAATGTATTTCTTACGGAGGACATGATTTAACCCGGACCTGAGGCTTGTTTGATGTCGCAGATCAGAAGACACTTTTGACGTACATTTTGCGATCTTGTTAATCATTTCCTCTATTGAATGGATATGGTCGCCAGCAAATAATCATTTATTCGTGATGGACCGTTTCTTAGCTAAATGAATGATGTAATTACTGTAGTTATACAACCCCAGGATCCCTTTTATGGGACACTTCCAGCTTCAAGGCTGCACTCCATGCAGGAGCAGGGAAATTATAGACTCCTAAAGGGCGAGAAGTTCCTCGACGAGACTATGATCCTTTTTCGTCTACTATGGTCTATAGTGAGGGGACATTTTCTTTACAATGTAACCACTTGAAGGTGGAGTCTGGTAACATATATACAGGAAAGGGTACGTGGTTTGTAAAGTTTCGGAAGGAACTACAGGTGAATGTGGCGTCCTACTAATTCTCGTCGATGAACATGGTTCTTGGTAGAGCCTAACAGTGTAATGCTCACGGTCGGAGAGGAAACCACTTAGAACGTGGGATTTCACACAGCCAATCAGGTGATGCCGGGTGGTCATATGACGATGGAGAGTAATGTCAGGTGTTCGTAAAACGTACGTACAAAGCTGGTGTTCTTTAGAGGTTAAAAAAAAAAGAAGAAAAAAAAATTGGTTGTTGTTGCTGCGTAGAGAACCTCTGACTCACCTGATGCCCACTCCTCCTGGTCTGGTTCCCTCGTGCTAACCCTGGAGTCGCTAGCCATGTGTTTTGACGACTTTAAATTGTTATTTCTCCCGTCTCGGTATGGCGTTAGGTAAGGCCTGCACGCAAGACTTCCTGTACCTTCCCTGCCCCACGAATTGCTCACCCCTCAACTTCTACCTCCCTGGGTACGCACTAAGGATCTTCCTCTGTAGGATGGACACACACACACACACACACATGGTTTATATCAGGAGTTAGGTATGTTCAATATCTTCAGCATGTTTAATTTTTTGGTTTATCTCTGCTCTGAATAAATGGACACACTTCATAAGCGATTTTATTGGGGTACAGTAACGACTCGAAGTTTATTTCTCATGATTTTGTTCGTTGGAGACTTCTTCATGATTTTTCTGAGCAGGATTGCCGTACTACCTGTGAGCAGCAGTACATTTCGGTACATACAAACATACACAACAACAACAGCAGTTCGACCTCAAAGGCTACTGATATTTTTTTTGTGTCGCGTCGAGGAGACGCCGCCACCGCACTACTGAAGCAGCGCCTCCCACTCGAGCCAGCGTGATACACCGGCAGGAGCTTAAAACCACAGAGGAGAGACGTGTATCTTGATACCGCCCAGTGAGCGGCGTGGTGTGGTACACGACCAGGGGCGCTGGTACCAGGCGAGAGGAGACTGCACAAGAAACTTATATTTCTCAGTATCGTAATCGATATGAAAAGTATAGAACGCCGACGATTTATAATGAATTATTATAGAAGTGTAGCTTGATGGTCGAGGGGAGGCGTAAGGGAGGAATAGACGAGGGGAAAAGGGGGCTGTTCTGCAAGAGCTTATGGTGATCCACACACTAGAGAAAATTTATTTAGTGGCCTGACTGGGTTCGTACGGGTCTGTTACAGCCTCAGTAAGTCTGGTCATTGCATAGAAGACCTGAAATGTCTGAATATGGCATTAGAATTGCCGTGTGCTCCTCTAGATTTTGAGTCTTGTTACCTAAAGTATTTCTAGAGTCTCAGGGCAATCTTTTTTTGATTATGATATGTATATAGAGATTAGAATTATACGTCTTTGGAACGTATAATACTTAAACACCTAAGAACTTTTAATGCTTGTATTCCATATTGAAGTTGACGCTTAAAAAAAAAAGAAAAATGGGTCTAGGAATGGCATTAGTGAGCATGAAAAGTGCCTAGAAAAAAGTCTGACCTTACAATAAGTACGCAATACTTAGTTGGAGAGTGTGAGTGTCTTGAACATTTTCGAAAGCGACAGAGACGATGACCGTACCATCCAGGCTGTGATGATGGGACGAGGACACAGAATTTTTGCTGAATCCTGGGACCGTCTACTTCTAAGGTCCCCCATGACAGTGCACTTGAAGTTGTCAGTTCCCACACAGTAGTTTGCTTTCCTTTGTAGTTTGATTATTATTTTCAGTGAACTGGTATTAACTTGTACATACTTATGAATATTTGTTTGCTATACGAAATTGCCTGACTGGAGAAAGTCCTGACCCTCTCCCTAGGATATCGAGTCCTGCAGCCAAGACCACTGCCTGGCTGGACCAGCTTTTGGACTCGTAATGTGCTGCATTTTTAGCGGCGAGGCGATGATAACAGGATGGTGTTTCCAGCATTGTTTTAGCGGTTGCCATAACACTGTTATATTTCCATCATTTACGTGGCTGGTTAACAAAGAGCCACTCTCAACAGTGTGAGAAACGACGCTTTTCTCTACCGCACCTCTGACTAAACCCGGATTGGACTTTGCAGTGAACCGCCATTCTGGTCGAACCTTGAGGGAATAAACTTAATATTGATTACTACCATATTGACTTGTGGAGGAATTTCATATATCCAGGTGTGTGACAGGGTTATTTTGGTAGGTGGTGAGGGCACGACCCTGTACCTGGGAGCGTCGTGGACGCTGCGCAGAAGTTGTCATCATAGCTCCTATGTGGCTCATCAGGATGCATCGCGCATCTGTTGAACCCGTGTGACAGAGACTCCAAATGAGCTGAAATTAACAGCCTGAACAACGGACTATTTACACTTCATTTGGGTTTTCTGTCGACTACTTCAATAAGGCTCGAGAAGACCCATGACGAGGAAGTTTACATAGAAAGGATATAAGAAGAAACCTGAGAAGTTTAGACTGGGGTAGACAGGTGGAGAGGTGGCTGCACTGGGCGCCAGAGATCCGTGTTCCACTACGGTTGAAAGACGCTCGAGAGACGCATGGCGATACATGCAAGCAGGGGCGCAGCCAGCCGTGTGTGTGTGTGTGTCGGGACTAACTCATGAGTGCCCCGCTGGGAGTTGTAGGGTCTACCTGCCGAGCGAATTAGCCTCCCTAAACCCCCTCGTCGCAAAGAGAACCGGACGACCGCCCGGCGGTTCGTCAGAAGGGGAGGGTGCCGGTGGTAAGACTCTGTGGTTAATGAAAAACATTATTTCCTTCCACGGTATTTATCTCTTCCTCGTCGAACAATATGCCTAACGTGATGATTTATTTCGTGTCTGGGTCAATTACGAAGGGTGGTTTAGAGGGGCCTAAATATTTATTGATGGTTAATGTCTCGCGCGGCCCGTACTCCAACGTTCTCCTCCTCCTCCGACGCCACAATATAGTTTTCATTTTCTTTCTTTTTGCTCGCAGAGATAATTGATAGCCAGCTGAAGATGAATGCGTATATACTGAGAGTGAGTTATGAGGTATTTTTAAGGGAGGCAGATAGGAGCAGAAGGGTATGTGTGAAAAGCAGATGTGTACTGGATGAGGATAGAGAGAGAGAGAGAGAGAGAGAGAGAGAGAGAGAGAGAGAGAGAGAGAGAGAGAGAGAGGAAAAACCTATGACCTACAGTGAATACTTCTAGGGAAGAGAGGTTTGAGCACTGGTTTAGTGGAGTGAGGAGTCTTCAGAGTGGCCCGAGTTATACAGATGGCGAGAAGGTATAGGGGGAGGCATGTGAGGTGGATGATGTAGTGGAGGAGGTGGAGAGTGAAAGAGAGGCAACTGTTGAATATGGGGTTAACTCCTAGAGTATGACGGTACGATCCTTGAGCACGACAGTGTGACCTTTGAGCATGACGATACGACCCTCGAACACGACGGTACGACACTTGAACACGACGGTACGACACTTGAACACGATGGTACGACACTTGAACACGACGGTACGACCTAGGTTACGAAGGTACAGTCCCTGAGCGTGCTGGCCTGGTTCCTGCACCATGCCCAAGTATCGCGTGGAAGTGGTCGTGCATCAGTTGGTCGGTATAGTCATTATCATGCCCTGTGAAGGTAAAGGGAGCGAAAATGAATGCATCGATTATATGGAATGATGATGACAGCATCATTGGTAAGGTGTAGGGTAAATTTGATTGATTGCCTGAATGTTTTCACTGAACCCATTATAGGTGAGGCCTAGATTTATAGAGAACTCTAACGTTAGAGACAAACATAAACAAGGTTGTGGCATATGTGGATTTCTCTGATACGTTCTGTTTTGCGAGTAAAAGAGAACTTACGGGAGTTTCAATTGCTCTCGATCCATTGTCCCTCCGCTGACACAGCGCGAGACTAATTACCTTTCTATATTCTGTTGATCCGTCTGTATTCAATACAAAGATTTTTGATGATAGTCAAACGACAAAATTGGTGCATGCTGTCAAGAACTGTTGTGATGGACGCAGTGCCTGTGCGACAGTTACTGCTGGTATAAGTTGGCAGTTTGAAATCAGTTTGGGGCCTTACCTTAGGGTTATGCAATGTCGCCAACCTCTTTTAATGTTTCTTTTATGGATGGGGTATTACGTGTGGTGGGGGTGAAATGGGATAATTGTGGGACGCGGCTAAACCGTCACAGAACTGAATGGAGCTACCGCCGGTGTTTAATGGCAAGGGTAGTCGTTGTGAATGGGACGGGTACTGAGAAGATAGTTTAATCGGCGTTGATGAGATCTGTTGAGGAAAGGTAGCTGTTGAAGGTGATTGCATGTGAGACACATGGCTTTTGAATTTAAGAGACTTGAGTAGCGTCACTGCTCGCTTCTGGTGGTAGTGACTGTCAGAACCTAGTAACCTGCTCTGATCCACAGTTTTAACGTTCTCTTAACATATTAACATTATGACCCATCAGAAACTTTTAACCCTCTGATTTCTTCCGTAATATTAACGTATTAATGAATTAGAAGGAAAGTTGGCAACCTCCTGTTATTCTCCAGTACATAATGGGCGTCTTTTTCTCTACTTAGAAAATTTTAGCGTTTAACGCTCTACATGACAGCAGATGCTGGGGATTTCACTTGGAGCTACACACACACCTTTTACAGAGGAGCCAATGCGTACTATCGGGAAGTCTTAGTGTGTAAAGTTCACTTGCATTAAAAACAAAAATATCCCAAGTAAACTCAGGTGTGATCACTTTTCGCTCTCTTCTGGTCTCCAACAAAAAAAAGAACAAAAAAAAAAGGTTCCCTGTGGTACTAGTGATTTTCTTAGGTCCAGACAGCACCCCTCCCCCATCCCTGCGTCGGCGACCCCAGCAGGTAACACTAGAGGCTGGGTTTCTCGCCCCGGATATGGTGGCCAGGAATGGCTCCTGACGCTGACAACGGGGAAAAAAACGCAGTGAATAACTGTTGACAAAGAGATCCGATACCCTAGTGATGGTATGGCGGCCATGGTGTAGGGCTGGGGTTGAGGGCTTTGGTGGAGGGCTGTCGCGGAGGGCTTTGGTCGAGCGTTATAGTAGAGGGCTTTGGTCGAAGGGATATTGAGGAGAGCTGTGGTGGACTACAGTAGAGGGCTGTGGTGGACTACATTGGAGGGCTGTAGTGGACTACAGTGGAGGCCTGTGCTGGAGGAGTACAGTGAAGGGCTGTGGTGGAAGAGTACAGTAGAGGGCTGTGGTGGAGAAGTACATTGGAGAGCTGTTGTGAAGGAGTACGGTGGACGGCTGTGATAGAGGAGTGTGGTGGAGGGCCGTGGTGGAGGACTACTGTGGAGGGCTGTGGTGGAAGGGAGGTACACAGGACGATCTTGATGACTCTTATGGACAGGTTAATTACTAACATGTGTTTTGGGTGTCTTTCCAATAATGTTAAATGAATAGAAAAAATAAAAAGAATGTCATAAACTAAGATAATAGATAGAGTCAACTGTATCATAGAGATTTACAGTATAGGATAAAGTGTGTTATAGGGAGGAGCTGCCGTCTGGGATGATTAGTAAGGTGGAGTGTAGGAGGGGGTGTAGTGGTACACAGATCTCTGCAGTCGGGCAACCGGATCGTGAGGTGTACTGGTGTCAGGAGGGAACGATACCCTTGCCCCGCCTCAGTACCCGCTGTAATGTTTGTCTTGCAGTATATCATCAGCCATAATGTGGGCCTCGGGAATCTACTAGCGTTGTTCGCTATATTTATTCATATACAACCCCAGGACCCCTTTTATGGGGCTCTTGCAGCTGCGAAGCTGCGCTACAATTAAGCGCAAGGGAATGATAGGTTTCTTTGTAGAGAAAACTTCCTCGACGAGACTGTACTCTGGTCATTTACAGATTTACTGTAAGGTGACTTTTCGCTCATGATATAACCACAAGCAAGCTGATTCCAGTAACGCATATATATATATATATATATATATATATATAAATATATATATATATATATATATATATATATATATATATATATATATATATGATTTAGTGTGTGTGTGGATTGATACGCCGGAACACGGCCAACGCAGTTTTTCTTCCTCCGTCTGGGGTTGGATGATGAATGGATACCTGCCTGAGCTGGGATATGTGATCGGTGTCTTGCCATAAAAAAAGATAATAATGATAATAGTCATAATAATAATAGTGGCTCCAGGAAGACAAGAAAAGGATAATGGTGCAGCAGCTGAGCCAGAACGCGATTATGGTTACATCTCATAATGTTTCAGGCGTATTGGAGAGGAAGGACCCTGGCCCAATGCTGGGCTTGACGAGAGAGCGGTTGAAGGAGGAAGGAGGGAGCGGACAGGACCCGGCACAGCCCCGGCCAGCAACGCGACACTCCCACAAAGCCCCATATAGCCCTGCCAGCTACACATCACTGCAAAAAAAAAAAAAAAAGAACTTCCCTCCACTTTACCAGCGACGCTCAGGTTCCGTCTAATGTCATGGGACGGTATCGCACACGAGACGATTTCTTCGTAGGAATACCTGAATCTTATGAACTATTTCCACGTCCACCAACGGTATGAAAATACATTTGGAAATGAGTAATCATTGACTGAGCGATAATTAATCAGTAAACCCATTAAGAAATCCATTTTGGTCTCACTATGGTCAAATGAAACACTGGTGGCAACATTGGCCACGCTCATTAGCCACAGATTTTGTACGAGATCGAGCTTATCACTTGAGTGGCCGCCAGTGGAGAACCTATTGAAGTGGTTCCTGACTCCCTGTCGGCGGGTCTGACTCCCTGATGGTGGTGATGTTTTGTCTCGAGGGAGGAGGAGGATATATATGACGGCCATGTTTGTTTCTTGTCCCTGTGTTTGTGAAGAGGAGGTGTGTGTGTGTGTGTGTGTGTGTGTGTGCGCGTGTACCCTGTATCTGATTCAGTGTCTGGCTCACTGCAGCATGGAAGCAAGGATTAGCGACCTGCTGGGTATATAGTGCGGTACAGTTGACGAGGTAAGGTCGTCTTTCCGATGGTGTGGGATTTACAGAAGTCTGTGAATGATGATATTTACTTATGACGGAGGTTGTGTGATGGTCATATGAAGACGCTAAATGGCCTCCTGACAAGGCTAACTGGAGTTTTGTGTTAAGGATTATATTCAAGCTGTCTTTTCATTCATTAGTTTCCTCGACTCTGATCCTCGTCCTTTTCTGCTTCTCCTTCGTCTTGCGATTTTTTTCTTCTCTTTGTGTTAGCGTAATCTGGTTGAGAGGGCCACCAGGGTGTGCTGAGACGGACTGGACATATGGAGAGGATGAGTGAGGAGAGGTTGAAAAAGGGGATTTATGTGTTTGGAAGCGGAGGGAGCAAGACAGAGTGAATGATCGAGGAGGAGATAAGGAAGGGGACTAAATAAGGTTTTAAGATATCGGAGCCTGAAAATTCAGGAGGACGAGAGGCATGTAAAGGATAAAAAGAATTAGGGCATTGTGCTATATGGGATGAATTCGTGCTGACATTGAACCAGGTTAATCACGGAGTAGTCTGTGGGGCTTATTTGTGGATGATAGGCTCTGGTTTCCCTGCTTTATACACTACAGTTACAGAATAGATATAAAACTGTTGCAGTGTGTTCCTGATAATGATTATATTATTATTATTATTATTATTATTATTATTATTATTATTATTATCATTATTGTTATCATTATTATTATTATTATTATTGTTATTATTATTATTATTATTATTATTGTTGTTATTATTATTATTACCATTATTATTATCATTATTGTTATTATTATTATTATTATTATTATTATTATTATTATTATTATTATTACTATCATTATTATTTTTATTAATATTATTATTATCATTGTTATTATCATTGTTATCATTATTATTATTATTATTATCATTATCATTATTATTATTATTATTATTATTATTATTATTATTATTATTATTATCATTATTATTATCTTTCAAGATTGATACGTAGCATACATTTCTGATACATATCACAGTTCTTCCACTATCTTCCCCATCTCCTCTCTCTCTCTCTCTCTCTCTCTCTCTCTCTCTCTCTCTCTCTCTCTCTCTCTCTCTCTCTCTGTCTCTCTCTCTCTCTACTCTGCTGTTGCACTGATATAATCATTCGTCACTGTCCTCTTCCTCATTCTTCGTTTTTTTGTGGCGCAGTCCCCTCCCCCCACGAACACACACACATACACACACACACACACACACACACACACACACACACACACACACACACACACACACACACACACACACACACACACACCACCACCACCACCACCATCATCACCTCTTCTGTTTTTTCCTCATCTCGGAGGCTTATGTTTTGTTTTGGTGTCCCCTTGATATGCCTACGATGTATCCTGCCACTTGGTATGGTGTTCTCATATGTGACGTATTCCTTCTTTTTCCCCGTATATGTCCATCTCTCTTTTGTAACCAATATAGTATACTTTACACGAGATTATCTATCTACTTGTACCTGCACAGCCAGGTGTAACTGGCATTATCGTAATGCTGAACAGCTCACCATATTGTGGATGGGGGTCCTCGTTCTCTTGCGAGAAAAAATTTGAAATCAGAAAAATCTGGATAAGTATATTTATGACGAGTCTCCACCGTAAGCAGGTGCGTCTGTAATCTGGTTCTCATATACACTGATATTAGAAGCTTATTCTAGTATTCATCTGATGACACTAATGTCGCCAGTTATGAAAACACTGAACACATTGTGGACACATACGGAGAGACGATACCTTGTAAGTGCATGAATTGTCCACTCCGCCAGGCCCCACACATCGCCAGCATGATAATCCCAGCCCCCAGCCGTCCAGTAATGATTCACTATGATAATGTTCTCAGCGGCGACAGGATCTCAGGACAGAGTAACCCCCGGGACCTCGGCCAACACCTTGTAATTTTCTAACGCCCTCAGACCTCCAGGATTTACAGATTTTAAGATTCTCCTGTAAACCCTTAGGGTCTCGTGCATCCCAGGCTTGCTGATTCCTCCTTAAGACCTTCAGGGACTTCAGGTCTCCAGCTCTCCTCCACTACCCTCAGACCTCCTATTTCCTTTTTTGCCTAAAATTTCCCTTATTACCGCAGGTATAACTCCGCCATCCTTTTCATCTTAACTTTGACCCTGCAGGATCCCCCTTCTTCCTTCCCGCCCAGGCTTGCAACGCTCGGTGACCTTCCCGAAGATGTTTTAATCTCTGTGTCCTTCGTCACCCACAGGAATTTCAGTCTCTTCCATCCTTGCAGCCCCCTTAGTACCCAGGGAACCTCTGTCACCCAATCTCCAGGCCTAGACCCAAGACCCTCGTGAATTCTGACAATTCCTCCCTTAAGGCCTCCGGTCACTACCTCCAAGGGACCACCACTCACTTCTGTAACACCTCCCCTGAGGGACACCTCTCGGGAGAGGTCTTGCTCCTTGCATTATCCTATACAGCAGCCAGTAGTATCACCTCTTGCCATCATATCCTGTCGAGTTGATTTCCTGTGTTAAGTTCTCCCCAGAGGTTCTGCACATTGTAAGCATCATGCAGTGGGTGTGGAGAGGCTGAAGGAGGCACTAAGTACTGTGTTGTGATGTATGGCGTAGGTGGGACGCTGGTATAGACCCAGCTGTTAGGTAATGGAGGGAGGTACCCTCTTAGAAAATAGGGGAAGAGGGCGATTGTTAGTATTTGAGATCCCTTATGTTAACCATTTTGTCAGGATGCGGTCATGGTAGTTACTGGGGGTAATGATGGTAGGTTAAGGACTCACTGGGAGATATGGGTACTTCTTGGTAATTTAAGGATCCATTGGGAGATGTGGGTACTTCATGGTAAGTCGAAAGCCACTGAAGTATACAAAGGCTCATTTGAATGCCTCTCCTGTAGGAAGCGTTCCCAGTAGTTTTTATGGACCGTTTTGACAGGCATGGTACGAGATGGGAGGTTAGAACTGTGGGGATAGGTTCTCATGCTCCTGGCGGATAGGGACTCAGGTAGTACACTGGACCCTGGTGGTAGACAGAGGCTGTAATGATAATAGAAGGCTCTGTTTACAGATAAGGACTGACTGATGAATTTTAATTTTGATCATGTGGGAATTTTGATTGTAGGTGGGAGGCCTAGAACGGTATATTGGCATTTATACGACAGGTGGTGGTGAGGACCTCAGTAGGGTGGGTGGTGTATGGGAACCTTCTTTGCAGTTAGTGGTAAGTGGTAATTAATGTGTTAGGGTGGGAACCCCGGTGGTTAGGAAAAATGTAGGTGGTAGTCAAGGGAGGTGTCATAATACGCGAGGGCTTGTCCCTGTGGTAGGCGGAGGCCTCTCGGGGTTAACAAGGTGCCCATAATATGAGAAATGAATCCCTCTCCCAGTGTCTGGATCAGCCAGGTGTTAGCATTCACTCAACGACTGTCTGAATGAAGAGATGTGAGTAATGTAACACCTACGGACGAGGGATGTTGGTGCCTGAAGGTGAATTAGTAGCGAGCTGATGTGAGGGCCTCCAGATGGTGTGAGGTTTTACAGCTGGTGTGAAGTTGTCCAGCTGGTGTAAGGGCCTCCAGCTGGTGTGAGGGTCCCCAGCTGGTGTGAGAGACTCCAGCTGGTATCAGGGTCCACAGCTGGTGTGAGGGCCTCCAGCTTGTGTGAGGGCCTCCAGCTGGTGTGAGGGTCCCCAGCTGGTGTGAGTTGGTCCCCAGCTGGTGTGAGGCCCACCAGCCGTTAAAGCCCCGGTATGGGATGAGGCATTCTGACTTAGCAATAATGGCTTCATATACTGTACACTCGTACCACAAGGGAAGAGGAGGAGTAATTGAGTCTGAGTACTTATATCATGTCAGAAAATATGACGTCTTTCTGTATTACAGAAACAAGGGTTAGGTGACTTTGAAATATCGCATTCAGCTTAGAATCCATATCGTATTTTTTTCTGTTTTGTCTGTTGAAATCCATCTGTTGGATGGTTAGGGAGCCACACACAACACTGGTCGTTTTGGAGTTAAAGATTTTACTTTTTCGTGTCCGTCAGTTTCAATGGATGTGTAAGAAGGAAGGTATGGTTGTATTTACTTCCCGTTTTCAGTAGAAGATTTAGTGGAAGTCTTATATTTTGTTTGAACGAATTTTGATAACATTCTGTATCTTGCGATATACAGATTACGACTCGAAAGCCCTTGATGAGAAATTAACGCATACCATAACATAATTACCTAGTGTGTGTGCATATATATATATATATATATATATATATATATATATATATATATATATATATATATATATATATATATATTTGAAGTCATTGCATGCACTTAAGCTTATCAGTTGATCATGTGATGGCTTGCTATGGCCTCATAAAAAGTATCGAATGGTCGGAGTTCACTGGAGGCTTAATAAGGCGGCACAATATAGTCACCTGCTGAAAGTGGCGGTCGCAGGTCGTTGATTATGGTGGCGGGGCGATGTAAGACGGCCTGTGTGCTCACCACCACTAAGTGGCCTCGTGTGTATATGTATTGACTCAAGCCTCAAGTGAGCCAGCCCTCTCTACCCCCTTACCCTCCCCAGGTATCAGCAGCAGTGGTGCTCTGACACTGTGCAGGCTCTGTCCTCCACACACACACACACACACACACACACACACACACACACACACACTGTTGCACTGCAGGAACGGCAGGTGCTGCAGCAGTTTAAGGGCGTAGCGACTTCGGCGGGGGGTAGGTGCCAGCGATGGTCTGCCTTGCGGGGGTGGTGGTGGTGGTGGTGGCATCAGGCGGGACAGACAGAGACCCAACCTGTAGCGTGTGTAGCACCTGGAGCAGTGATGGTACCGGGCCGGCAGGATACGTAGAGTAGCAGCCCCGTCGTCTCGTAAATTCAAAAGCAACAGCAACAACAACAGTATCAAGAGCAGTCGTAGCAGCAGAAGTAAGAACATAAAATGCAACAGAAGCACAGGTGGAGAGTCAACAGTAACACAGCCTTGCTAGAGACGCACCAGCAACAGAAACAATAGTAACAGAAACACCAAGAACAGTATCATTACCAGCTACGTGTCGTAACACAAACAATTACAACAACACCAACGGCAGGGGCAGCATCAATACGATGAGGAACGTAATTTGCGGCAGTAGGACGAGCAGCAACACCAGCTGTAGCAGCAGCAGCAGCAACAACACCTCACAGCTGTAGCACCAACACCTGTGCAACAGTCGTAGCAACACTCAAAACGAGCAACTACAGCACCAACATCAGTAACAAGAAAAACAGTAGTATTAGCAACACGAACGCAACATTATCAGCAGCACCGACAATAACAGCAGCAACATCAACAGTAGCAGTAGTAACATCAACAACAACAGAACACAGAGAACAGCAACAACACCAAAACGGACTGCAGTGCAGCAGTCTACAAAAGCGGCTCTGACAGCAGCGGAAGCGGAGCAGCGCCAGCAGTAACAGCAGTTCCACAACCATCTAACCCAGCAGTATGAACAGCAGCAGCACATTGAATGTGCAGCCAACACGAGTCCCCTTTATAATCAAGATTTTTTCTCGCAGTTCTGTTACCTTATAGAGGATGATTGTGTATCGCTGTTCGGGTTTCTTTGATAGCAGAGTTGTGTGTTTGTCGCTGCCCTCTTTATCCATCACCATCGTTCATTATTATTATCTGATGATCTTGGCTGAATAGTGACTTAAGTGAAAGAAATGCTTATATCGTCAATATCAGTTGTATTGCCGTTACGATTTTTGTCACTGTTGTGTTACTGCGATAGGTGATTGTGTCTTTACATCATTTGTTATATTTTTATTTCTCTTCAACTCCATCAGCAGAGAATACTATCCCCTCTACAGGCAAGGATTCACTGCACATAACTCTTGAAGGTTTTCCTTCATTGGGCTATTACTTCAATTCTCGTTAAGAACTATTTCTACAATAGATCTTTAAGCTTCCCAAAGGTCTCTCTGTTTCCCCTGTCCCTGCTCACTCCCCCGCAGGATCGCAGTCGGAAATTTCTTAATGTTTTCCAAACAAATACGACCGCGGCCACACGGCGAGGAATGACGGCCCCTGGCTCCTCCGTCACCCCTGACGCCCACGAGTCTGTTTGAGTGACAGCCACATGCTTAGGTCAACACCCAGCATAGACTAGCTAGAGAAAATGGGGTCCGAGGTAGCGAGTGATACGAGAAGCAGAAAATGAGTTAATTTGTGTGACTTAAGAATGTGTAATTCAGTCTGCTTACTGGAGTGGGATACGATATTTAAGTTGGCCAGGAAAGCTTAGAGCCGAAATTGTAACTGTAGGATTATTTCAGAGTACATAGTTTGAAAAATATAAGCTAGTTCCACAGGAGGACACATATGTGGCATGTTATGCAGGCGAATAACTTCTTGAAATAAACTTTAAAAAAAGATTTCCTTGCTTCTGAAAGAAGACATTTAGATTGTCTGTATGACAGGATCATAGCATTCCTGAGCTATTTGTACATACTGAGGCCAGCAGATCATACGGATTTGCAAGTGTCTCGAATGAATAAGAATTATGAACAGTATATATATATATATTTTTTTTTTCCTTTTTTTTTTTTTGCTTTGTCGCTGTCTCCCGCGTTTGCGAGGCAGCGCAAGGAAACAGACGAAAGAATATATATATATATATATATATATATATATATATATATATATATATATATATATATATATATATATATATATATTGTTCATAATTCTTATTCATTCGAGACACTTCCAAATCCGTATGATCTGCTGGCCTCAGTGTGTGTGTGTGTGTGTGTGTGTGTGTGTGTGTGTGTGTGTGTGTGTGTGTGTGTGTGTGTGTTGGTGTGTGCCTTTCATTTAATATGATCGCTGATTCGGCATTTGTCAGTTTCTTTATGATGTTATCAGCTTGCCGAACGATTCTCTTATGCTAGTAGCTCAGGTAGATTCCCGGTAAGCTGGAGAAAGTTCATAGCAAGGGCAGAGCCAGACTCGAGTAAAAACCAGTAGTATAATCGTCTTAGGTACACAGTAACTGCGTCTCAAAGAAGAGTTTGCTTAAGACTTGTTAGAGAACAAAATGACCAGCGACACTTCACCGACTATGATCTTACCATCGGCGGGTTTCCTGTGGCGATAAGAGAGGTTATGGCTCATCCTGAGAGCAGCAGCGGACCATCTGTCATAAACACAAGGCCAGGAAGTCTTCAGGAAGTAACCCTCCCTCGCGCCCCTCACCCCCTGTGTTTTTGCATGGACTTAGGCCTAGCTGTGGGTTTCCCATTAGTGTCGGGTCTCCCAATCAGATGGGACCTCCAGGTCTCTCAGGCGCGCTTTGGAGGCATTCACAGTGACTAACATTAGATATGCTTTCCGACTCGGTGCATGGACTACCTAGGATGTGCGTAGTCTGTCCATTCATTTAAGGCTTCACTGGAGACCACATATTGGCCTCTTGGTTATACAGTTTATTTATCTCTGAATCTTTATCCGCACTACTGTCCTTCAACAACCCTGAGATGAGAAGATAACATGTTCTCTGAAGCTGGAGACAGATATCCAGACATTATTGCCTAGGGATTCAAATCAAATTGATATGGAGTTCCTCTCATTTAGACCTCCCGTGGAATGCGGTTCATAAAATTCTACCATTTTTCTTTCCCCAGTGTGCCCCGTGCCCTACGGAATTTTGTGTTTATTGAAACGTAGTTTTAACAATCTTAATTCGTCATTTTGTAATTAATAAAACCATGCTTGATCTGATAGTCACCCACTGAAATATATCTGCTTCTGTAATGATAAAGTTCAACTGGATATGTACAAGGCTAGTGAGCGACATAGCAGAGGAATAACAAGAGTAGGATTATTCATTGACTAATTACTTTATCGAAGGTTTATTCAATATCGTCACTGCTATTTCGTTCTCGCGTGTATACCAACACATTATACATTATGTTATTGAATTCACTGGTAACTAATGAATGAAACAGTAATATAATGAATGTGCGTATATGTCCCACTGTGGTAGGTGGTGATTGTGATTCTCTGTGTGGCTTCCTGTGTGTACAGCTAGTTCATCGTGATTGTGAGGTACACTGACTGTAGAGTCCCTCGCTGGAGATGTTCTTCGTCTTGGATTTGTTATTTCTTAACTTCGACCGCAAGTAACATTTACACTTATTTCGTTCTCACTTTGCGGTGTCCCTTGCAGTAATCTGTGATCTTTGAGGCAACATCTTGGATGGTGACGATAATGATATACTCTGTAATCTGAATCGTGAATTCATTGTGGTGGATGGTAATATTATCTTAATTTCCTCAGACTTTTGGTATTCTTGAGAGATGATTGATTGAGACCCTCGTGCTGTCTTGCTCGGTAGGTTGAAGTATGCGCTTTGGAACTGCTGATAGCCACATTATCCGCAGTGTAGTTCCTCTGTAGAACCACAAGGAACCTTCGGTATTTTAAGGCTCAGTGTTGTGAGAGGTCTGAGGTGATATCTAACAGGACCAGCGACCAGTGAGTGCACAGTCTGGTAGTTGGCTCACAACAAACCCGTTAACTGAATATGTTGCGCCCAGCGAAGCAAGGCGTAAGGAGCACAGTGGACACACCGTTAGTTGTCGCCTTTTCCTTTAAGGAGTATCTGCTGTGTGTCAGTACAGACGTGTATCCTTTAGTAACGCCAGTTTCTAGAGATGAGCATCTCTGGCTGGCCTGCTGTGGAACCTCCCGCCTACGAAAAGAAAAAATCTCAAAGTGTGGAGGACATTAACCTGAAGCGATGTATGGACTACACAACGCAACATTGTCTGTGGTTTAGATGATTCATGAAATCGTTCGTCTTGTGTCGTACGTACGTAAGACAAGCATAGTCTGGAGGTTTAGTGTCACTTTAGCACACAAGGGATATCGCTCAGAGGCCGTCTTTACGTATCTTATCGGGACGAAGATTGGAGAAATCTCTGTCCTCCTGGGCCATACCGCAGAAGGGTCTCGACTCCCTGGGTCTTCCACCGCGAGACACCCACAGCTGACCAGAATCATCCCAGGACCTTTACCCTTTGACATACACACCCATTATTGTCCTGAGGAAGGGGTTATCAGGGATGTTGTCCCTGGTGGACCGTAAAACTCAGGGTACGCATCCATAGTGGGAGGGCTGGTACTTATCGGGGAAACTTCCTGTCGAAGGTGAAATTATTTTGATGGACACGTATGGAGAGTTGTGGTAGGATGACACATGATCGAACCCGACCTGAGTGTTGTAGTGTGGTCTGGTGCCTTTGATCCTGGCTTACTGGATTTTCTTTATCCGTAGTTAAATTGGATGATTTTCTTTATTGTCGTCCTTGGTTGCTTAATGATGATTATGGATGTTATGAATTGCAAGTCGAACTGTAATGTATTCGGATTTTGAATAAGTTGACAGCCGCACGTCAACATTGATTGGCAAGTCTTGAGATATACTTATTAGTTCCATTAATCATTAGTCGGTCGTTCCAGCACCCACGACCCTCCTCCGTGGTGTTCCAAGCACTCGCTGACACGGGAAGCGGCGTACAATTATATTCCTACTCGGTCGTTCCAGCACCCACGACCCTCGTGCGTGGTGTTCCTAACACTCGAGACCTTCCCAGTCTGTCGCTTCAACATCTACAAGTTTTTCTTGCATTGAGTTCCAGCAACCACGACCATTTTTCCTTTTTTTTTTTTTAGAGCATTGGTTATTGCACCCACGACTTTCAAAATCTTTGCTGGCATTACTCTACAGCCATGTTTCCAGCACTCATAATCATCTTTACCTTTAGGATTCTCGAATGATTACATCATCATCAGCCATCGTTAGAATCTTTTGCTTCGACATTTCCCAAGTGACGGCTTCGGTAATATGACCCTTAAAGGTGGTGTTTCTAGTAGTCGTCACCTTCATGTACCATGGCTTCATCATTGATGGCCTTTCCAGATCATGGTTCGAGCGTGCCGAAGTAGCTTGGTGATACGTACGGACGAAGAATCCAGCATACACACTCCTCAAAGGCGACATTCCTTTCATTCATGACTGTGTCAATCTGTGGTTCCTTCATTCATCAATCTTCCTTGAATATGGGTACTTGCTTGCATGATCTTCTGAATCGGTAGTTTCCAAATGTATGACTGTAACGATGGTTCCCTCATGCATGACCTTCCCAAAAGATGGTTTTGTATGCACTTCCATGTTTTTTATGACATATATGACCTTCCCAGAAGGTGATCTCTACTTGCATGACCTTCCCAGACAATGCCTTCAGCAGTGCATGACCTTCCCAGACGAAGCCTCCCGCAGTGCATGGCCTTCCCAGGCGTTAGTTTGAGAGAGTATCATCTCCCCACTTGGTGATTCTAACATCCAGGTCCCACGCATGCTGGGCTCCTGCCCTCACTGCCCTTCTTTTAGAAAGGTCCAACATTCACGACCTTGCTAAAGACATTTCTATTACTTACATCCGTTGGACACTAGTTCCGGCACCTATGGATTATCAGTGCGGTATTGCTCAGGTCGTGATAATCCTTCGCCAGATATATAATCTTTTGACCGAAAGTTTTGATGTATTCCTTTGAGCATGAAGGTATACCCTGACTAATCTTTATGATGGAATACCTGGATTATATATTGCCCATAATGTATCTCTGTTTTCAATCATAGGTTTCCCAAATAAGTCTGGATACCGAGGAAAACGTGTATGGCCATAAACCACCTTAAATCCAGCAATCTTCTGATATTTTTTTTCCAGATTTTCTAAACCTGTAAATTGTGCTCATATATGAGTTGATAAGAACACCCTCACTGCAGTATGGTTGTCCGGAAGTAGTCACTCGACTGTCTACAGATCGCGGGAAATTGTCAAAAGCTTCAGAATGGTTCCATACGTTGGGGTGCAGTAAAGGCAGGTGTGACAGTTAGATGGAAATTACATTGTTTACCATCGCACCGCGCCACATATCGAGGACGAAACCAACTGTTGATACAGTCAACAGGATCTGCCCTTAAGTGCTGCAGTGTACACAATGGCGGGTGAGGACCCCAGCCCTCAACACAGGTTCCTGTTGACAACGCTGACTGTCATCCTTGGCCTCTATCCTTCAGTCCTTACCCTCTCGCTTGCCTCATGCCCTTGACTTTTCTCTGACATTCAAACCTGACTCATTTTAGGGATTTCTTCGTCTTACACACGCTTGACCCTCATCCCCTGTCCCTGATACTCACTCCTGACTCCTTATAACCTCGTATAATTTCGTCTCTTTCTGTCACTGGTTGTCATATTCCCTGACTGGTATCTGCTGACTCTAAGCCTTGTCGACCCTGACTCGCTTCACCTCACCCCTGAATCTTGCCTCTCACTCCTCACTCGCCTCTTTATTCTCCCCCCGTGGTCCCAGCACCACCCATGGACGACGGGTTTGATAAATCATTGGTAATATCTCGTAGCGGGGCGGGTGTTGCGTTGTGTTTGTTGTGGGCCACTAGTCATTGACATGAGGCGGGGGTTTTGGACCACCTTTAGTATACAGGGGCCACCGGTGTGAGGCAGGGTTCCGGACCCCTGGTAAGCACGAGGGCCAACAGTTACCAGGGCGAGACAGGCGTCTGGACTTTAGTGTACTGGGGCCACTAATCACCGATTTAAGGTTGGGTTCCGAGCCCTCGTTATGTACAGGGATTACCAGTCTCAGGTATGAGGCAGGGTTCTGAACGCCTGTCATACACAGGGACCACCAGTCACTGTTGTGAGGCAGGGTTCCAGACCCCCGTCACGTACGAGGACCACTAGTCAGTCACCTGTGTGAGAGAGGGTTCCAGACCCTCGTCAAGTGCAAGGACCACTAGTCACTGGTGTGAGGCAGGGTTTCAAACCCCCTTCACGTGGAAGGACCACTAATCACCTCTGTGAGGGTGGCCTCCAGACCCCAGTCACATAGAAGGACCTCTAGTCATCTCTGTGAGGCAGGTTCCTGACCGACGTCACATTTAAATCTTACCCTCACGGTCTGCAGGATATCGGTCATGTGCGTGGCGTGTCCAGCACACAAGTGGGCATGTCCTTACTTGTATTCTTTGCTTCCTCCTTCTTCCTCGTCCTCGGTATCAGGGAACAATTTCCCCTGTGATTCTACTGTTGCTGTAGGACAGATCTTTTTTTTTTCTCTCTCTCTCTGACAGCGGGTGGGTGGATTGGTCTAGTCTGAATTAATTATAGGGGGAGGAAAATAAATTACTCTTGTCATCACCAGCCAGTGAAAGTCACTGTTGGCCACTATACGCCTGTAGACAGAAGAATTTGAACCTCGCCGTCTACCTCTCCTGTCATGTGTTCCGTAGCTACGTCAAGTGTCACTTTTTTATATAAAGGATCTGACCAGCTAATTTGGCAAACCGTAAACGTTTGGTTGCCAGGAGGATTACACGGCAGCTGTCATTACCAGTTTAAATACAATACATTGTTTTGTACATAGAATATTCCACATTTTTTTTTTTTTTTAAAACAACTTCTCTGCCTAAACTAATTTGCACGAGAAAAAAAAAGTGAATAAAAACAGTTTTAGTTGAAAGTTACATTCGTATGTCATGGGCTTAATTCACCCATCAAACAAATGGTTATTCAAAACCCAAGATGATTGTTGGTTTTACTCCGAATTTCACAAACATTGTCATAAGACAAGTCCCTTTAGATCAGATGACGGATGGTAAGCTGTGGCTCACGTTTATCCAGAACTGGAAAGTCTTCAGGTGATAATGTTCACATCAGTCATACTTAATGTCGGTAGTTAACGTGTGTGCTTTACACTCGTGGGGTCCTCATCTCTTGAACATATTCTTCCATCGTATATCTTTTTAAACTAATACATGCCGTCCACATTTACCACACCCACGATCAGTTTATTGCAGTCACCCACCACTCTTATGTTATAAAAAGAATTACCTTTCCTTCTATTTAGAATCTCTTTCTTGATTTCATGATATCAATTTCGTTAGTATCATTGTGTGTGTGTGTGTGTGTGTGTGTGTGTGTGTGTGTGTATGTGTGTGTGTGTGTGTGTGTGTGTGTGTGTGTGTGTGTGTGTGTGTGTGTGTGTGTGTCGTCGCACACGACGTTCTGTGTGCTCATTGGCAATGCGTTGTACGGATATGTGTATTTTTCCTGTTGGACGAGTCCTGATAGTGAAACATGTAAGAGCATGATATATCAGCAAAGGTTTTCAGTGTCTTGAGGTCTGCCTGATGTGATCAGTTGCTCAAGACCGATGGCCTTCACATAACAGTAATGTAAACAGGCTTTCGATTGGCTTTGATGAGGACAGGCTCCCTTCTATGAGGTTTGTAAACAGGCTTACCGATTGGATCTGAGGATGAAAAACTTTATGCTATGGGGTTTGTCCTCAGGCTTTCTATTGGCTGTGATATACCACACACTTCCAATATACTTCATGTTTCCGACGCTCTCGTAGAAAGACTTGCAGAGATTCTGTTGAATTTCTGTCTGGCTGCGTATGTATGACTTTAAATCAGTTATTTGTGCTTCCTTTTGTTTTTCTTCTGGTTTATTGTATATGCCACTGAAAAGTTTTATTTTCTGTATGTAAATTATATATTTCATTTTTTTCATGCTTAATCACCGTTTCCCGCGTTAGCGTGGTAGCTCCAGGAAACAGACGAAGAGACACACCCACTCACATACACATATTTACATGTACGCACATACCCGTACATGCACGTACATATAGATAGGTTCATAACTCATACATACACATACATATACATATATACACATCCATACATATATACACATATAACCCTGTGACTCACTTCCGCTTCCATGGTTCCATCCGCTGCCAAATCCACTCCCAGATATCTAAAACACTTCTTAATCTCCTATCCCCAGGTATATATATATATATATATATATATATATATATATATATATATATATATATATATATATATATATATATATTTTTTTTTTTTTTTTTGTCGCTGTCTCCCGCGTTTGCGAGGTAGCGCAAGGAAACAGACGAAAGAAATGGCCCAACCCACCCCCATACACATGTATATACATACGTCCACACACGCAAATATACATACCTACACAGCTTTCCATGGTTTACCCCAGACGCTTCACATGCCTTGATTCAATCCACTGACAGCACGTCAACCCCGGTATACCACATCGCTCCAATTCACTCTATTCCTTGCCCTCTTTTCACCCTCCTGCATGCTCAGGCCCCGATCACACAAAATCTTTTTCACTCCATCTTTCCACCTCCAATTTGGTCTCCCTCTTCTCCTCGTTCCCTCCACCTCCGACACATATATTCTCTTGGTCAATCTTTCCTCACTCATTCTCTCTATGTGCCCAAACCACTTCAAAACACTCTCTTCTGCTGTCTGTAGTTCTGCTGTTCTGATAATTCTTTAAAGGTTTACGTCACAGGTGTGTGATATAAATAAACCACCACAGTATACATGTTCATGACGACACTGTTAAATCCTTGAGCATGACGTTGCTACCTGGACACGACGTGCACGACCCTTGAGCATGACGGTACGACCCTTGGGCGTAATGGCGTGACATTTGAGGTATCCTTTAGAGGTTAGGCCAAAGGTAAGGCCACAGCCATACCCGAGAGTCGTGCCGTCGTTCTCAAGAGTCGTGCTCAAGGATTACGCTGTCGTGGTGAAGGATCATCATATGGTAGTGCTGGCGGGGTTGGGTTAAGTAACATGGCTCGTCGTCAGTATGCTCGCCCGGCTGATGTTTGGACGAGGCCCCTGGTGTCTAGTACGTACACGCCCCCGGGCACCGGTCTATCACAGCCTTCCGTCTGCTCCCAAGATAGGGACGTCGGTGATGGTATCTGCGAGGGTGGCCGTGTGTTTGTGTGCGCCAGACAAGAGCGAGATGGAGGTGGTTCGATCTTTGGCCACAGTGCTGTGTGTGTGTGTGTGTGTGTGTCGTGGGAACAGACTTGCCTCTGTTACATGCTGGAAGTTCCTGTCATACTTCGTCAGTATGCATGTAGACAGGAGTATGCGTGGAGGTATGCCGATGCATGATATTAGAGGATGAATGCACATGAATATTGACACACACACACACACACACACACACACACACACACACACACACGCGGGCCTCCGTAGTGTAGTGGTTAGTGTTACTAACCATGAGTCAGCAGGGGCCTCCTTGGGTCTAGCTCTCGTAAGTTCGAATCCTGGGTACAGCAGTTTGCCCACAGCCAATCCCAGCTGTTTATCTTTCCCTCGGGCTGGTCGATGAATTAGTGTATGCACTTGGGTGAAACAGTGTGTGTGTGTGTGTGTGTGTGTGTGCGAGTGTGTGTGTGTGTCTTGGAGGAAAGACTGCATATATACAAGGGCAACACGAATGTAAAACTCTCAACCTATGACACACAAAAGGTAATCATGCACACACACACACACACACACACACACACACACACACACACACCAATACAATGAAACACCTCATTAACCAATTGCTCTTCTCCCCATAGAGCCCACGAAATGTTGCCACTAGCGCTAAATGAATAGTTCTATGGTTACAGGCGTTAAGGCTAGGCTTCATAAGTGATGATAAAGTGGAGGAGCGTTGATGATAGGGCGGTGGGGACCTCGATGTTGATAGAGACGATGTATGAGCAGATGGAAAGCTGAGAATGAGTTAAAGGATGACCCAGGCTGATGGCATAGTGTCGACGGTAATTTGATGGAGCGAGAATAAACGGCAGTGAGTGAGGGAGAGACTGAACGATGGCGATGGGTGGCAGATGTCGACAGGAGCCGCAGGCTTGGGTGGAGACAGACTTGCTGCTGATGATAGTGGTGATGATGATGTTGCAGAGGATGGCAGAAGGGCACTGGTGCGTAGTGCTGGTGAGCTTGTTAGTATATGCAGGGGAAACGATGCTGGTGTTTATGATGCTGGTGCAACTAGTGTGTTCAAGAGAAGTACTGATGAATTGATTAATGGAGGATAATGGTAGCACTGATAATGGTGAGGATGGTGACGATGGGGGTCGTTGAATGTTACTCTGGAGTGTGTGAATGCTATGTTAGGGGAATTGGAATGTTTCGTGGGGGAAATGTGTCACTTCAGTGATCTGAATGTTTCTTAAGAAATCAGTGTTACCTTAGGCATTTCAATACATCTTCGGAAATCTGAAGGGTACGTTACGTATCCATATGTAACGTTACTCAAGGTTAATGCTACTTTAGGGTGATCTGAAAGTTACTTTGAGAATATAAGTATTGCTTTGGGTATGAAAATGGCTTTGCGTATCATAATACTGTTTGTGGTACACAATGTACCTCAGGATTACATTAAGTACCACGGTAATTCTTTCAATACTCAATGTACCTGATAACTGATCATTTGATCACCTTAGCGGTTTCTTAAGTTCCTGAATGTTGCTTTGAAAGATATGATTGCTAATTCCTCTGTAGTGGATGTCAGGGAGTCGAGCAGTAGCAGTTAGGCAGTATTTAGGTATCTGAACATGGTAGATGGTAGAGTATTGATATTCCTCTGTTTTTAATAAGGGAGTGAGGCTGTAAATTCATTATCCTGTGGTGGTTTTGCCCAGGGCTGAAAGTTTCTCCACACCATGGGATAAGAGTCAGTCGATCAGTTCGCCTGCTGCAGAAGGAAGAACAGGATACAGGATGATGAAGGACGCACAACCCCTGCATCAGTATGCACGGTGCCGTGAAAGTCCTTTTGTTGCGTGGATGGTCGGGGTCGTGAGGGGAGAAGTTTAGCGGCGAAGGATGCACGGCTAACAGCGTGTTGGGCAGCAAGAGCCTGGTGCCTCTTGTGGGTAATGACAGCTGACGTGCCCGCCACCATGTAGGAAGTAGAAGGATGGGTTAGAGGGGCGAGGGGCAGAGTACCACAGTGTGAGGAGAGGGAAGGTAAATTCAGGACTACACTGACGTGAGTGAGTTCAGGTCACTGCAGACGGAGTAGGAAGGGCGAGGTTTGGCCATGAGGTTCATAGCATCATACGAAGAGGTTAGGACATGAGGTTCATAGCATCATACGAAGAGGCTAGGACATGAGGTTCATAGCATCATACGAAGAGGTTAGGACATGAGGTTCATAGCATCATACGAAGAGGTTAGGACATGAGTGTTGGATGTAAGACATGGAGGACTGAAGGCAGGAGATTTGCCAAAGGAGACAAGTAGAGGACATCATGGGGAGAGTAGAGAACACCATGGGGTGAGGACATGGTGCCTCACCAGGGGAGGTAGCACGGATACACTATCATTACTCTTACAATTTTTTATTGTCTGACCCCCGTGGGTCTCATGAACTTTATTTGTTTGGGATCTAAGTTTTTTCTTGTATTGATTGATACATGTACCGTAATGTATGTCTTTGCAGTTTCTCACGTGCTCGGCAAATCCATTAAGTTTATTGCTCAAACGTAAGCATTTTAGTAAAGTTATACATACAGAACTTGAGATGTTTTGAGCTTATCCTTCAAGTACATTTTTTTTTTTTTGTAATTTTGTCTCTAAATAAATCTGTCATTACAGTTTTGGCCAAAGTTTTAGTTTGGGATAATCCGGACGGTTTTTGAACGTTTCCCTCAGGTTATCTTTGCAAGACCTGTCGTCTGTGGCTTCTCATTAACCAAATAAACCGTCCACTGGAGTGATGGATGATGGCTCCTCACCTGCTGAATGTCTCCGACATAACTACATGTAGATGGTTTTTTAATCGCACGTTAGTTGGTAAAATCTGAAAGTCAGTTTAAGTGACTGTGTTCATGTACGCCAGTTTTAAGTGACTGTGTTCATGTAAGTCAGTTTTAAGTGACTGTGTTCATGTAAGTCAGTTTTAAGTGACTGTATTCATAACGCCAAATTTTAGAAAAATAAAAATCCTCGCATACGAAAGTGAGCCATGTCATAAAGTTTTGTAGAATATGACAAGAATTTCATGATCTTTTCAGCTTATTATTTTTTGACAATACGTACCAGACGTGTGAAGAGTTTACAGTGAGGTATGTTATTGGTATTATATCTGAGGAATTTAAATAATTTACAAGGGGGATGTTTTACTTGTAGAAGGAAGTGTATGGAGACACTTCTTCATCAGAAGACTTCCCATCTTTTCATGAAGCACTCTATTCTTCTGGCCTCATTCACCGCGCAGTAGAGGTCAGAGCAGCTCAAAATAAGATAATGATTCTGTCGTCTGTCCATCATGGACAGTTAACAGTCTGCATGGTAACCCGAGCAGTATCTCATCATATCTCGGCTTATATGGACTGATGCAGACATTATCTGGGACAGGGCCGATGATGAGCGAGATCCGTGCATATCAATGAGGTCATTTGGCAAGGTTCATTAGTTTACGTCAGTCAGCGGGGCGTCAGTCCCTAGCTGAATGTCGTGTGTTCAACTCATTCCTCCCGGCGTACTTTTAAGTCAAAAGTGTTCGGGTCAGAGACAACAATATTTTAAAATGATTTATACAGGAATGCATATATATATATATATATATATATATATATATATATATATATATATATATATATATATATATATATATATATATTTGTAATACCAGCTTGGGAAGGCACTGATGTGATGATGAGATTCGCGAGAACATGGGAGTTGGCCTTAGACGCGGTGGGTGGTTGGCGACCTGTCCGAGACAAGTGATCTTGTGGAAAGGCTGGACGCCGGAATGCGAGGCAGTGACTCCTGCATAAAAGATTTTTTTTACGGCTTTGATAAATGTTGTCAATGAAGGAAAATAGTTGTTGGAGATTTTCATATCCGAAATATGCCTGTGTCCTTTTCAGGATTATACTCATTAAAAAGCTGCTGACGATGAACTGGGATCAATTTCGTGCAAAGTGACAATCAACTACGTAAGAAATCTTTCATAAGAATTGTAAGAGACATCTTCCTCTTCATTCAAGAAAATGATTTTATCCTACCAGATAGTTGTGGTTCCAAAGCAATGGAGATATTCTCCAGGACGTGAGCTGCTTATGTTAGATATTCATTGGCAGGGAGTAGGAAGTACCAAGGAGGTGTTGATGTGATATCGGTGTGGGCTGATGGTATTAGCGTGTGATGTGTCCTGTGGTCGAGCGTGTGTGTGTGTCTGTGTGTGTGTGGTGAATCACCGACTTACCTAGGCGTCTGATGAGTCGCAGGCGTTGCGTCATGGGCGTGTTGTGCGTATTGGTGATACGGCTTCGTGGGCGTGTGTCGAGATGTGTGTACGATGGTGCGGGCGTTGTGTCATAGGCGTGTGGCGTGCGTCCGTGACGTGTGAAAAGCGGTTGTGGTGGAGGGTGAGAGGTGGACAAGTGATTGTTAATGCTGTGAGGCTTTTTTAGTGACATGTTTATGATGTTGGGTTGGTGCTGAGACGTTTAGAAAGGTTTGGATATCGGTGGTGTGGTGTGTGTGGTGGTAGTTGTGGTCCGGGCGTGTGATAAGTCGTGAGGTGGTGGTGGGCGTGTGAGGTTGTGATGGGTTGTGTGGTGGCGGTGGTCTGGGCGTGTGGTGGGTGGAGAGCCAGCACCACACTGCACGGCCCGGGGCTCGGGTGTTGGCAGCGGCACAGACCAGACGCGGCCACTCATTATAATAAACCTGAGGTGAGGTCCTGCTCGCTGGTTCCTGCCTCCCAGCACCCCACACACCCTGGCTCCCCTTCTCCTCCTGTCTCCTCTTATTCTTAAGCACCTTAAGTGGTTTATACAGTCAGTCTTTATATCTATAATTAATGCAGTAAGGAAGAACTACAAATTGCTTATATATATATATATATATATATATATATATATATATATATATATATATATATATATATATATATATATATATATATATATTATCCCTAGGGCTAGGGGAGAAAGAATACTTCCCACTTATTCCCTGCGTGTCGTAGAAGGCGACTGAAAGGGGATGCAGCTGGGGCTGAAAATCCTCCCCTCTCATTTTTTATTTTCCAAAAGGAACAGAGAAGGGGCCAAATGAGGATATTCCACTCTAAGGATCGGTATATATATATATATATATATATATATATATATATATATATATATATATATATATATATATATATATATATATATATAAGCAATTTTTTTTTTCCAAAAGAAGGAACAGAGAAGGGGGCCAGGTGAGGATATTCCCTCAAAGGCCCAGTCCTCTGTTCTTAACGCTACTTCGCTAACGCGGGAAATGGCGAATAGTATGAAAGAAAGAAAGATATATATATATATAGTTTGTGTTTGTATATATTTTTTTTTCAGGCTACCCTAAATGATCTATTTCGTTCCACCTGTCGGAAGCAGCGACAGGCTTTACCTAGTGAACGTTCCAGGTCCATATATAGAAATCTTTCGAAATCATCTGTTCTTAGAAAATCATAGGCCAGGGATTACAAGTTCATACCTTTGCGTTTCTTTCTGTGCTTTCGCTGAACAGCCCTCCGCCGATGTACGTGTCAAATTACGGAAGTGTTCGTACGAAATCGCTTTAGGACGACTGGTCATGATGTTCCAGGGGAATAAGTCGTTAAGGAATTATGTTATATTTCATCCTGAGTTATAGACTTTACTCAGGGACCCCCGAGTTACTTGGAGCGTATACGAATGCATGTTCATAGTTGCTTGGTCGCCCTACACCGTGGGACGCCCATTGAGATATGGGAGCCCAGGGGCAGCCTGAGCCAGCTGACTGTACGTGTAATGTGAGCGTGCCAGTGTGGGATAATAATGGGCGTATCGCATGGGGCTGGACGTTTAGTACGGGCGGGGACGAGATGGGGGATATGGTGGATGGCTAGTCCTTGCGGGAGCCGTGGACGGAGGAAACGTGAGTCGTGGTAGGAATGTGGTAGATGGTGGTGACGGGCGGGTGGTGACCTTGGAAACCTGAAGGAGGGAAGTGCTTACGCTGGAGCCCGTGAAATTGATTAAACTTGGAGGCCTGAGGTACATGGAGGACGAGCGACGACCTAAGTGATCAGGTCAGGTCAAAGAACTGGATAGGTGGAACACCTGAGTGGTATGAGTGACTAGATGGGCATGTGGAACCTGGAGAGTCGGCGAGCCGAACCAACGTGAGAATCAGAAGGTATTTTAGGGATCTCTTGAAGTCTGTGGTACAGAGAAGACCAAGGCAAGCGAGGGAACCGGTCGAAGTTGGGAGATCTGGATGTTCATAAAGTGTTCAACGGGTTCTTTGAGAGCTGAGAGATCCGCAAGAACCAGAGACACTTCAGAAACTCGTGGAAATAAGGAGCAAAATGGACTAAACGGGACCTAGATTGACGTGTGGGAGGGAGGGGGGGGGGGAGTTTTGTAAGGTATCACACGAGAAATTATACGCTGAGACACGGGTTAGGGGGAATTTTATGACGGGATTAGGTGAAAGGAGAGGTTTCTGTGAAGATACACATGCGAAGATGTGGTTTTGCGGAAGGACACACGTAGTGGAGAAGGATGCAAGTAATGGTGAGGATATGTTGGGATATATGCGTGGTGTCGTGAAGGAACACCCGTAATGGAACGATCTTATGAAGGAGAGCAGGGAACGGTGACGATATGTGGGGATACATAGGCACAGGAGAAGGAAAGCTATAGTGAGGGGGGTATATAGCATGAGGAGTTTTTGAAAGATCATATGGGAAAGGGATTTACTGTTAGTGGATTCATGGAGAAGGTTTTATCAGAGGAATTATCTACATAATGAAGATGATTTGATAGGAAAATGGCAGAGAGCATACCAATATACTGATCATACAGCAGAACAGCTGGTTCCAAAGAGCTACGCAGAATCACCTTAAGTATTGATGCGTTCCAAAGATGTAGTCAAAGTAATGTATTTTACGATCTGTCATAATCTTTATATAAGGATCCTAGGTCATTCAAAGTAAAGAATGGTTTTGCACACTTGATGATTATTCGTTTTTGAGGTGAGGATTTGTCTTGGAGGTTAAGAGAACATTATACGGAAAAGAATAGATCTTCATAAAGGTGTATGAGGTAACCCAACACGGAAAAAGATGAAAAGATCATGTAATTTCTGACTACTGATGCATTAATCACACGGAGATTTTACTTACTATGGAAAGTGTAAAATTATTCTTATGGGAAAGATGAGCAGAATCCTACAGATATGTTATATGTACTTAACGATATCTTTTGGTTGAGATAATGAGATTAAATGCGGATGAAACGTAAGGAAGTATTGTATTAATCAGTTTGTGAAAGATCTTTCAGACCGGGAACAAGGTAAAGGGAAAGCGAATGAGAACAAATTATAAAAGGAAATGAAATTTGGAATTGGGATCAGTGGAGGAATCCGCCCAGTGAACACTGGTTATATCGGCGCCACTGCCCAAGATACGCCAGTTTTAATACTTCCTCACCAGCAGAAAACAGCGAGCGAGCCTGTGGTAAAAACTGTACTAATTTGCATCATGTTGGGGTGGAATATCTTCTGTGCTAATAGCCATTTCAGCCCCCGCTCACAGTGCCGGCTGCCTAAGCCGGTACTCTTTTTGGCGGGCAACAACACGGACCAACGCCCATCGTATCGGTAGCCTCGTATCTTGACCCCAGAGGACCTGACGCCCGAAATTTTTCACACCCATTTGCTAAGGACCGACCCCACCTGTGTGCCTCAGTCAGTCTGACACAGTGCAGGAAGGACTTTGAAGAGCTGGAATGTGTTTGTCATGTGTAATGATTAAGCTGTTTTTCATAATTCCTTACAGAGTTCATCGTGTTTTTCGTATTGTTATTGTTAAGTTTGTGTGTGTGTGTATGTGTGTGTGTGTGTGTGTGTGTGTGTGTGTGTGTGTGTGTGTGTGTGTGTGTGTGTGTGTGTGTGTGTGTGTGTGATTGTCGCATTGCTTCAAATTCTGTACTTATCAAGTTTATGTCCGTCTTTCCGTATGTCTGTCGTTATGTATGTGTGATTGTGCTACGTCAGCGTGTGAGTAAATCCTTAAGTCTTTGTCTGCAAATGCACATGTGCTCAAGTGTATCTGAGTGTTCACTGTTCTTGTATGTGTACAAGAAGAGAATGTCCTGCTGTACTCGTACATCACTGACCAAATTGCGAAGCTGTTCATATCGCTTTACATCTCGGACTCGGTGAGTGTGCACTGGAACTCATTCAACCTATAACCTGGCGTAACATCCTTTGAAAAGGACTGAGATGTATGGAATCCTTCAACCAGGTGAAGACGATTATAATCTCTTCTTTAGAGGACTGGATTCCGTTCATCATTCTTCCCGGACGTCATCTGATGACGTGCATCATGCACGTCAGGAGCAGCCTCATTCAGCCACCCACCCCATCACTTGGGGACTAATTAACTATAAGATATTATAAATATTTAACAGTGATTATGAGTGATAGCGTGGTGTCACACACGCAATGCCTCCTCATATTTTCAATTTCCTTATAAGCTGGGAGGTCTAGACACGGCAGACAACCTTGTGTCCGCTCAAACATAGTTCATACGTAAGTGGCGCCGAATAGCTGTGCTCTCTACCCGGTTTATGTTGAGTGATGGCGTTTTAAAGGTTCTCTGTTATGCTAACTTGTATTGGTAATTTACGTACGTTTGGGTAAACTTCCAGTTGGAAAATGTGTGGTCATCACAGAAGACTCACATTCTGCTCGTGGGCGTGGTTACAATGGGTTACTGGCGTGTTGGGGATGGTTATAGGCGTGGTCAGGGTGTTTATAGGCGTGCTTAGGATGGTGTCGGACTTGGTAAAGACGTGGTATGGATGGTTGTTGGATGTTTATGGGCGTGGTGGCGATGGCTATAGAAGCTAAGGTAGTGTTGGCCTGGTGAGGGCTCGTTGTGGGTCCAGTGAGGGTGGCGTGGACGTGGTGAGGATGGTAGGCGGACGTAGAGTGTATGATAATTATCTTGGTAATGGTTGCAAGGATGTTATGAGGGTGGTACTGGACATAGTGAGGCTGGTATAGGTGTGGTGAGGATAGTGCGTGGCCGTCTGGGAAATGTTGTTTGGCGTGGTCAAGGTGAGTGGTGGGTGTGGTAAGATGTTCGTGGCCCCTAGTCATGGTAGTGTGGATGCGATGGGGTTGGGTGTGGGCGTGTGAAGCCATGGAATGATAGAAATGATTAGGAGGGTGGCAAGGGTGGTCATTCATATTCCATTTTTTTCTGTAATCTGGTCCAGTCCTATTCCTCTGTCCAGGATTCAGCGTTGGTTCTTTAATCAACTGTCTCGCCCGTTCCCCAGCCGTCCTGCTCTAACTGGAGCCATTATCAGAACGTCAGGAATATATAGAGAGAGACAGAGCGACTGTTTCTTCCTGTTATCTCTTTCCTGATATATGTATATTTATGTTGACCTAGGCTCATCAGCAATGTGATTTCTTTCCCAGAATTTTGAATAAGAAAGGTAGATTTTTTTCTTTTATTGACATTCTATGTGGGTAACTTCATTAGTTAAGAAATAGATATATGTACCAGTGAAGGCGATTAATTTGTAATCACTGTGGTATAATGTGTTCGTAGAGTTATCTGTACATCACTGTACGTGATTCAGGATGATGACAGTGTTGGAGAATTCTTAACGCTGTACAACGTCCGTTCCTGCTTGGGATTCTGAGGTATGTGATAGCGTGACGTTATAGATGATGCCTAGCTTCCTTGACTTCTAGTCTGGAACACACCACACACACACACACACACACACACACACACACACACACACACACACACACACACACACACACACACACACACACACACACAAGGTGAACTGTTCTTCGAAAGATTGGAAGATAGAGCAAGCATAGGCCACATACTATGAGATTAAGCAAAAACTTTTAAGCAGAGTACTTTAAGAGTGGTGGGTGTAGGAGAGAGTCTTAGTTAGTGGCCTTTGAGGACGCTTTGTCTGGTGTTATGTCAGGCTCCATCTGTTCTAGTGTGGACTGTTACATACTCCAGCTCCGAATGACGTCAGCTCCGGGATACGTGTGTGTGTGTGTGTGTGTGTGTGTGTGTGTGTGTGTGTGTGTTTTGCTAGGTTGAACACCCTGTCGTTATGACTTGAGAGGAGATCCTCATTTAGTAAAACACTCATGAAAGACCAATTAGTATATTTCATCTTATTGGATACGACGGTTCTGCCCTTGAGCGCTACGACTCGACCTTATGGTATGATGGTCTGCCCTTTGACATGACCCTTAAGGGCCAGGTCAGATATCATAGCATCATATTCAAAGTTCGTATCATCTCACGCGTGGGTCGTACCTTTGTATTCACAAGGTTCACTTAAAACTTCGAATATAACGTAATGTAAAACTTCGAATATAAAGTAACCATAATCTCGCAACATTCCAGGTTATATGAACCCAGGTACACGTATCCGCGGATATGTGAGCCTGCCAGATAGTTTTCGAAAGTCAGATAGATAAGAAAACGTGTTCAGGTTGATCGAAACCTTGGAAAGCGTGCCTCAGGAAACCTCACAGGTCGAACCTTCATCGGATTCTTGACGGACGGTCAGGATCGTTTGACCCTCAGAAATACGTGTCAGGATCGAGTGAACCTCGGGTTTAAGGTCATGATGTATGCGTAAAGAACAGAGTAAGAACATTTCAGTTACCTTGTCGTCTGTGATCAGTCCGGTTATCTGTTATGCGTCGTGCGCACAGTTTGTAATATCTTTCACGACACCATTAGTGCCCCGATCTGTTACTGGCCATCAGTCTATTGTTCAGTTGTGGACACGCCACCGATTCATTAGGTATATCATGATACTGTCATGACTCCCTCGTCAACCAACCACCATGATCATCATTTATATCATCCAGAAACTGGGAATTATGATGAAGATTCAAGAGAGACATGCTTAAAACAGGTTGTAGACTCGGCATACAGGACCTCTGATCGGGTCTTTTATTCGTTCGTATGATTCTGTCTACTCGTCCGTCCGTGATCAGCCGCCTAACAGCATGGCGGGGCGGACTATTCCCCAGCAATCGACGGAAGCACGAGGTACCACAGGTGCATGAGAAGTCCTTCAAAAGATTTAAGGTTTGGCAAAGTATCCGCCACCTTTATGGTCCGTATCGTCTTAGTCCCATATATGGAACATTCAGAACCCGTGGACGGCCGCCAGTCTGCTACGCTTAATCTGGTTTGGAGATAGGCTATCTGCATGATGCCCATATATTTCTCAGGACCTGTGCCTGATATGGAATAAATCCAAGGAGTCATTGGTCGTCCGGCGGTGAGCCGTAGGGTAGCGAGGGGCGTATAACGCCAAGGGGTTCTCTCACACTGTTCCGTTCATTTGATTTCACTATTACTATGATTTTCCATGTAACATCTTTTTCACATTCTTCGTATTCATCATTATATGATGTCGTCTTGAAAGTTTATGTGATCGTTATCAGTATCTGTGCCGCCGCTGTTGTCCACAGACATGTGTGACTGTGCTCACTCTTTTTCCATGTCATGCTTTGATTTTCTTCTGATGTTAACTTCACCAACACCCTTCTCCAGGCCCACTCCTCCCTCCTGCTTATTCTCGTTTTCTAAGTCCTCTCTCCCAACACCATCTGGTTGCCATCTCCGTGTTTTCCTGAAGGGTCCTTCTCACTTCGCTTCTTCCTTCCTCTAATTACCTTTTAATCCTCAATTCTCCCTCGTCTTAATGCTGTCCCTGTCTCCACCCTCATCTCATGGCGCCTTCTCTCCTCGCATATATATTTCCTCCATTCTGCCTCCTGTGGTGATCCAGTTATACTCGTGTCTCTCTGTGAGTCCGTCCTCTGCCTTCGTAACTGGTGATGTTTCATCAGCATTCTGTATGAGCAACCTTACCCTGGCCTTACCGCCTTACCTCAGTTGCCGGTAACGGTTACATAGGCTTCTCACGCCAGAGGGAGTCATTCCGTGACCTTGATTACGTCATTAATAATCTTTCTGTTTTATATGTCGGGCAACAGCACAAAGCTTCCTGAGGCTTCGTGGCAGTGCCCAAGCTGACGTATTTGGGTCCTGAATGATCTCACTGACGATCTTTTCTCCAGTAATAACTTTTGCACCAGTTCTGTAATAGATGTAATTTCTTTGTGTCTTTCTCGTATCAACATTAACTTTAGTGTAACCAGCGGACGCCGAGAGTGACTCCCTTGTCGTCATCCTTCGTCAGCAGAGTCACCTGGGTGTAAGCTGAGGATGTGGCCCAGGTGGGCGGCAGGGTGGGTCGCCAGCCTCACCTTCCCGGGTCTCCAGGACTTAGGTTCATCCCGTCTCACCTCTGGTGGCTGCCTCAGTGTGGCTCGCGGCCCCGTACTGGACGGAAGCAGGCGTATGCGAGTCGTTGTGGTGGCGCTGTTAAGGTGTGCGCCCGTAGACTGTACGAGCTCGCTGACGGACACCTGAGTCACTCTGTGGTGTTATGGGGGTAGGAAGAGTGTGTGTTTCCGGACGTGTGTTGTGCTGGTGAGTGCAACGGCATTAATGCACTGATAACGGTTAACTGGAGTGAATTAAAAGATGTGGGTCTCGCGAGGTGGAATAATGCGCCTGTTAGTGGTGTTGTTTTGTTTCCTGGTGTTGGTGTCGGCAGAAGGACCGAGGCAGAGGAGACTTCGTCGTCAGAATGGCAGACGCCTGGCGAGAGGCCACCGTCGACGGTCTCAGACCCTACCGGAGCCTCCAGAGTTAGTCGCAAGGCCCTCCCGTTTACCTGACCTGTCCTTAACCTGCCCCGAGCGCCTCACGTTGAAGGACAGGGAGAGAGAGGCCAACTTTATCTTCACGGGACGTATCGAGTGGCTGGCGGGTGGCAAGACATTTGTCAGCCGTCACACCGTGGGCGCTGAGGGCGTGACTGGGGGCGTGAGAGTGAAGAGAGTGTTCAAGGGACAGCAGAGTCAGGCTGGTCAAATGATTCAGGTGAACGGGCTGGGAGGTTCCCACGTGTGCAACTCCCGCGCCAGAGTAAGGGACACCAAAATCTTCTTCACGACAAAGGATCGCCAGGGCAGAGTCGTCCTCAAGTCTTCGTTGGTCAGACTCACCCTCAAGAACCTCAGGACCACCTCCAGGGCCGTGGCAGGTAAACCAAATCAATCACTTACAGTCTGCAAGAAAGCATGTCTTGTACGCTCCAAGTTAGGAAATAAGTGAAAATAAAGGTACGTTATCACGCTATCATTGACGTTTACATGATAGTTTACACCGCTGTGCAGTGTTGTTTATTCACGCGCGCATACTCACACACACATTCAACAGGTGGGACTCAGCTGTGGCTGTGTGGGGTGTGTTGCCGCGCTCTTATTACATGCCTCAAACACACGCACTCTGATAAACAGTGGGAAGCACATCAGAAACCTGGTATATGATTTTTTTCTTGACTATATCCAACAGATTATGATAGAAAACACCGACGAAATCGCATTAGATGAATGAACGTTTAATCTACAACGCGGATAATCCTGTACATATGTCAAACTGTGGCCTGAAGTTATAGCTCTTTGGTATTTATACGGTTAGTCTGAGGAGGCAGATGTATTCTTCTCAAGATGGTTGGCGTAGATTGTAAATATCCCTACTGCAGTTTACTTAAACGCTCTGTCAGTGTGTGGTATATGGATCGGAGAGGCGTTGGCCAAGAGAGTGTGTTTCCTATCCGATTGATGTTTTAAGTTACGAGGATACGCGCTGAGGAATGTAACGCTTCGTCAGTGTGGACGTATGATAAACAGAGATTTGATAAGAACAGGTCTAAGTGTACATTGTCGGGAAAAAAAGATATATGTAGATAGTCAGTTTCCCATTTTGCAGTCAGGTTCACCTTCTGTCATTTCTTCGTTAGTGATGAATATTGTGATACGGCCTAGGTGATATATATTGCACGTCTTCGTAATAAACAAAGTGACATTTACATAAGGAGTTTTCGGCGTGGCCAGGCGGCGGGAGGGCATCGTGTATGGTTATCGCCTCAGGGAACCTGAGGCCAATGGCGTTCCGTCCCGTGCGGTAGGAATGCCAGCTGGTAACCTGCAGAGTAAGATTGATACATGTTTGTGCTTCTTCCTAATCACTCGTTAACACGACGGTACGACTCTTGGGTTTGATGGTCTGGCCTTTAACCTGGCTCTTGAAAGGTTAGGTCATAGGTGTATATACCGTCAGGTTTTAAGGGGTTGTACCGTCGTGCTCAAGAAATAAACCGAATGACAGTCATAGATGACCTTAGATAATACAGCGGACTTTACCAGAACAACCTAGCAAAGCCAAAATAGACATAAGAAACCTAAACATTTCCTAATGACGTCAAGTAAAACAAGTATTATCCAACTTCGGCTTGATCCAGCCTAATATAATTGCAGTTTGATATATATATATATATATATATATATATATATATATATATATATATATATATATATATATATATATATATATATATATATATATAGCATTCATGGACCTGGAGAAGGCATATGATAGAGTTGATAGAGATGCTCTGTAGGAGGTATTAAGAGTATATGGGGTGGGAGGCAAGTTGTTAGAAGCAGTGAAAAGTTTTTATCGAGGATGTAAGGCATGTGTACGTGTAGGAAGAGAGGAAAGTGATTGGTTCCCAATTAATGGCGGTTTGCGGCAGGAGTGCATGATGTCTCCATGGTTGTTTAATTTGTTTATGGATGGGGTTGTTAAGGAGGTGAATGTATGAGTTTTGGAGAGAGGAACAAGTATGCAGTCTGTTGTGGATGAGAGGGCTTGGGAAGTGAGTCAGTTGTTGTTCGCTGATGATACAGCGCTTGAGGCTGATTCGGGTGAAAAACTGTAGAAGCTGGTGACTGAGTTTGGTAAAGTGCGTGAAAGAAGAAAGCTGAGAGTAAATGTGAATAAGAGCAAGGTTATTAAGTACAGTAGGGTTGAGGGACAAGTCAATTGGGAGGTAAGTTTGAATAGAGAAAAACTGGTGGAAGTGTTTTAGATATCTGGGAGTGGATTTGGCAGTGGATGGAACCATGGAAGCGGAAGTGAGTCACAGGATGGGGGAGGGGGTGAAGGTTCTGGGAGCGTTGAAGAATGTGTGGAAGTCGAGAACATTATCTCGGAAAGCAAAAATGGGTATGTTCGAAGGAATAGTGGTTCCAACAATGTTATATGGTTGCGAGGCGTGGGCTATAGATAGGGTTGTTCGGAGGAGGGTGGATGTGTTGGAAATAATATGTTTGAAGACAATATATGGTGTGAGGTGGTTTAATCGAGTAAGTAATGAAAAGATAAGAGAGATGTGTGGTAATAAAAAGAGTGTGGTTGAGAGGGCAGATGAGGATGTATTGAAATTATCTGGTCACATGGAGAGAGTGAGTGAGGAAAGGTTGACAAGGAGGATGTGTGTGTCAGAGGTGGAGGGAAAGGGGGGAGATGGGAGACCAAATTGGAGGTGGAAGGATGTAGTGAAAAAGATTTTGAGTTTTCGGGGCCTGGACATGCAGGAGGGTGAAAGTCTTGCAAGGAATAGAGTGAATTGGAACTATGTGGTATACCGGGGTCGACGTGCTGTCAGTGGGTTGAGCCGGAGCATGTGAAGCGTCTGAGGTAGGCCATGGAAGGTTTTGTGGGGCCTGGATGTGGAAAGGGAGATGTGGTTTCGGTGCATTATACGTGACAGCTGCATACTGAGTGTGGACGAATGTGACCTTTGTTGTCTTTTCTTAGCGCTACCTCGCGCGCGTGTGAGGGGAGGGGGGGGGGTGTCATTTTTTATGTGTGGCGTGGTGGCGACGGGAATGAATGAGGGCAGACAGTTTGAATTATATACATATATATATATATATATATATATATATATATATATATATATATATATATATATATATATATATAGTCTGATGAAGCCAAACTGAACTTGGACTAATACCTGGACTAAGGCTACCGAGACGAAACCAAAACTATCATACCCTAGCATTTTTGCATTCAGCCTTGACCGACCTAATATAACTCACCCTAACCAGGTTAGTATTCTACTTGACCGTAATCGTAGCACCACCAGACGTAACATAAACATGGGTGTCCTCGATGTGAGTGAACGTGGGTGGGTACCTGCCAAGCGGTGCTGCACTGATATGCTCCAGCCTCACCAGAAGTAAACTTGTACTGTAGTCTCTCTCTGAACCAACACATGCCCGGGGAAATGTTCCATCCCTCAGGAACTACACACTTAAGAGTTGATAAAGGCATATTGAAATTCATGTTCTCTCATATTTCAAGGTCTTGTATAACTCTCATACATTGTCTTCTGTTCCATCAATCATGTGATTCGGTAAGTTATTTTGTATTCCATACGTTATCTTATCTTTGGCTTATGCCATTCCGTACCTTCCATTCCCACACCTGCGTATCTTTTCTTGTATCTGACAAACCCGATGTGATTCATACAATTCCATTTTTCGTATTCCAGAATCATGTATCATTCCATATGTTCTCTCGTATTCCATAAACGAAAATATTCCATATATTCTTGTGTTTCACTCCGAAATGATTCCATATATTCTTTCATATTCCACAGTCCGAAGTTATTTCATTTATTCTCTTGTATTCCACCTAACCTTCTGTGGTGTTCTGTAAATCTTCGACTATTGGTGGCAGTTAATTGTTGTGGTTTTCGGGTAAGACAGATCCCAGTCTCAGATAATGGAGGCAGTCGCCAGCCATAGCCTCATTAATCACAGTACAGGCCCGCCTGGTGACTGGTGCCACACCTCGCTTGTGAGGCGTCGCCAACACATTGTACTCACAGTTCGGGATGTTGTTTTGTCTCGTTTTACTTATGTGTGGCAGGTCATGCTGTCGCCCCCTCTGTGTCTGTGTATATGATATGTCTGTATATGTGGGTTACAGTGTTTTCCTAGTATGATGATTCTAGAACGATGTCGATCACACTGCTCGTGTATACGGTGGTGTATGTAATTATGTCTTCACTCGTCTTCCTCTTGTCTGTAAGTCATTGTATGCGTGTTAACATGGGAGGTGATTACTTCCTAGTCCCTCACTGTATTATTATGTACATTATTATCTTCAGGAAAAAAAATTATCATCACTGTTGACAGCTTTGTCGAATAATTTTTATCACTCGAATGTATGTATAATTTTCAAATAGAATCTTTTTCGTATATTTTTTTTTAGTTACTATGATGCCATGGAAAAGCTCTGTTCTTCGACAGAATTAGTGTGTAAGGAAAAATGTTTAATGTTGTACTAAGAAAGATTTGGGAGAATGATATGTACATATGAGATGTCGCGGGACATGTTTAGTCTGCCTCGGTGGTAACATGGGACGCATTGCATTATATTGTTTTCATCTTCAAATAAAAGTCCAGCCACCCTCAGTCTGTTGTGTTCATTTTATATCACGTGCGGTGCCGAGCATATCAGCCGCAGTGGGTGCGGCCTCCCTGCTGCGGCACTATTACTGCTATGGAGGCGGCAGGCAAGCCCAGCGCCTCAACTCGACCCTGCATAACGCGGAACTCCGCCTGTACTAACCGTTATAAGGTCTAAGGAGTCAGTTTTCCCAACACCTTTTTGAAATAGGAGTTTTGTACCTTTTTGGTATTCCTTGTTTTTTACAGACAAGAAAATGGGGTGGGGGGGAGGAACATGTTTCGCTGTCTTTATTTCTTCGATCCTGATTCGACGGTTTTCCTTCACGTGTGAAAATTGCTCATGCTAATGTTGGGCCGCCGCCATCTGGAGATACGTGTGCAACATGTGGTATTATAGTCTGGTTCTTTACTGCGTGTGAGGAACTGACATGTTCTGGCAGAAATACGGACTGCGCACTGGCAGACGAAAAAATTGGGAAAACAAACTATCGTCACGTGAGCGTGTACACATAGAAATCTGTGTGCGTGAATCGGAATACTCTAGCCAGACCTGCGCGTGAATAGGAACACATGTGAGATCTCCTTCTCGAGTCCGTGGTTCGTCCGAGACGCTGCAGGAACCAGCAGTGGTGGCGGTCGCAGGTACTGCCGCTTGGACATTGTTTGCAGGTGTCAGTTTTATGACCCATGGTGATGTGCGACGCATTGCCTGCGTCGCTAGTCGCACGTCGTATTCTCTTTTATAAATGTAAGATACGTCTCCTCAGCCCATTTTTACGACAGGAAGAATGGTGCCGTGTAAAGAAAGAGAGAACGTACATGAAACACTTAACATCTGCTAAAGTTAATTGTGTGTCGGGGGAAAAAATCATGGAGTTTATTTTCCTCATTGTCCAGCGAAGTGACCGTCCTTTGTGTTGTATCCAAACTCCCATTTTGCTTTTTTGTAGTGTCTTTGTCCCCCGCCGTTCACGCTTTTGATGGGTCTTGGTGGTTGCCTTTCATGGTTCTCTTGGTTCGTTATTGACACTCCATTCCCTCCTTGTCCCTTCCCATTATGTGAACAGTTCCTTCCTTCTCCCCACATTATCTACGCTCTTATCTTTGATATATTTGGCTGTGATCAGGTTTTTATCACGTTCATCCTCGTTCTGGTAAGGGGTCGCCAGCCCCTAGCCCGCAGTAAGATAACTCTTAGAGTTAGGGGAAGAGGGAGTAGTGAGAGAGGGGACAGAAGAACAGAGAGGAAGAGGAGGAGGAGGATGAAGAAGAGGAGAGGAAGACGGAGGTGTATCCTCCTTGCAGAGCAATCAGCATCATTTTTACTCCTAATCTGGTAGAAGCAGTTATTGTTATAGATAACTGACACACTCCACAAAAGGAACGAGTGAAGTTTCTCTAGGTCTCCCCAGCACTAACTTCGAACTTCCGTGCCCTAACGAATGCATCCGCAGGTCATCCTTCCTCCTGTAAACGAATGTATCAATGCCCATCTGGCGGCTCGGTTGGTGTAGCGTTGGAGAAACAAACGTTGGCTGATAGGGCTTGTTCAGACCAGAGGATAACGGTAAGGCTCCCTTCCTGAGGAGGCTCTCTTAGCCTCACCGCCACAACCACCACCGCCGCCACCACCACTGACCTCCTGGACCAGAAACAATCACATCAGGCCTACCATACTGGTGGGGGTCTGAGGGACCACGTCCCCTCCACACACTCCATCTGTCACCTTCGCTGGGAGTGGGATGGATATCCTTTTGGTGGGTTGCATCAGTTTGGCGGTATGCATGTGTACGCCAAAAAAAAAAAAAAAATAATGTGTTGTAAGCATTTCTCCCTGTATGCAGGAGAAAAGATACGTGACAGCGATCAGTTCAGGAGAAAAGTGGTCAACACATGTGGGCCAATGAACGAAAACAAACATGTATGGAATTTAGGCCATAGTTTATTTTGCCTTATTGTAGACAGTTTTCACAAAATATAAGCAAGGTTCCTTCAGAACAGTAGGAGGCTGGATTGTCCAGAAGTAACATTAGAGGTATGGCTGTAGTGTCAACTCCTGGTATTTTTCAACGCGTGATTGTACAATAGTAACATGATCATGCCACAGGGGACTTCTTTCATGCATAGGTGAAGAAATTGATGGTCATTTAATAGCAGAGAAAATGAAGAGTGGAAATTGAATGTATGATTTTTAAACTTTCTGTTAGACGCTTATGTACTGGTGTGTGTGTGTGTGTGTGTGTGTGTGTGTGTGTGTAAACAGGAATAAAGATATGGTACATTCATAAGAGGTTGAAGGTTGAGACAAAACGAGTGTGAAGCATTCTTCCCGTAACACACAAAAAGTAATCGCTCACTTTCTCCCTTTCTCACTAACTTCCATCCCTTTTTTACCCATTTCTTTCCCTTCCTTCTTTCCTGTTTGATGTTTTGCTTTCAGCCGCTCTCAGCAGCTAATTCAGTGAACTCATTATGGTCATCTTGTGAATGGTGGCGCAGATGGATTACGAAGGTCACATATTCTCTAACCCCTTGTCCCTCTTTACTTGTTTTCTGCTTTTTCTCTGTTTTACTCTACCAAAATCTCTCTCTCATTTTCCTTCCTCAGTTCCTCTTCCTTCATCCTATGGAGATCAACATTATAGGAGAAACGTTGTCACAGTACGCGGCCCTTGCAAGTAGCCAGTAAAATTAAACTTATCAACATACACCATTGACCACAGCCTTACCAACGACTTAGCTTTTCTAAACGTTAAGCAGCCACTCAAGACGCCACCGCAGCAGCCTATTTCTCCGCGGTAATTCATACGCGTAATGTGATAGGTGAGGCCTCTGCATCAGCAGGGGAGCAAGAAACACCTTGGTAACTTAGCACCTGAGGAAGGGGGCTTGGGGGCAGATCCTGAAGGCTTCAGTGGATGGCAGACAGGTTCTCTAGTCTGTCGTTCATGGCGGATGACGACGATGATGAGGAAGACCGTTTTTATTTTTTGCGTGCGTTCCTCCGGCTCCATGGAACGTTACAGAAGGTGAGATTTGTGTGATCTGTGGTTTTTGCGCGTGTAGCTTCGGTGAACCACTATGTGTGTGTGTGTGTGTGTGTGTGTGTGTGTGTGTGTGTGTGTTTGGCTCCGTGAAGTGAATCATAAGTGGATTATTAATGTACATATTTCTTGATTCTTTCCTGTACACTTGCTTTATATAGCCAGTCTTGTGAGTATGTTGTTATATAAACACCCGCTTAGCCTCGAGCTGGATAATTGTGCAACGTGTCTTCGCGGACGTCTTATTGTATATGGTAATTGGTCATGCAAATATTACCTAACCAGACAACAGCTCGCTCACAGGTTTATCCATAAGGACTTTACTTTGTTACATGCTTTTTTGTTAAGCTTTATATATATATACATATATATATATATATATATATATATATATATATATATATATATATATATATATATATATATATATATTATACTTAGTCGCTACCTTCCGCGTTGGCGAGGTAGCGCAAAGAAACAGACGAAAGAATGACCCAACCCACCCACATACACATGCATATACATAAACGACCACATATACGTACCTATACGTTTCAACGCATACATACATATACACACACAGACATACACATATATACACATGTACATATTCGTACTTGCTGCTTTCATCCATTCTCGTCGCCACCCCGCCACACATGAAAGAGCACCCCTCTCTTCCCGCGCGCACCCGAGGTAACGCTAGGAAAAGACAAGGGATACATTCGTTCACTCTCACTCGCTAGCTGCCATGTGTAATGCACCGAAACCACAGCTCCCTTTCCACATCAAGGGCCCACAAATCTTTCCATGGTTTACCCCAGACGTTTCACATGCTTTGGTTCAATCCATTGACAGTACTTCGACCCCGGTATACCACATCGTTCCAATTCACTCTATTCCTTGCACGCCTTTCACCCTCCTGTATGTGCAGGCCCCAATCGCTGAAAATGTTTTTCACTCCATCCTTCCACCTACCATTTGGTCTCCCACTTCTCGTTCCCTCCACCCATGACATATATATACTTTTGTCAATCTTTCCTAACTCATTCTCTCCATGTGACAAAACCAGAGAAGGGGGCCAAGTGAGGAGTTTTTGACGCTTTTTGCTAACGCGGAAATTGGCTATATATATATATATATATATATATATATATATATATATATATATATATATATATATATATATATATATATATTATATAGTCAAATCTTTGTTATTTCTGTTGGTTTTTCAGGGTTATGCTACACACGTCCACTTTGTTGGGTGTAACATACACAAGCAGGTTATTTAAACCCTGCCTGATTAACAGCTCTGTAAGACTTGTGTTTTCCCCTAAAGATATAAGAAATCTGATGCTTCTATAAACGTTCGCACAATTGGTTTAAAACATTGTACTTGAGAATCCCCTTAACGGTTGACGTCGCTCTCGTGGTAATTACAGGCAATAAGTAAGCTGTATATTTCAGTGTCATTAAAGTTACACTCATCATTTACACAGGTGGAGACACACCGCCTTTACCGGTCACTGGTAATTAACCTCACCCTTGATACCGGGTATTAAGTTAATTCCTCAAGGTTGAGTACCAGCAGCACGAGCTTGCTACAACCCGAGCACTGATCACCTTCACTAGGCACCAGGCTGTGTGACGACCTGGTGCACGTGGACTGACGCTGGCGCCCCGCCTCTGGAGTGCTTCCAGATGACTTGCCTTCACTTGTCCGTCCGTGTAAGGATGAATAGTTAATGTACCTTATTATTCAATCGATATTTATTCATGGATCATAACAAGTGAGGATCCAGGTGATTGGAGCTTTGCATCATCATGACCCCAGTCATCACTGACCAAACACACGTGTATATATATATATATATATATATATATATATATATATATATATATATATATATATATATATATATATTATCCCTGGGGATAATGGGGATAAGGGAGAAAGAATACTTCCCACGTATTCCCTGCGTGTCGTAGAAGGGGAAAGAAACGAGGGGCTGAAAATCATCTTTTTTTTCTTTTTTTTTTTCAAAATAAGGAACCGAGAAGGGGGCCAGGTGAGGATATTCCCTCAGAGGCCCAGTCCTTTGTTCTTAACTCTACCTCGCTAACGCGGGAAGTGGCGAATAGTATGAAAGAAAGAAATATCACTTTTGCCCATACATACGTTGCGCACATTACTGACCAGTACTTGCATCTACGCTTGACAAGATCACCTTCGGATGTTAATCCAAGCCGAATCAGTGACGGGTGTTGATAAACAGTAGAATGAGGAGAAAACGGGGAGGATATGGTCACTGTATAATACGCTGCACCGAAAACGTTGCCGGAGTGACGGTATCTGATGGCGACGTGCCGGTAAGGAAGGCTCACACCCGCACCAGCCTGAGCGGCTCCCTGACGCCGCGCCAACTTGGAGGGACCGTGTGCCTCTCCTGCCTACCGATGGGGTTAGCTGTGCCTGACGCAGGGAGGGTTGCTGTGCTTTTGGGATGATTGCGGTAGCTGGTGGTGATGTTTGATGATCCATTTCGTCCTTTGTCGAGGACGAAGATGATGACGGATTGGTGTTTGTGGTGTATCCTTCCGTTGTGGTGTCGGACGCAGTGTATGTCGGTGTAATGACTGTGTCGCTAACGGCGACCGAAGATTTGCTGCAGAACCATTTGGTTATGTAAGAGAGTAATGAAGGGAGTGGTGTGTGTGATTACTATTTGTTGTTACGAGTAGCGAGTCTTTCACTTATGTTGCCCCTTGTGTGTGTGTGTGTGTGTGTGTGTGTGTGTGTGTGTGTGTGTACTGCACTGTTCATGCTGATGGAGACGGCTCTATTGTCGTGTATTGTCATGTCATGTTGTTGCTAGAGAAGGATGATGAAGCAAATCATATGTCAATGTGCATTATTGACTTGTCCCGCCGTTCAGGGGATAGACAACACCAGCGTGTGTTGTGGAGCCGATAGTTCGGATGTAGGCGGTGTTGTGTAGACGTGGAGTGGACTACACCTTGGGTGTAGAGCTCGTCCGTCAGTCGTGCTGGTGGTTTACGGGTGGGTGTTGTCTTTCCGTGTAGAGGCAATATGTCATGTTGCCTGTTGCTCAGCATTATGATCATATCGCCACCTGGTGGAGGTTGACATATTGTAAAAAGTTGTAGATTATTGTATTGACAAGGGCTGTAAATCTTCACACTGGCAAGGTCTGTAGATGATCACATTGACAATGGCTTTGAATTATCACACTGTCGATTATCGCTTTGACAAGGGCTGTAAATCATCACACTGGAAAGGGCTGTAGATGATCACATTGACAATGGCTTTGAATTATCACACTGTCGATTATCGCTTTGACAAGGGCTGTAAATCATCACACTGGAAAGGGCTGTAGATGATCACATTGACAATGGCTTTGAATTATCACACTGTCGATTATCGCTTTGACAAGGGCGGTAAATCATCACACTGGAAAGGGCTGTAGATGATCACATTGACAATGGCTTTGAATTATCACACTGTCGATTATCGCTTTGACAAGGGCTGTAAATCTTCACACTGGCAAGGTCTGTAGATGATCACATTGACAATGGCTTTGAATTATCACACTGTCGATTATCGCTTTGACAAGGGCTGTAAATCTTCACACTGGCAAGGTCTGTAGATGATCACATTGACAATGGCTTTGAATTATCACACTGTCGATTATCGCTTTGACAAGGGCTGTAAATCTTCACACTGGCAAGGTCTGTAGATGATCACATTGACAATGGCTTTGAATTATCACACTGTCGATTATCGCTTTGACAAGGGCTGTAAATCTTCACACTGGCAAGGTCTGTAGATGATCACATTGACAATGGCTTTGAATTATCACACTGTCGATTATCGCTTTGACAAGGGCTGTAAATCTTCACACTGGCAAGGTCTGTAGATGATCACATTGACAATGGCTTTGAATTATCACACTGTCGATTATCGCTTTGACAAGGGCTGTAAATCTTCACACTGGCAAGGTCTGTAGATGATCACATTGACAATGGCTTTGAATTATCACACTGTCGATTATCGCTTTGACAAGGGCTGTAAATCTTCACACTGGCAAGGTCTGTAGATGATCACATTGACAATGGCTTTGAATTATCACACTGTCGATTATCGCTTTGACAAGGGCTGTAAATCTTCACACTGGCAAGGTCTGTAGATGATCACATTGACAATGGCTTTGAATTATCACACTGTCGATTATCGCTTTGACAAGGGCTGTAAATCTTCACACTGGCAAGGTCTGTAGATGATCACATTGACAATGGCTTTGAATTATCACACTGTCGATTATCGCTTTGACAAGGGCTGTAAATCTTCACACTGGCAAGGTCTGTAGATGATCACATTGACAATGGCTTTGAATTATCACACTGTCGATTATCGCTTTGACAAGGGCTGTAAATCTTCACACTGGCAAGGTCTGTAGATGATCACATTGACAATGGCTTTGAATTATCACACTGTCGATTATCGCTTTGACAAGGGCTGTAAATCTTCACACTGGCAAGGTCTGTAGATGATCACATTGACAATGGCTTTGAATTATCACACTGTCGATTATCGCTTTGACAAGGGCTGTAAATCTTCACACTGGCAAGGTCTGTAGATGATCACATTGACAATGGCTTTGAATTATCACACTGTCGATTATCGCTTTGACAAGGGCTGTAAATCTTCACACTGGCAAGGTCTGTAGATGATCACATTGACAATGGCTTTGAATTATCACACTGTCGATTATCGCTTTGACAAGGGCTGTAAATCTTCACACTGGCAAGGTCTGTAGATGATCACATTGACAATGGCTTTGAATTATCACACTGTCGATTATCGCTTTGACAAGGGCTGTAAATCTTCACACTGGCAAGGTCTGTAGATGATCACATTGACAATGGCTTTGAATTATCACACTGTCGATTATCGCTTTGACAAGGGCTGTAAATCTTCACACTGGCAAGGTCTGTAGATGATCACATTGACAATGGCTTTGAATTATCACACTGTCGATTATCGCTTTGACAAGGGCTGTAAATCTTCACACTGGCAAGGTCTGTAGATGATCACATTGACAATGGCTTTGAATTATCACACTGTCGATTATCGCTTTGACAAGGGCTGTAAATCTTCACACTGGCAAGGTCTGTAGATGATCACATTGACAATGGCTTTGAATTATCACACTGTCGATTATCGCTTTGACAAGGGCTGTAAATCTTCACACTGGCAAGGTCTGTAGATGATCACATTGACAATGGCTTTGAATTATCACACTGTCGATTATCGCTTTGACAAGGGCTGTAAATCTTCACACTGGCAAGGTCTGTAGATGATCACATTGACAATGGCTTTGAATTATCACACTGTCGATTATCGCTTTGACAAGGGCTGTAAATCTTCACACTGGCAAGGTCTGTAGATGATCACATTGACAATGGCTTTGAATTATCACACTGTCGATTATCGCTTTGACAAGGGCTGTAAATCTTCACACTGGCAAGGTCTGTAGATGATCACATTGACAATGGCTTTGAATTATCACACTGTCGATTATCGCTTTGACAAGGGCTGTAAATCTTCACACTGGCAAGGTCTGTAGATGATCACATTGACAATGGCTTTGAATTATCACACTGTCGATTATCGCTTTGACAAGGGCTGTAAATCTTCACACTGGCAAGGTCTGTAGATGATCACATTGACAATGGCTTTGAATTATCACACTGTCGATTATCGCTTTGACAAGGGCTGTAAATCTTCACACTGGCAAGGTCTGTAGATGATCACATTGACAATGGCTTTGAATTATCACACTGTCGATTATCGCTTTGACAAGGGCTGTAAATCTTCACACTGGCAAGGTCTGTAGATGATCACATTGACAATGGCTTTGAATTATCACACTGTCGATTATCGCTTTGACAAGGGCTGTAAATCTTCACACTGGCAAGGTCTGTAGATGATCACATTGACAATGGCTTTGAATTATCACACTGTCGATTATCGCTTTGACAAGGGCTGTAAATCTTCACACTGGCAAGGTCTGTAGATGATCACATTGACAATGGCTTTGAATTATCACACTGTCGATTATCGCTTTGACAAGGGCTGTAAATCTTCACACTGGCAAGGTCTGTAGATGATCACATTGACAATGGCTTTGAATTATCACACTGTCGATTATCGCTTTGACAAGGGCTGTAAATCTTCACACTGGCAAGGTCTGTAGATGATCACATTGACAATGGCTTTGAATTATCACACTGTCGATTATCGCTTTGACAAGGGCTGTAAATCTTCACACTGGCAAGGTCTGTAGATGATCACATTGACAATGGCTTTGAATTATCACACTGTCGATTATCGCTTTGACAAGGGCTGTAAATCTTCACACTGGCAAGGTCTGTAGATGATCACATTGACAATGGCTTTGAATTATCACACTGTCGATTATCGCTTTGACAAGGGCTGTAAATCTTCACACTGGCAAGGTCTGTAGATGATCACATTGACAATGGCTTTGAATTATCACACTGTCGATTATCGCTTTGACAAGGGCTGTAAATCTTCACACTGGCAAGGTCTGTAGATGATCACATTGACAATGGCTTTGAATTATCACACTGTCGATTATCGCTTTGACAAGGGCTGTAAATCTTCACACTGGCAAGGTCTGTAGATGATCACATTGACAATGGCTTTGAATTATCACACTGTCGATTATCGCTTTGACAAGGGCTGTAAATCTTCACACTGGCAAGGTCTGTAGATGATCACATTGACAATGGCTTTGAATTATCACACTGTCGATTATCGCTTTGACAAGGGCTGTAAATCTTCACAAAGCAAAATAGAAAATAAAATATATATATATTATATATATATATATATATATATATTATATATATATATATATATATATATATATTGGAAAGGATCACAATTTTGCGCGTGATCAAGATGAGTGCACGAGGAAAATGAAACACGATAAGTTCCCAAGTGCACTTTTGTGTAATAATCACATCATCAGGGGAGACACTACAGAGAAATATAACAGTCAGTTGATAAACATCGGAGAGACCAAATGGCGTCCTAGCTTCGTCTCTTCAGTGTATATCAACTGACTGATATATTTCTCTCTTGTGTCTCCCTGACGATGTGGTTATTACACGAAAGTACACTTGGGAACTTATCATGGTTCATTTTCCCCGTGGACTCATAGTAATATATATATATATATATATATATATATATATATATATATATATATATATATATATATATATATATATATATATATATATATAATCATTATCCCTGAGGATAGGGGAGAAAGAATACTTGCCACGCATTCCCTACGTATCGTAAGAGGTGACTAAAAGGGGAGAGAGCGGGAGGCTGGAAATCTTCCTCTCCAGTTTTTACTTTTTCAAAAGAGGGAACAAACAAGGGAGCCAAGTGAGGATTTTCCCTCTTCGGCTCAGTCCTCCGTTCTGAACGCTACCTCACTGACAAGGGAAATGGCGAATAATTATGAAAAAAAAAGAATATATATATATATATATATATATATATATATATATATATATATATATATATATATATATATATATATATATATATATATAAAGTATCCCAAGCCCTTTGTAAAGGCTCCTGCAAGCTAGCTCTGCGCTCCTTCCGGTAGCAGCACGGACATGTAGACTCTTTTGGAGCAAGAAGTTCTTTGACGAAACTGTACTACCAGTGATACAGCCTTACCAAAGGTGACTTTTCACTCGTTGTGTAACCCTAAGCAGGTGGAGTCTTGTAACACACACACACACACACACACACACATAACAGACATACACACACATAACACACACACACAATATATATATATATATATATATATATATATATATATATATATATATATATATATATATATATATATATATATCATAACCAGGTGTTCCATATGTACAGGCATTTTATTCTCCTAGCATGAATTACTGTGGCTTTCCTACCGCCTTCCTTTTAACCAGACTGGAATCAAAATCCTCCCGACTTATCAATTTTCCAGCTGCCACTTACTTCCCACCTTCCTTTTCTGTCCGCCGTGATGTTGTTGCCTTCTCTCTTCTCTACAGGTAGTATTTCGACCACTACTCTCGTGAGGCTGTCCTCTTGTGTTCTGGCCACTTAGGTTTGGACCGGTGACGCGCGCCTGACTGCTGCTTCCCTGAGTTCCGTGTGTTGAGACCAGCCGTACCAGGATTGACCCCTCACGATACATCTTCCTCTCCTCGAGCAACCATACTGTGGAGTTCTCCTCCATCCTTCGTCTTGCTAACCTCTACCTACAACCTGTCCACCTTTATAATCAGGTCTGCAGTTATATGAGGAGCTATAGATAATCTCATTGTCTTTCTTGGATTGTTTTTCTTTCGTCGGAGATGGTCATGATTGGGCTATATTTCTGTCCACGCCGTGAAGGTCATTCTTTAAAGAGGATATATATTCTCATTCACTCGTCCATGGTTGCTTTAAGGGAGTGTTTGAAAACGGTGATTAGTTCACTTCTTCGTAAGAGGTGGGTGACGGCTGAAGAACCAAATTATTATCCTCAACAACACGCTTGACAAGGCGAGATTATATATAGAAGAAATATCACCGCAGGAGAATATTGGAGCCAATACATTTAGCTGGCAGGACTCGGTCAACGAATTCCTGTAACCTTGTCAGTGAGGGTACTGCCAGTGTTGTGAATACCAATGAAGAATAGATTTTATGATTCACACAATCAACATAATCTTTGAGAGAGCTGTAATTACAGAAGGTACTAGATTCCACTTCACATCTTCAAAAGCTGTATATAAAGATAGTAGAGATACTGCGTGATCATCTTTAACTTATGAAAAGATAAATGAACAGACGAGGAAAGATAATGGAAAACTTTAAGATGAATGCACCCTGAACTGGAGGGCATTGTCGTTTTTCATATAGTCATCTTAAAGAAAATAAAAGTCGGTTTTCCTCTTCAGCACCGATAAATGTTAGGTTGATAAAGTCCTTCAGTATCTCTCAGAAAGAAGTTATTGCTCCAGTCTTTCGGCAATCACTGTTTAGTATTTAGAGTCAAGAGGAATTAAGTGAAGTGGCTCTGCAGCACTTCTACGACTGTAAGAATCCTCTCAGTTATCTTAAGAATGATGAGGTGGCTAAGGTTTCTCTTCGTCTTCGCCGAGAAAGAAAGGTGTGTTGAATGAAGCATGTGTGCCTGGGCAGACACAGGAAGACACAGCTGTACGTACTAGAAGGTGCCACGGACATGGACGACGGCTGCATGTACCCGGCGGTGCCACGAGCGGGAGGACCCGGTGAAAGGACGTTAGTTTGGTTTAGTATGATTTTTACGCCTCTTTTGTTGCGTCGCAAAGCCGTATGGGATTTACAGCCATTCGAAAGAGAAGGAAGGTATAGAATAGCACCGTGTATGTATGTATACATGTGTATGAGTATGTATCTGCATATGTAGGTGTGTACCTGTATGATAAGTTGTAGTAAATGAAGTGATTTATTATTACCGAACGACTGAATACATGGGTAACGTTTCCTGTAATGTGAAATTAAGTCATTGTTCACTTCTACGGAAGCCTGTTAATCATTTACATGACAGTGAACGACCTAATTAGATATGTTCATGAATACATCTGAGGGAAAGTAAAAGTTGTCTAAATTTCTTGAAACTCAGTCGTAAGGTGACTACCAACAGCCATGTAGTGTTTAGAAGTTGTACTGCACACTGTGGGTCTTTGTCTTCAACCACTTGAGGTCGAGAGTACGACTCTTAGGTATAATAATCTGTTCTTTGGTCTGACCGTTAGAATCAGGTCAAAGGTCACGCCATCATACCCAGGGCACTACCATTGTGCTATAGGTGGTTGACAGCTGTTTATTACCAAGTTGGTAAATGATTAATTAATACCTCAAAGCAAGTGATGTGGCCTCATTCTTTTGAAATGGTCAGTGTTCATAGCTTATCTGTATTGCCTTTACTCTTATGTTTTAAGTCGTGTAGCATTATGTCGCTTGTAACTCATGTAATAGGACATTAGGTACAAGGGCATACGTACTAATTTCCGACCATGAATCGAACCTGGCGGGCGCATTGAGCCATTCAGGCATGAAGATACATATCACTACCCAAAGTGTCACAGCCAAATCAGTCATTCCTTTAAGAGTTTTAGCTGTCATGATCCAGCATGTAACGCCTCGTCTCTCCTTCATCACATGGTACACAGTTCTCGTCTTTTATGACCCTGCATGACCCCTGCGGCTCCCGTTACCAAACATCTTGATTCACGATCCTCTGGGAGCATATTATGCTGATCCCAACTGACGTGTCAGTAATGCCGTCTATTCTTGACCGCGCCTCAAGAGTTGTCTCAGGCATCAAGAACCGACAGTCTTAAGTCCCAGTACAGACAGTTTCGGATTTAAACTCCATTCTGTCATGCTTCACTGGTTATCCCCTCGGTTCGTAACTCGTCCTTGGTGCGTGTAATGGTAGCCAAGATGCTATCGCCCCCACCACACCTATAACCCTACCACGTTGCAAATTGTAGACGTTATCATGCTCTTTACTTCTTCATTCCTGCGTGTGGTAGTGACCCGGATGGTGCCCTGTCCGCCACGCTCGTAATCCGCTGACGCTGTGGTTGATAATACCTCGGGTCTCATGATCCATCCCTCGTTGCAACCACGAACAGCCAAGATGTTATCGTCTGGCGCGATGATCATAATGCGTCATAAAGTAGCCACGATATTATCACGGCGGCCGGCCGCCAAGACGAGCGGTTCAACTGAAAGGGGTGAGCAATGAGGCCACCAATACGCGACCCAACGGAGTCAACACCATTTCCACTTGCTGTTCCTCCTGCCGCCACCCACATGGTTCTTACTTACCGCCCCTTCTGCTGCCTTATAAACAGAGTGCTGCTACTCTCTCTGACGTCTCGCTGTCCCTTACAGTGCCTTCACCATCCTGTGAGCTCCTCTGCTTCAGCTGTCATCACTGTTTCACCATTTTTCGTACTTTTCGCCATCCCCTTATGCCCCAAACCACGGACTGTACCATCTGCCATCCTTGACTGATGCACTGTACTAACGTCCATTTTATTCCTTCCACCATCATCTCATCTGCTGGAATCAGCCTTCATTACCATCCCTTTTGCTTGTTCTCCCTCTCATCTGCCTGCAGTGCACCATACCCACAATGACCCATCTTGCACTATCCCTTATAACTCGCCTCAGACGCCCTTATGCTTGTTTGATTTTGTGGTATTTCAGTATTTTTATGCTATTAGTTCCGTTAATATAGTGTGTTTCCCACTGCCGTCTCTTCTTTAGGATGATCCATGATGGATCTTATTACTAACTCTTCCCAATCAAGACCTATTCTGTTCCCTCTCTCATGATGCTCTCCTGATTTGATTTGTACCTCTGTCAGCTGCTGCTATATTGTGTACCCCAGGCTCATCCTGTGAGCGGGAACACAAAAGTATTACAGACGTCACAAAGGACCTTTGTCATACCTCAGTGGGAAGATAATCAGGACATAGATTGTTACAAAATTGGTTCATTACCAATGCTTATAATCTTTCATGCAGTAAGTTTACCGACTAGGTGCAGTAAATGGATACAGCATTATATTTTCAGACATCTTGTTACCGACTCAAGGATTCATGATATTTAATTCAAAATTTGTTTGGATCTAACCCGAAAATGGTCTCTATTTTTTTTTAATATAAGATGTAGTGCTGAACTTTGTGTCCATGTCTCTGGCCTCAAACTTATGAATTATATGCTTAACATTTCCAGATAGGCCAACAGCCAATAGTACCCATAGACCAGCCTTAGTTTAGCAATCATAACATCTTGTAATCCGGTGATATCATTACTTTATTTGTATACATGGTTTTTTTACTTTACACAATTCGTTGTGATAGAAAATATTGCTATTAGTGTCTTTTAGCACTCGTGTATTTGCTTCAGAGAGATCTGTTATTTCCTTCCTAATTACAGTTTTCAGACTTCTAATTAACACCCCAGCGTTTTTTCAGAAGCCTCTTTCCCAAGTGCAAAATTGACTAAAGCATCAACCATGTTATGTTCCCGGAGGCCTTTGTAAGGGGGAATCCATGACAGTTTGAATGAGTTCCCTTGACCAGTGATGTATACATATGTCACTGGCTTCAGAGCCCAACATGTTGCACCCTGATCTGAGGGTGTTTAGAGTGGCTAGTAGTGAGGATAAAGACATAATTAAACTATTGCAGTTATTTATAGAAGTTAGGAAGCGATAAGTACGGCGGACAAGTCAATGTGTAAGGAGAATGGGCAGTTGTTTAGTTCTGACATTCTTTTCTAATCTATTACCGTTGGGCTGATCACAATGGCAGCACCACCTGCCCTCGCACTGGCAGGAGTGAGAGAGCCGTCATGTAGACGCACTGGGTACAATGGCCTGGCTTCCTCAACACCACCTTCGTCGGGCCTTTCCTCCTTTGCCTCCCTCCTCCTCTTTCCTTCTCCTCTCCCTTGCCCATCCTCTTTTCTCACCCTCCTCTGCCTCCTCATTCCTTCTTCTCATCTTCCATAACAAGTGTTGCCGGCTCAGCGCTGCGTCCTGAGAATTCACTGGTTAATTGGGTGGGAAGCGAGGCCTTCAGTGCTTGCGTTGTTGTTAGTCATGTTTTGAAGTCGTTGTTTTTAATGACACCTTCAGTCAGTGTTTATTGCTTGTGTGTCAAATGAACCTTGTCGACCGTTCTTGTATTGTGAAATAAGTTCTGAACCATCATTTTGGTGCTTAAGAATTTCTGAATAACTGCGAAACACACACATAACTGGGAAACACACACACACACACACACACACACACACACACACACACACACACACACACACACACACACACACATTCTGTTTGTAAGAACTGTCATAGTTTAACAACTGTTTATGAAGACTTTGATTTGAGTCAGATGGTCTGGTAATGTATGAGAATCTGTCCTCAGCCTGTATTGATGTGGAGATGTTTTCTTAAACCTAAATTCAACATGCAAATATCCGTTTTTTTTTTATGTTAGCTGACACGGCGCGGGCAGCTGGGGCCCTAATCAAGGCCATCACAATAACGCTTTATATATATATATATATATATATATATATATATATATATATATATATATATATATATATATATATATATATATATCCTAGCCTAAGCCAGGCAGCCATTTTATCGACCATCCCCTAAGGGTAGATGAACAGCTGCATTGACTATGGACTGATTGTTGCAACCAGGATTCGAACCTGTGCGCTCGACCCTGGGCAGCCCTTGATGTGTCTACGTCAGGAACTTTATGTTTAGGTTTTTGTTTGTCTTTGTCAGATTTCGAGTCCAAGGATGTGTTGAGGTTAACGATCAGGTACGATTAGAGGTTGTTTTAACTTCAAGTTTAGGTTTTATTGTTGTGTGTGTGGAAGTTTTGTGTACAGATGCGAGCAACGGTGACTTGTTAATCTGGGCACAGTTTTAGTGTCTGACGTCATGTTGAATTGTATCCTCAGAGATTCATCCGCTCGTGGTCGTAACATCCAAGTAAAGTAGCTATCGTAACCGCAATGATATGATCAGTGTGAGCGTCGTTACTTGGTGGTATCCGCGTGTGGTTATACAGTCATACTGAGACTGACGTACCACCTCTGTGCATGTGGGTTAAGGTAACCTTCTAGCATGACGACACCATAATGAACACGACGTTACTGCTCTTGAGCATGACGGTACGACAATTGAGCACGACCATACGACGATTGAGCAGGAAGGTACGATTCTTGAGCACGGCGGAACGATCCTTGAGTACAATGGCCTGGCTTTTGCCAAGGCAAAGATCGTATCGTCGTGCCTAAGGACCGTACCGCTGTGCCTAATGGTCGTACCGTCGTGCTGTGAGGGTAACAGGTTGTTTACTGAACATATCCTGATGTGCGTAAATAGTATCCTTTGTGCTGTGTTCCCGCAGACTGCTCGCCACAGCGCATGACAAAGACAATTCTTTAGACGTAAAATGAATACATTACTGGTCGTGTGAGACTGCAAATACGTATAGTGTGATTTCTCGGGTGATTAAAGTAAATGTAATGAATGTAACTGTCTTATTGGTCTCTTCTCTCAAGTCATCTTTTATCCATTGGTCGAAATTGGTAACGAAAAGAAAACCTTTTTTTTAGATAAGGACATAAGGACACAGTTTAGGGACAGTGATATATATATATATATATATATATATATATATATATATATATATATATATATATATATATATATATATATATATAAAGGAGTTAAAGATTTTGTACGTTGAGCTTGTACGGTTTGTACATAGGGGAATGTCCTTAATGATAACGAAAGCTAGGTTGATAGTTTGACAAGAAATAATAAGAATATATCAAACGTTGAAAAAGAATAATTGGTGGGAAATAATTTTCATATCAGACATGAAGAAATTCTAATTCATTTTAATCATAATCATTTTGAGCAAGTTAGATTGTATCATGATGGTGTACGTTTGCAATTAGTTGAACTCATTTCAGTAACCAGTTGGTGCTTAAATTAGATGATGGTGTAAATCTTTTTGATGAGTACCATCAAGAACGTTTCATACTAACCACGGACCGCAGAGTTTGGAAACAGTGTATTGGAATGACCTTAAACATAACGGCGTGATCCTCAGGTATGTTAACCTGGCCTTTTACCTAGCCATTAAGGGTTAAGTCGCTGGCTCAGGGGTTCGTACTGTCGCAGCCAAAGATCGTACCGTCATATTCGGGTGGTTAATACGACTGTCTTAACATATGGGGAGATTAATAAAGCGATTAAATAAAACTGTTATTACACGCACGTCGCACCAGGGAGCCGAAGGCTGAGTATAATCATGTAAACTGTATGATGTACGAAGATGGATCGTAGCAGGTATTTCATTGTGACTGGCCAGTTGATAGACTTCAGAATAGGCCTACAATGGTTCTTGATGGGAATGAGTGAGAGGCTGGCAGAGTGATCATCTTTTGTCTCGTCCGGTCCCTCCTGTGCTGAGCAGATTGAACTTCCTTGTGGTACCAGTTGTGCCACGTAGTATATTTTCTGTAAATTGAAGTAAAAGAGATAAACTTTGATGAAACACTTTTTTCGCCTGTTTATCATTTCTCTTTCTGCATTTCCTTCCCTCTTCCCTCTCTCCAAGTCTTCCTCTTTTCCGCTTTCCTCCCTCTCTTCCTTTATTTTGTGTCGCCTCTCAGCCCTCTTTTTCTATCCATCCCTTCCTCTCCCTCCCACCTCCATCCCTTCTCTCCTTATTCACAATTCTCCTCCTCCGAACCTTTCCCAGAGGCCTTGTAATACATTACTCTATAAATCAGCTTTCACCGGTGACTCCCAGCCACTGTCGCAGCCTTAGCTTTTATACACAAGAGATATTTTGTGATCCCTAAATCAGAATTAACATCTTCTCTGGACCTCCAGTCCATAAACAAGCGTCGCTAATCTATGGAGCCTTCGTGGGGTTGCTTCAGCCGCCGCCGAGATCTGTACGTACTGGGAGTTTTCTCGTTTTGCTGTAGTGAGCCAACTTGATCTTTCATGAAATACTAATTACTGTACCTTGTTACTACAGGTGTGTCAGGTTCAGCTCCTCTTTTTCTACAAGTGAGTTCATTTATGCAGATATCATTCATGGAGAACCTGATGATTGTGTGATTCCGTGACACGTCTGTGTTCTCTGGGGTCATGGAAATACTGGTCCTTGCGTCCTTAAGGTAATGACTGCGTACATGATGGACTACATGCACTGTGGAGGGACTGCTGGCGTTCATGAAAAAATGTATCTGTAGTTGGGTTGTTCGTTGTTACCGATACAGCCGCTGTTAAGATCAGAAGAAATGGGAAACTTTAGTGGATGATGTTTTCCTCTTGAGAGAGAGGGAGGGACAGGGAGAGACAGACTCGTGTAACCCACTGTCTTACTGGTCGAGAGTTGACACGAGGTGAGGGATGTGTCGGAGAAGTGGAAGGGTCGAGATCTCATTTACAAATTGGTCTGTGAGTGTTATTGGCCCAACCGTCTCACTAAGCCGAGCCAAATGCTCTCTCCGTGACTGAAGCTGTTCTCAACATTACAGATATTCATTTATGATTACCCCAGGGCCAATTTCTGTGAAAGTGTTCGTGTTACTCAGGACCTTTCTAAAGTCTCCTACGAGCCAAGGATGCACTACATCCAGTAGAAGGGAAGTGATGGACTCTTTTGGACTAAGAAGTTCTCGCCAAAGGTTGCTTTTCACTTGCGATATAACCTCATAGAGGCGGAGCCTTGTAAGGATAGACGGTATTCCTGGGGCAGGAAGTAGGTGTACTATTATACTCGTTATGTTGTGTTTACCGTCATTCGGAAGACGTGAGCCAGTCTTATCAGCGGAAACGTTCAGGATTCTTTCCTGATCTTGAGGGCATGAAATATTCTGAAAAATCAATCATCCATCGGGAATTCTGGAGCAACGGACGATAGTCGTGGGAAAACCTGTAGAGTATATCCCTGTGGGAGATGACCATCAGCACCACACAACAGAGGGAGGGAGGCGGCCAGCAGTAACACCAGAGCCCTCCCAACAGGCCACCAGCCGAGTCCTCTTCCTGCCGCAGTCCCCCCGACCTCAACTTCCTTTCGTGTTTCATCCTCCCATCTCTTCCTCCTCCTCCTCCTCTTCCTCCTACCTCTTCCAAGTCCCCTTCCTCTCCTCTCCCATTTGTGCCTCGCCACACACACACACACACACACACACACACACACACACACACACACCACGCCTCCCTGGACAAGACACTACCCTCATAGACTACCTCATAAACTCAAGGATCTCTGGGCATAATTTGTGTTCGCCGTCACTGACATGTTCAGCGTCTGTATGCGTACAGATGGATGTTAGAAGTCCATCTGAATGTGAACTGACGTCTTCAGGTTCCCCTCTATACTGTAAGGATTTCATTTAAATAGATTGGGAATCTTATTGAAAGTCCAGCTGATTACGCCAAAAATATTGCTGCCAGACCCCGTTAGCCGCACCTTTTCGCCTAATATGGGGGAGTTCAGGTGGAAAATACGGACTTGGAGAAACGTATGAGAGGACTGTAGAGAGAGACCTGTGCCCCGCCTGTCACTTTATTGCTTGTGAAATAGAACAAAGATAGTGGGATGATGTCAATAGATGTGTGGAAAAATGCGTCCACGTGAAAGTATTCTTATAATACGATGATCCTGTGAAAAATCTGAAGCACAGTTGAGTCTTAACCTGTGTGTTGTAGGTGATGTAGTCACCGAGGCTTCGCTTTTGTCCCGTAGCATTGGTGTTCATCTACGAATAATTTTGCCGCTTGTGTGGAAATAGGAAAAAAACTTAAGATCTTTAAAGATTTTGGTAATCGTATCTACAGTATACATTATAAGTGGATTCTTATCTTAAAAGTTGTTGGTAATCGTATCTACAGTATACATTATAATTGGAATCTCCTACAGCAGTCAGTTGTGGATGTGTAGGGTACTGTAATTCATTTCTTCAATGTACGTTATACTTGGAATCTCCCGTGACGGTTTGTTGTGGGAGACGTTCAAGCTTGTTCAAGAATCTGTAATCATTTCTGGCCACGAGGCCTCTCTAACCCATTCGTTAGTGTGGTAGTAGGGTCGTAGGTCAATTCCCAAGGGCAAGACCTGGAGGTAACATCAGCCGAGTGCTGGATTACCCCCCTTCCATGTGCTGTAGGCCCTTGTGGGTGTCCTTAGTTCCATTTGGACTGTGGCAGTTGACCCGACGCTAGTGAGGCATTCCCGTACCTCACCTAGAGGAAGTCTGCTTAGGCGGCGGCAGCGGCTGCCTCCTGAACCTCGTCTCTCACGCCGGCTCATCCCTCACCGCTCGCTGTCATATAAACGCCGTTCATCCCTCACGTAAATAGAACTTTGATGTGGCAAATCACGCGCCAAATAACTGTGACAACGAGGTCTGATGAGGGTAAAGCTGCGTTAGCGTCACATTCGTTAGCCAGTTATGGGGTGGGGGAGAGGACTACGGCTGCTGGCGACGTGGACGACTATTATAGTGATGCCTTATGGTCGTGGCAAGTGAAGAGCCGTTTCTTCAGCTCCTTATTTATCCAGACCTCAGCATCAGGGAGGATTAATCTTATCCCACAGAAACGCAAAGGGGCACCTCCCTCCTTCCCTCCGTCACACATTTTTTCTATCCTCTTGGTCTAAATCCGCAGTAAATGAGAATTATGCCCTTGCTCCAGCCTAAGGAAAAAGTGACACTTGTGATCTAATTCAGTTTGATTGTGAAATTTTGCGTTCCGATCGCATTTGAAATGAGTATCAATAAAACAGGTTACTGTACTTTTTGTTATCATTATTGCATAACCCCAGAACCCCTTAGAAAAAAAAATACAGGGGCTCCTGCAGTTCCGGCTTCGCATTTCTAAGGTCCATCCGACAAATAATAATGGAGAAGGGTACAAGACGCGGGTGTAAAGTTTGGTTCATTTTCTTTATATGAATTTAATGACACACACAGAGAACGTCCATTTTGGTACCGAAAATTAAGAACAATTTTCGTCTTCCAAGATTGCACTGATGAGTGTATAGAGATCAGTTTTTAAGGTACTGCTGAAGCAAATGCGTAGATGGTATTTAGTCCTGAAACATAAGCAGCCTATCCTTAAACCGAACCTTATGAGATTCTCCTTCTGGCTCTCGACCAATTATTGTTTTCATCAGAAGTGGAGAAAACGTCTGCTCTGGTCTTGTAGACAGACGGATGTGGATCACACACGAAGCAGGTGTATAGACCGTCAGGGTTAGCTTACCTTAATCTGCATAACTACCCAGCCGCCACACCTATGCCCGTCCACTGCGAAAGTCTGGATTATTTCACTTAACTCATCAGTGGCTCCCATGATTTCATCGTTCTAAATTCTAACCCCAATTAGCTTTATTAGAATCTGCTGCGTGGCAATGATAGTCATGCATATATTCAGTATGTCATTAGGAGCTGGGTAACCTCGCCCACCTAATGGAAGGTTATTGTGCCGGGTCGACGGTGGTCCGTACCGGTGACGCGGATGCTGTTCACATGCACATTATTCGTACGTACGAACCATGAGAACGACGAAACGACCCTCGAACACGATGATACGATCCTTGACAACCACGGTACGGTCTTTGGGTATAATAGCAGGACTTTTGACCGAATTCCTCTCATTGTTAGGTAAGAGTCCAGCTCATCATATTGATGGTCATATACTCTCAAATATCCAATATGAAGATTCCAAGTCGAACAATGTGTATGATAAGCTTCCCTGTGCCTCAGATGTGGTGTTAGGAGTTGTCCCTTCAGGTGTATCGGCCAGGGGACGGCCACGTAGGGAGACTCACGCCACAGAAATGTTCACAGATCGCTGGATAACAGGTGGACCTGACGCCGTTCCCACGCTCGGGGAATGGGAGGACCTGGGGAAGACCTGGAGATATGTAGGGATGACATAGGGGAAATATATGACCTGAGAGGGAATGAGAGAATGAAATGATGCGAGGAATCTGATGTATAGGGGGTGCGTGACTCGTGTTGAACCCTGGACTGTGTAGGAAAGACATTGTGAGGTGCCCTGCGCCCTTTTTCCCACCTTGCAATTAGAGGTCACATCAGAGGGCGTGACCCATTAAGAGTGATTTGGGGAAGGGCTGGCGGCAAAACATGCTATCAAAGGCGACATTTTTTTTGTACTATATGATCATTTTTTATGAAAAAGATGTGGAGGTCATGCAGTGCTATTAAAGATAACGTAAAACAAGCGTCTTTGTAAAGATTATGCTTAAACTGTAGACACATACAGGGGAGATACACACTAGAGACAGCACACTGTTTGGGTGATCAGGTGGGAAGATGGGCAGTGTGAAGAATGACTGGTCGCTGAATAACTCGGTGAGGGAGCAAGGTAGGGACCATATGATTGCCTGTGTTGCTGGGATCTAGGAGGCGGGCGGATGGGACCAGCCTGTGAGGGTTTGTGTGTGTGTGTGTGTGGTCGGTCGCCTCCGTCATCAAGTGGCCAACCTCATGATCCCGCCTCACCACGCTGGAGGAGGGGGAGGAGGAGGGGGGGGGGGGCTTTAGAAAGGGGTTGTTGAGGAAGTCTGAGAAGATGAACCATTAGGTTCGGTGGGGAGGGAGGAGAGAAATTTTCTCGATATTTTACATCGTTGCTGGCTTATAAATTTGGGTTTTCATACTTACAGTGGACAGAAGCACACACACACACACACACACACACACACACACACACACACACACACACACACACACACACACACACACACACATATATATATATATATATATATATATATATATATATATATATATATATATATATATAAGCCTATGAGTCCACGGGAAAAATGAAACACGATAAGTTCCCAAGTGCATTTTCGTATAATAATCACATCATCAGGGGAGACACAAGAGAGAAATATAAGTCAGTTGATATACATCGAAGAGACGAAGCTAGGACGCCATTTGGAAACAGGTAATTGTCCAAAACATACAGCGAGCGTTCATAAACTTATCATTTTACAAATTCTATCAACACAAAGTTATCTAATTTGTATAGACCATCACTAATATTAAGATTATAATTCTTTGTGTATTTAATGATAGAAGATTCATTGATATTTCTCTATGTAATAGAGTTAGAGTTAGTAACTGAGATGGCATTACTCCAGTCAATACAATGATCATAGTTCTTAACGTGATTAAACAAGGGATTTGATTCTTGTCCCGTTCTTATACTATATTTATGTTGCTTAAGTATAACAGAAAGATCCTTACCAGTCTGACCAACATAAAATTTATCAGTTTCCACAAGGCACTTTATAGATGCATCCAAGAGAATTTTCTGGTGAATTCCTGATTAAGATTTTCTTTATAGTATTATTGTTGCTAAAGGCAACATTTACATTAAAGGATTTAAGCAACATGGGCAGTAAAGTGAAATTATTATTAAAATGGAGAACTAAAAGATTTTTGGTGTCAATGGGAGGTTTGGTCTCAACTCTGTAAAATGAATTCTTTGCTAACTCAAGGGATTTATCAATGAAAGATCTAGGGCACTTTAACTTAGATCCAATAGAATATATCTTCTCAAACTCATTATCAATATTATATATATATATATATATATATATATATATATATATATATATATATATATATATATATATATATATATATATATATATATATATATATATATATTCCTATGAGTCCACGGGAAAATGAAATATGATGTTTCCTAAAACACTAAAACATATCCCGAAGCAGATGTTTATCAGTAAATAATTTGTTTACAAGATCTTGTCCAATTTCCCGAAATCAGCAAAATCCCGCATATTTTTCTTAAGCAGCGTCTCATACCTTTTAGTTCTCTCCTGTAATTATAAAAATTATTGTCTATGGCTCGTTACGTCGTTATGGCCTAATGAACCGTAAGGATCCTTTGGCAATTAGAGTTTTGCATCTAAATTCTTTGCTTGATTAATCATGTGGTTAGCTTGAGGTTAATGACTTCCTTTTTTGTATGAGCATAACCTATAAGTTTTCTGAGCTTGAAATTAATGAGCGACGGATAAAATTGCGCTACAAGGTGTTGCGCAACTTGTTTGGGATAACGTGTGATGGTTATCTGAAAAGATAGTGTTAAGGTAACGTAATTCTAACAACGGTGTATGGAAAAGTTCTCGATTTTCGTTTTCTGGTGTCTTAACAGTAATACACCTGTTGCAGGAGGGAGGGAGGGGAGAGAGAGAGAGAGAGAGAGAGAGAGAGAGAGAGAGAGAGAGAGAGAGAGAGAGAGAGAGAGAGAGAGAGAGAACGGCGCGAAGGGCATCGACTTGTACGTCAGGCGAACGTGGTGGGTGGGTTTCGAGAACTCTCCATACCCCTGCACCCAAGGGCGCAGCTGTCATGGATGGTGGTGTAACAGCAATATATATATATATATATATATATATATATATATATATATATATATATATGTATATATATATATATATATATATATATATATATATATATATATATATATATATATATATATATATGGTTTGGGCACATTGAGAGAATGAGTGAGGAAAGATTGACCAAGAGGATATATGTGTCGGAGGTGGAGGGAACGAGGAGAAGAGGGAGACCAAATTGGAGGTGGAAAGATGGAGTGAAAAAGATTTTGTGTGATCGGGGCCTGAACATGCAGGAGGGTGAAAGGAGGGCAAGGAATAGAGTGAATTGGAGCGATGTGGTATACCGGGGTTGATGTGCTGTCAGTGGATTGAATCAAGGCATGTGAAGCGTCTGGGGTAAACCATGGAAAGCTGTGTAGGTATGTATATTTGCGTGTGTGGACGTATGTATATACATGTGTATGGGGGTGGGTTGGGCCATTTCTTTCGTCTGTTTCCTTGCGCTACCTCGCAAACGCGGGAGACAGCGACAAAGCAAAAAAAAAAAAAAAAAAAAATGAAGTTTTCTTACTTTACCTTATTGGACAAGTCCAAGAGGCTTTTATCAACCTCTTTAAGGTCAACTTTGAGCTTTGACCTTCATCTGTGTCTGTAAGGTCATCTCTGAGCTTCACCTCCCTTTATAAGGCGAAATATAAACACATATCACACCAACAGGTGTTGGGGGGTTCCTTGCACCAGCAGAGAGTCCTCTCGTCGCACATCTCACGTGAGAGAGTGGAAGGTCCTCTTCAGTCCTATACGAAATAACAGGTGTAAGGGCTTCCATATACCTACAGAACACTCGTATGGTATAACTTACTTGAGAAAATCAGGGTGGTTTGTTCTGCTGCAGGACCCTTCGATACACAGTGGACCTGAGAAGAGTAAGAGGCCGTATATATTTGAACTCTCTCTCTCTCTCTCTCTCTCTCTCTCTCTCTCTCTCTCTCTCTCTCTCTCTCTCTCTCTCTCTCTCTCTCTCTCTCTCGCAGCATGCCTTATATGGCAGGCGTTGGGAGAGTCTTCCTCCTGCCGCCACATGGGCCCCATCGGACCACACATAACCTGAGAGCCTTGGTGTGGTCGTCTGTGGTTTTTGTCGTAACACACATAACAGCAGTAAGGTTGTCTGTATTCTTGGAGGAATGCTATCATAAGGGACTTAAGATAACGGGTGTGGGAGGCGACCATTCCCACAGCTCGTGTGGGGGATGGTGGTGGGCGTGATAAACAAATGGGAGTGTCCATTATGTTATCTTGGCTGTGGGCGGGGCACAAGTCCGTTAAGCCGGCAGTCCTATTCCGAGCCGCTGCCTTAGGCCTGGGGAGGATGAGACTGTGGAGGAAGAGAGGGAGGGAGAGAGGATGCTTACCCACGAGTGCTTACGAAGAGATTTTGCCGAAAGGCACGAATAGGGCGTCGCGATCATCGCAGGGAAAAATGTAGAATTACGAAGAACGAGTCGTGTGAGTTACGTGTCGTCGTGTTATGCGTGGGATGGAGAGACACTGTTTGTTTATAAACTGAGAGCCAGCAGCCCGCGTGTGGGTGAAACAGAGAGAATAGACAGTCACCTCGACCTGAGGAGTGACACTTAACAACCACTGAAGTCATTGTGCAGCCGTCATGAACCTTCAGTATACAACCCAGACGGGTAGTATAGGTAATATACGTTCTTAGTCGGTGGCCGCAGGGCACCACTGAGTCAAGTGACGGAGATGATACGTGTTAGAAGGTTCTGGGAGAGAGAGGCAAGCAAGGTTGGTTTTAAGTAATGAAAGGCATGTAATCAAGCAAGCATAAAGACATATGCACAACAACACACATATATTAGTATTTGTGTCCCGTAGGTTAGCATCTCCATATGTTCATTTTGGACGTAAAGAAATTTTGCCTTGTAGGGATGGTATGTTTACGCCACTCTGGGACTGAACTCATCAGTGACTTTGCGTTATGGTTCAGCTCTGTGCCGCTGGGAACCATCTCAAGAACGGGGATCTCTCTCTCTCTCTCTCTCTCTCTCTCTCTCTCTCTCTCTCTCTCTCTCTCTCTCTCTCTCTCTCTCTCTCTCTCTCTCTCTCTCTGGTTTTTCGTAATTAGTAAAATAATTAAGTTGAATAATTTCCCTAAAACCCTGACACTGCTGGGTTCTCCACTGATTTGCAAATGCACAATATTGAAACGTGTTTCGAATAACAGTTGAGTTATCCAACAGTGTGGTCGGTGTAGCCCCCACACCACACGTGATATTCCTGCCTCCTGTGACGTAACTGAATGTAGAATCTATACACACCTATATGGTCTAAGATGGTCGTTGTCACTCCTATATAAGTAAATGGCAGATCATGTCATGTGAGAGATCACAATGCTGGAACGAGATGCGTCGTCTCAATTTAGGATTGAAGGCTCTCCCCAAGATATATAACATTTCATGTATATATATATATATATATATATATATATATATATATATATATATATATATATATATATACTTTTTTTCTATACATATTTGCCATATCCCGCGTTAGCGAGGTAGCGTTAAGAACAGAGGACTGAGCCTTAGAGGGAATATCCTCACTTGGCCCCCTTCTCTGTTTCTTCTTTTGGAAAATTAACAATGAGAGGGGAGGATTTCCAGTCCCCCCGCTCCCTCCCTTCTTAGTCGCCTTCTACGACACGCAGGGAATACGTGGGAAGTATTTTTTTTTTTTTTTTTTTTTTTCCCAAAAGAAGGAACAGAGAAGAGGTCCAGGTGAGGATATTCCCTCAGAGGCCCAGTCCTCTGTTCTTAACGCTACCTCGCTATCGCGGGAGGTGGCGAATGGTGTGAAAAAAAAAAAAATATATATATTGTATTTAATTTTCCTTTATATTTCAAATACGTTAAGGTACGAACATCTTACATTTTGATTCCCATATGGTCGGGGTTGCGAGGAACGTTATCTAAGTTCGTCATGTCTATCCGTAAGCTATCGATTGTTTGTAAACCCCTGTAATAAGGCAATATGTATTCTACAAGACGGAAGAATGCATGGCTCCACGCATAATGAAGTGTATACATTGAGTCCTGCCGTATATCAATAGCACAAGGCCTAATATAGTACTACGCAAGGGATAGTAGATGTGCAATATTGCTTTGTTGCAGAACTGTGTTTTGATTTTACACATCTGCTTTACATGTGACGCATTAGAGGACGAAGAGGCAGTGTTGAGACGGGACCGAGGAAATGGCACGAAATACCCGAGAGGAAGGATGGGGGTGAGGTAAGAAGGGATCATGTGTTGCTGAAGCTGTAGTGTGAGGATCGCGAGACAGTCATGGCGGAGGACCTCAAAGGTGCCGGGCCCCTGGGCTACCGGCGTCGTCTGCTGCTGTATAGCGGCGGCCTCTTGTGGTATTCACCAGGGTCGCTCCTGGGTGCACTTATGGTTTCTGCCGTCTGATTTGATTCGTTGACTTCAGCACTGATCAACCCCTCTCTCTCTCTCTCTCTCTCTCTCTCTCTCTCTCTCTCTCTCTCTCTCTCTCTCTCTCTCTCTCTCTCTCTCTCTCTCTCTCTCTCTCTCTCTCTCTCTCTCTCTCTCTCTCTCTCTCTCTCTCTCTCTCTCTCTCTCTCTCTCTCTCTCTCTCTCTCTCTCTCTCTCTCTCTCTCTCTCTCTCTCTCTCTCTCTCTCTCTCTCTCTCTCTCTCTCTCTCTCTCTCTCTCTCTCTCTCTCTCTCTCTCTCTCTCTCTCTCTCTCTCTCTCTCTCTCTCTCTCTCTCTCTCTCTCTCTCTCTCTCTCTCTCTCTCTCTCTCTCTCTCTCTCTCTAATTTTGGTCTTTCTGTGCTAATGACTATTATAAGATATATAATGACTGTCATTTCTGGATATTATCTTTTCGTGAGTAATGGCATTTTACGTAATTTTTCTTTTTCAGGCGTAGAGGCGTTGTTCTTCTTGAACTTGTAAAGTTTTTTTCTGAGCTAGTTTCTTTAGATTTATTCTTCTAAGTCTTTAGATGTCGTCTTCTCGTGTTTGTGAATACTGTCTTCAATGTGTGTGTGTGTATGTGTGTGTGTGTGTGTGTGTGTGTGTGTGTGGGCGTTGTCTTCTCGTGTTTTGGGCGTTGTCTCCATGTTTGTGGGTGCTGACTTCTCGTGTTTCTAAGAGTTATCTTCTTTGGTGTCTAGATATTGCACGCTCGGGTTTCTTCATGTTTTCTTGTGGTCTTACATATTGCTTTCTGGAGTTTCAGGACGCTGGCATGTTGGCTGTCCCTCCAGGTTTCTGAGTGTTGCCCTCGTTGGCATAAAGTCTTGTTGTATATACGTTTATCTTTTCATAGCAAATCTCAATTCTCATTGCCTTTGAGTCGTGTTATTCTTCTGTTCTTAGGAGGCTGTTCTCCACTGTAATGTTGCATTTTTTCCCAAATGACTTGTTAAAACTGTCTCTTGTTTTTTCCTGGGTTTCTGAAGTAATTTGAGGTCATTGCAGATAACACATTAGGCAGGAATGTTATCATTTATTTGCTGAAATTCATTTATTGTAGATGACTGAATAAATCCTGTACTACCATCCTAACTTCAGGTTATTGATGTATAATAGTACGCGGAACCAACTTTAAAACCTCCGTGTGTAATCTATTTGGCAAACGTTTTTACTTGTGAAATGACTTGAAGTTTAACTCAAAAAAATTTAAGGTCATAATGGAATATCCCAATATTACTTGAAACGTATTCCGAGAATCAGAAAATATATTGGATAATACTGAAGCTATCGTGCGTGCCATTTATGATTACTGTCTACCATAAGGAAAACCACGGCCACTGTGTTAATGGATGGTGGATAACCAGACGGAAAGAATTGACACAATTCACATTTTGAATACGCAAAACATAACGTGAGAATCAGTCCAGTGACAGACTGGAAGATGAATTTGGAGCGTCTTTCTGGAAGAATTGACTTAATCATGAAGTTAGGAAGACGTTAGTCAAGGTTTTACAAATACGATTTTATTGTTCGTTATCCAGGAAGATAGATCTGGAAGTAGCCAATCCTGGGTTTACTACAACTGCGGGTTTCATATTAGGAAGTGTAAAGCTATAGTCAGGTAGGAGAGTGGTGAACGTCTGTGATGATGTGGTTAAAGGTCTGAATGGAAGTTAAGAGTAGATCGCACAGATGAACATATTCAATGAGCGAATTGGTGAAGGCCATGGGGAGTTGATTAGACGAGGGTACCTGGCAAAATGGTTGTTGCCGGTAGACAGGTACCCACAAAGTGTACCAGACCAGCCGGGCTATGGGGACTATGTGAGCCTGCGGGTTGAGGCTTCCAACAGCTTGGTCGTCCAACAACGTAACTCAGCAGCCTAGTCCCAGCCCGGGCTGTTGGGGTAGGAGGCCCTCGAAGACTTCACTATGTAGGAGTGGAGGCGCGTGCAGTGCTGAGATGGAAGGGAGAATAAGATCCAAGTCTCACCTATGGATTGAACCAAATGTACTGAAAATAATATCGGGGACGCAAAAAGTCTGGAGGACAAGTTCAAATCATCACTCAACACGGTACTTCTAGATTTTCACTCTGGCTGAATGCCGTTGTCCCACCTTGTGTTAATGGGAAATAAGTCACATGCGATGACTAGATACGTGACCTTTGGGTGTTAGTGCACAAGGGTTGAGACTCTAAACTAGACCAATTATCCCATGAAGTAATATATCACGGTATCTAAAGTGGTCACGCCAGTAAGTGCTTGTTGTGCTTGTACTCGGTCCTTTCCAAACCTTGTCGGTCTTGGTGGGTGGCGGGAGGTTCCAGGGTGGCTGCAGGTGGTAGGCGCCCAGACAAGATCCAGATGAGGCCAGACAGTATTGTTGCGCCCATGCCAGTCACCCGCCCATTCTCTCCCACCAACATTCATTGTGCGTTCGTCTTTTTCTTTTTTTTTCTTTCTGCTGCTTCCCTTGATCGTTGTTGTTCTGTTAGGTTCTTTTGGACTCGCTTTAAAAGCTTTGACCGTGTAAGGTTAAAATGTCTGGATCCAGTTTTCCTTTGGGTTACAAACATGGGGATCTGATGCTCATTTGTCTTCTTTACTGCCCCTGTTCGGTGCTTGTTGTGTCGTTTATGATTTTCCACTGTTTTGTTGAAGGCTTGTGAAATCTTCCATATAAGAAGAGGAAAATAAGTCTTTTATCCCCCAAAGACTTCCTTTCCTTTTGACCTGACGTTGGTGCGCTAATATCAGTCGTGTGAGTATCCTCCTCCCTGAGTTACTTCGTGAGGTGAATGAATGCGGCAGTACTGGTCTGCCTGATGACCCGGTGTCTGCCAAGCAATAATGATGTTTGGAGAAGTCATATAGTAGGGAACCGGGAAAGGAAAGTAAAGGTAAACTACCTTTCATGTATGTTGTAATAAAAATCACATACGATGACGAAAATTTATTGACTCCATAAAAAGCTGACACTGATATCACGATCTAATGTCCAGTGTTCGCTACGTGGGTTATGACCAGCCTATCCCAGTTGTTTAGTCTCTGCACTAGGACGTCGTCATTGAACACTGCTATGTCTTCGAGATGTGATATTTTGCCTCGGCCAAAGTATTTATGGTGGATTAGATAAATAGATTTATGGTGGATTGAATAAATAGATTTATAAATCTGAATGATTCTACTTCGTCAATATATATATATATATATATATATATATATATATATATATATATATATATATATATATATGTTTTGTTTCATACTATTCGCCATTTCCCGCGTCAGCGAGGTAGCGTTAAGAACAGAGGACTGGGCCTCTGAGGAAACATCCTCATCCAGCCCCCTTCTCTGTTCCTTTCTTTGGAAAAAAAAAAAAAGAGAGAGAGGGGAGGATTTCCAGCCCCCCGCTCCCTTCCCTTTTAGTCGCCCTCTACGACACGCAGAATACGTGGGAAGTATTCTTTCTCCCCTATCCCAAGGGAAAATATATATATATATATATATATATATATATATATATATATATATATATATATATATATATATATATATATATATATATTTTGCCGCTGTCTCCCGCGTTTGCGAGGTAGCGCAAGGAAACAGACGAAAGAAATGGCCCAACCCACCCCCATACACATGTATATACATACGTCCACACACGCAAATATACATACCTACACAGCTTTCCATGGTTCACCCCAGACGCTTCACATGCCTTGATTCAATCCACTGACAGCACGTCAACCCCGGTATACCACATCGCTCCAATTCACTCTATTCCTTGCCCTCCTTTCACCCTCCTGCATGTTCAGGCCCCGATCACACAAAATCTTTTTCACTCCATCTTTCCACCTCCAATTTGGTCTCCCTCTTCTCCTCGTGCCCTCCACCTCCGACACATATATCCTCTTGGTCAATCTTTCCTCACTCATTCTCTCCATGTGCCCAAACCATTTCAAAACACCCTCTTCTGCTCTCTCAACCACGCTCTTTTTATTTCCACACATCTCTCTTACCCTTACGTTACTTACTCGATCAAACCACCTCACACCACACATTGTCCTCAAACATCTCATTTCCAGCACATCCATCCTCCTGCGCACAACTCTATCCATAGCCCACGCCTCGCAACCATACAACATTGTTGGAACCACTATTCCTTCAAACATACCCATTTTTGCTTTCCGAGATAATGTTCTCGACTTCCACACATTCTTCAAGGCTCCCAGAATTTTCGCCCCCTCCCCCACCCTATGATCCACTTCCGCTTCCATGGTTCCATCCGCTGCCAGATCCACTCCCAGATATCTAAAACACTTCACTTCCTCCAGTTTTTCTCCATTCAAACTCACCTCCCAATTGACTTGACCCTCAACCCTACTGTACCTAATAACCTTGCTCTTATTCACATTTACTCTTAACTTTCTTCTTTCACACACTTTACCAAACTCAGTCACCAGCTTCTGCAGTTTCTCACATGAATCAGCCACCAGCGCTGTATCATCAGCGAACAGCAACTGACTCACTTCCCAAGCTCTTTCATCCCCAATAGACTTCATACTTGCCCCTCTTTCCAAAACTCTTGCATTCACCTCCCTAACAACCCCATCCATAAACAAATTAAACAACCATGGAGACATCACACACCCCTGCCGCAAACCTACACTCACTGAGAACCAATCACTTTCCTCTCTTCCTACACGTACACATGCCTTACATCCTCGATAAAAACTTTTCACTGCTTCTAACAACTTGCCTCCCACACCATGTATTCTTAATACCTTCCCCAGCATCTGTATCAACTCTATCATATGCCTTCTCCAGATCCATAAATGCTACATACAATTCCATTTGCTTTTCTAAGTATTTCTCACATACATTCTTCAAAGCAAACACCTGATCCACACATCCTATGAGTCCACGGGGAAAATGAAACACGATAAGTTCCCATGTGCACTTTCGTGTAATAATCACATCATCAGGGGAGACACAAGAGAGAAATATAACAGACTTATTTTTCTCTCTCGTGTCTCCCCTGATGATGTGATTATTACACGAAAGTGCACTTGGGAACTTATCGTGTTTTATTTTCCCCGTGGACTCATAGGAATATATATATATATATATATATATATATATATATATATATATATATATATATATATATATATATATATATATATATATATATATATATATATATATACATATACATATATATATATATATATTTTTTTTTTTGTTTTTTTTGTTTTTTCATACTATTTGCCATTTCCCGCGTTAGCGAAATAGCGTTAAAAACAGGGGACTGGGCCTTTGATGGAATATCCTCACCTGGCCCCCTTCTCTGCTCCTTCTTTTGGAAAATTGAAAAAAACGAGAGGGGAGGATTTTCAGCCCCCCCGCTCCCTCCCCTTTTAGTCTCCTTCTTCGACATGCAGGGAATACGTGGGAAGTATTCTTTCTCCCCTATCCCCAGGGATGATATATATATATATATATATATATATATATATATATATATATATATATATATATATATATATATATATATATATATATATGTGTGTGTGTGTGTGTGTGTGTGTGTGTGTATACCTGGACTAAGAAATTGGATTGAATGTTGATTGTTAATACACTCATATATTTCAATATTTCTCTGCTGAGAGAAACAGAATTTCTCGGACACACTTAGAGACCATATTTTTCAGGCTTGACTGTATAGAGGTGAATATTGAAAGTCGATTAAATGAAAATGCTCAACTGTGAGTCGACTGCTTAGTTCTGGACTCAAACGCATAATCGTGGTATATCTAAGTAGCGACGCTAAGCACTGCACAACGATGATCCTTACTGAACTACGTCTTATTTCAAACAAAATAATAGTAAAAAAGTATTCTAGGATGGACCAGATTTTATGCACAAACTTAGAATGATGTTTTGTCGATCAGTTGTTGATATTCACGATGTTTAAACTGCCCTTGATAACAACTGACATGCTGACCCCGCCGTTATTATGAATACTGATAAATCATATTTCATTATTTCGCAAATCCGGTTATTATGATTGGTAGCTTTCTACACTTTCCTTCAAGTAAATGAGCATGACGGAATTCATTCATTTATGATTTATTTTGTTGCTGTACCTGTAATATTATTATTATTATTATTATTATTATTATTATTATTATTATTATCATTATTATTATTACTTATTATTGTTATTATCATGATTATTATTATTATCATTGTTATTATTATTGTTATTATCATTATCATTATTATTATCATTATTATTATTATTATTATTATTATTATTATTATTATTATTATTATTATTATTATCATTACTACTTTCCTGTCTTCGTTCATAGATTCACGTGAATATATTACCTAGTGATCCACGGATATTGTCCAATGTTATACATGTTTCAGTCATGCACTATCCATCTCGATATAGGTGAATATCTAATCAACACAGACCTTGGTCAAGCGCAGTGACTGAGCAGGTCGTATGGTATGAAGTTCCGCACGTTTTGACGTGGTAGAATTTGTTTTTCTCATTAGAGATGCTCATGCCACATCTCGGTCTCCTGGCTCAGCTTCTTTGGTTGTTTCACTATTTCAATATACACGAGGTCTACACATAGCAATCTAAGCTTTAGACATTTATCCATTGTGATTAAAAAGGTATTTTGCTGAGTTTCGAGTCGTGTAGAAAAGACATGTCAGGTCCATTTATGTCTTATTTTTCTTCGTTTCAGGTAAGAGGAGTTGTAGTGCAGCTGTGGGGGACATATCTCTACTAGCGTGGCTGAGGCCTTGGCGGTGTCAGGTGGCGACAGGTAGGTGAGTTAGATGGTCAAGACCTCACGTGTTGGCTGGCTGCTGCAGTAGCCCTACATCTTTTACATGTAAGTGTTTGTTGCGGCTTCTCATTTTCCGTCGCTCATCTCATACAGGGAGATGTAGGGGTTCAGGGTAGGAGTGAGATAAAGGAAGAGGAGGAAGAAGAAGAAGAAGAGGAGGAGGAGAGTATCAACAACATAGCCTGCGACAGATGTCAACCTCTGATATGGCCCTTGATGCGTCCTTTTACAGGCAAGAGAGGGAGACACCGTCCTAAGTGTAGGGACTGCCCCTCCGTCACCACACACTTACTTACAAGTATATATCACTGTACGTGGGTCCGTGGCAACTAATGTGAGGGCATGTGGTGACCTCCAGCCCTTAACCTTCAGGGGTTGAAGATCGCATCGACTTACTACCCACGAGACTAAATCTGTTAACACACACACACACACACACACACACACACACACACACACACACACACACAGAAATGTAGATTTCACTTAAAACGAATCTAGTGAGGTCTCTACCCCTCAATGGCCCCGTCACCCTTGGATGCCGCCGTAGGGGGGCGTTGGAATCACTCTTTACTCATAGTCTCGCCTCACCTCGCCACTCACAGATGAATGATTGAATATGATAATGTACGATGAAAATATTATCATTAACAAAATAGATTTTAGAAAGCAGATTCAGACTCTGGTGAATCTTGCGTATACTGTTGCAAATCCATGACGAACATTGTGCGTTCATAATCTTTATTCCTTTTCGTAGAACCCGCTCGAGATAGTTGACTAGTTAACACTGACCTTGGTGGAGCGCAGTGGCTGAGCAAGTCGCATGGTCTGGATCCCCTGGGTGGGCGTGTGATGGAGGTCTTGTGATGGAGACGGTGTGATTAGAGGCATAATGGAAGGGGCGTGTTGGTGGTGGTGAGTACCCAGGCCGCGGCCCTACCAGCAGGGGACTCACCCGCCTGCAGCTCGGATTGTACTGGAGCATTTCACTCACGACCTCTCTCTCTCTCTCTCACACACACACACACACACACACACACACACACACACACACACACACACACACGAATGTAGAACAACCTCCACCCCGCCTTACAGTACAAAGAGGTAGTTAAACACAAGCCTCTGTAGTGAGGTAGTTTCCTGAGCTGCCCACCAGGCTAATGAGACCAGGTTCGAATCTCGGATGAGAGTCATTTCATAGTCACAACCCAGCTGTTCATCTTCCCAGTTCGATGGCATAAACTGAGATGTATATGTATCTATAAAATTGACACAGAATATGTATACTAGGTTAAGGGCAACACGAATGTAAAACTCTCTCTCCTCCTAGAACACAATTCGTAATCACACACACAGTATTGTTGACACAGGTTGGATGCAGAAATGATTGGTACTTTGGTGCAAATTAACGTCTCGCCACACAGTCTAGATGCTGGAGCTAGAAAGTCACTGCTGAATTTGTCATTCTCTTCTGTTATCATACATTTTTGGCTGACTTTGTTATATTGGAGCCACAGCCCTCGGTGTTGTTCATATATGGTTGTTGTGAAATACATAATTGTTGTGATTATTGTTCCTAAATGGTAGTTATACAGAAGCTGGAGGACTAGGTATGATTTACCGATGGCAGTCATACTTACGGTGTAAGACATACTAACCATGTCACTTCATATCGTCCATGACTCATGCCTCAAAATGTAGATATATTTTTCCCTAAAGTTTACACGACATAGTCAACAGTTTACAAAGAAGATGACATGATAAGCATAAGCTTAAGCACACAGTACAATTTGATGATTTCCTCGAAGCCGAGATGTTTTCTGAACCCAGATGTGGAAAAGCTAATACCACAGACAAACGCTCAGGGACAGAGGTACCCATTCCTGGCGTCGATCCGGGGACATCATATGCTGCAGAGGCAGTTGACTTCGACCGACAAATTGGTTCATTCTATAGCAAAGGAGTCAAACTGAAGACCTGAGGATAACGCGTAAGAATTATTATCCAACTCGCCACGGAAAGACATTTCCGCTCAGCAAAATAGTGTTAATCCTTTCTGGCGTTTATGATTATATAAACAAACGTTATCAAGATCCCAATTAATGTACCTCATTTGCCCCAAATGAACCATCTAGGGTCACTGGACGCCGTCATCCACCCTCCTTCCCTGTCTGTGATGAAGGGCGTGCCACTCTACCGTACCATAATAAGAAGCCCAGACATACAGAGTCACAACCGTGTCCTTCCCTAGTACGGACTTGCAGTGTTTGGGAAGCAGAGGGTTTTGTTGCTCCATCCATACATGCTGTAACGAGCCTTGTACCCAGAACCTACCATATTGGAAGGCGTTCAACACAGCGGACCTACGAGATCTTGTCATCGACGAAAGGGCCGCTTATAAGAGGCCGAGTAATAGCCTGGCAGCCGTCAGGAAGTGGCCGATTAGGAGCGGGAACATCGCACAATGACTGTCCCAGCAGGGGATCCTGGTGATCAGGTTCCTTTGAGTTCCTTCGGCAGTTATCTCGTGGTCTGGAGGTCGCTTGTCATGTTAACCTTTCCTGTCATGTCATGACATATGGTACTGACACTCAAACCCACCTCGTACCAGCTATCTCGGCTCTACCTGTATCGCAGACTGAATTGTAGGTGTATCGTGGGTCCAGGTTCGTCTCGGGTGTCGCCTGACCTTCCCATACCTGCTGGAAGCTGTGGTCACATGCCGTAACCTCGGGTGCCTGTATTTCTTTGCATTTCTGTGTATTTGAAACACGGTAGAAGGACAGAACTCTTGACGGAAGTGTGTGTGACAGAGGTTACACGACAAAAAGAATATATATAATGATTACTCCAGTATTACATATGTGCATGATGTGTATATATTTTTTCTTTTTCATAGAGAAGAGGATGCCAGATATGTCGTTTAGCAAAGCCTCTGTGACCATAGGCGCCAAATTTTCATAACCATACACTCACGAGGCAGCCAGACGAGAGGGGTGGCCAAAAGGACCCGGGTGGGATGACTATAATTTTGGTGTAATTGGGTGTTTAGTGGGGAGCGGGGAGGAGGAGGAGGGTAAGGTACATTGGAGAGACAGAAGATGGTCATAGTGTACACACATGTATGGTGGTGGTTTTTGCTGGAGTGGTGGTTTGCTGGTTACACGTTTTTCGTGCCTTATATACTTTCGACTAGTGTGTGTGTGTGTGTGTGTGTGTGTGTGTGTGTGTGTGTGTGTGTGCCCTGATGTTATCTGTAAGTATAAGGAGGATGTCAGCTTAGTTAAGTTAGGAGCCTCATTGTGTATTTCAGTGGATGACTGGGATTTCTCCTGGGCTTTAAGCCTCTCCCTGGGAACCCAGTGTGATGTTCCATACCTGCGTTGCTGTTGGGGTCATGAATATGTCTGTAGTTTGTGTTTCTTTTGTCTAGTTTCTACCGTATATTCGAGCTGCTTTTACACATTGATTTTATTTCAATACGTTGATAATCCACTATATTTTTTTTTCATTGTACGGGTATAAGTTTGATGGACCTCTGCAGTGTAACGGTTAGCGTTCATGACCACGACGCATAGGGTCGAGCGCATAGGTTCAAATCCTTGTTGCGGCAGCTGGTCCACAGTCAATCCAGCTATTCATCCATCCCTAGGGGTTGGTCGAGAATGGGTACCTGGCTCAGGCTAGGGTATGTGTGCGTATATATAGCGTTAATGCGATAGCGTTTATCAGGGCCTCAGCTGCCCGTGCTGTCTTTATGTAAAAAAAAAAAAGATATTACACTTGCGACGGATCGTATGGCATTCTTATGTATCCTCTGTAACTTCAGCATGCGTGATTGGAGACGAGGTGTGTGAGGGTTTGTGAGTAGGTTCAGTATGGTGTGGATCGAAGCCTTTACCTTAAGTAGTAAGGTAACTTTTGCCTCTCCGGTAGGTCCTAGGATTTGTACAGGGTAGTCAGGGCTGCTTCACCTTGTCTCATAGTGTCTCTTTATTCACCCAGTTTATCCATCCATCCAGCATATGTACACTGTTTCTCATTCCATCCCCCTGTTGCCGAATATTCGTACGTCTGTCCATTCATTCGTTACTCAGTCCATCTAATCATCCGTCCTTCTCTCCATCCACACACCCAAACATCCTTCCATCACTCAGTCCATCCAACCCGTCATCCGAATGTCTTTCCATTCATCCACGTAAACATCCGCCCATCCATGCATCCATCGGTCCATCTGTTTATTTGTGTACACAAGCATTCATCCATCCATCTGTCCTTTTTGTACATCTATCCATCAGTCCATGCACATTATCAGGTCCACTGTACTATTCGTTGACTTATCCATCTACTCTTATCGGTTTATCCTCTCACGTTACCTTACATATCCTTCTATCTATAGAGAATATTTCAGTGAATGAATAGTGTAACCTGATGAAAAGGAATCAAATACTCCAATGTACGAGATGATTCAGTTCTTTAAAACATTTGACGTTCATAGAAACAGAAAAATGGATCAGTAGATTCGTTACGTTTAGTGACATTCTTCATATGCGTTTTATCTGAACGTTTTCTGTTGTAAGTGAGAAAAATTCAGTGTTTAGAAAAATGCAGATATCTTGTTCCTTTCAGTTAAGTGTGGATGGAGAAAACAAAAACCCTCGAGAAAGATTGAGGAAGTAAAGATGTGCTAGGTGATCTTATAATGCTGGGTTGACAGCAAGAGGGTGAGGGAGCAGTTATATGGGTCGCTAGGTAACGTGACTGGGCCGAGAAGGAGCACTGACGAAGGAACGCGTCGTTACACATTTTTAGGTTTCTGAGCGGCCATTTGTTCTGAGAGTGGGGCAAAGAGACGCCTCAGACAGTGCGTAAAACTTTGGTGGTCAATGTAGAAGCAGGTACTTAGGTCAAATATTTGGCGATAGTGTTCCATATGCCAGACGTTGCCAAGCTTATGGATACGGCCCATTCATTTTGAAGAGTGAAGATCGTCTTTTCACGCGTTCGCCAGATGTGGAACCTTTCACAGTATTCCTGCTGTCAATCTTGAGAGAAAAAGATGTCCGAGAAAAGATCACAAGAAGAACAAAATCATGATGCGAATACTGGACAGGTATTGTTTTAAACTTCAACTGTCTTCGTCTGCCTGCTACATGCAGCCGGGTTGTCAACTGGTCTTGCTAGTTTTTTAATTAGTTCTCCCAGACTGTCTTAATGCAATAATTCATTTTTCTCATTTTTTGATCTTGAAGTAAGACTGGATTTCTGTACCTGAGGACCTTAATTTTGTATTCTTGGGTTTTTAATCAGTTTAGCCTGTACTTTGCTCCTGTTCATGTATTATGTCAGAGTGCTGTTGTACCCACGAGTCGTGCCTACGACCTTCACCTGTAACCTGTCTCTGCGTTCTCCCACTTGGGTAGTATGAGGTCCAGTGACTGTGGTTGTCCCCCTCACCTTATACAGCCACTCGCCTGAGTTGTAACTGTCACGATGCCGCGCCATAAACCACTGGTACAAGCTTCACCCGAAGCAAGAAGAACCCAGAGTCTCCTGAGTCTTCATAGGCTACAGGCCCTCCACTCCAGCTGCTGTCAAGTCGTACACACACACACACACACACACACACACACACACACACACACACACACACTTATAAAAGACTTCTTCACTTTGCAGTGGGAGATAAGATGTCCTTTGTGCGTACTGTGACCTCAGTGGTAATTCTTCAATAGAACGGCGGTGCTGGAGGTGAAGATGGTTCCTGAGGACAGTTTGCTCTCGAAGGAAGGTGTTGGAGGAAAAGCCTTCGGTTCGTTTTCTTCTTGTACAGTATGTATGCGTGTGGAGGTACGATTTGAAAGTGGAGGGATATGAGAGACGTGGTTCTTAAGATTTTTTATAACTGTTGGATTTGGTGGTAAGAAGGACTGATATGAATGGAACTGGCAGAAGAGAATATTATGCCCATATCAGAGACGACAGATATACTGACCTAGGCAAGAACAAATGGACATGGAATTAGTACTAAGTGATTCTAATGAATATTATGTAGTGTAGATGGCATTATAAGCCATAAAGGGGTGCGTGGCATGGGCATTGGTACAGGTGCTCAGGAGTGGGTAGGTATGAAGTATAAGCAAGTGTCGAGTGTGGGACGAACACTTGGGCAAATAAGTGTAAGACGTGGATAATGGGGTCGGGTGTATACTACAGTGTTGGGCGTGCCCAGCAGTTGTCCCGCCTCTCGGCTAATTATCGTGTGGGGTGGGCGGCTGGGAGGGCGCTCACTCCACACACCCCATTGTTCTCCAGGTGTCATCATCCGCGAGCAGGTAATAAAGTGCCTGCCTCGCCATTGTTGTCGTGCACCCTCACCTGTTCTCCGGTAAATTAGTAAAAATGTTTCTTAAACATGGGTGATATTAGATACAGGATGGAGTGGGGGTATATATCTATCTCTGTCAGGTTTAACCCATAATAGGGATTAAATTACACAGTTAGAAGGGAGGGTGTGTTCATTGTGTTGTGATGAATGGGAAAGTCGTTTGTTAAATAAGTATTGAATAGGATATCACTGGATAGGGTCTGCCTGCGGTGTATGGGAATATCTTTTTTTTGTACTTTTGATAATGAAATGGAACTTGATGGACATTATGCTTGTAGATCATGAATAGTACAGTTCTTTCGTTTGGTGTTTGGAGGCTGCTACTTGGAGCCTGTAGTTCATAAAAACCTTCCATTTTTATCATACTTAACGTCATTTTATGGAAATCTTTGTTGGAATGTGTTAAGAATAGATCATTCCAGCAGTTCTCTCCACGTCCTTATATGTTTGGCCAGGTCCTCCAATCTCTTTGTCTGTCCAGGTCATCCAGATCTAGCCAGTTCCTGCAGGTCAGGTTAATTCCCTGGAGTCTGATCAGGTTCTCCAGTTTTGGTCATGTCCTCCAGCTTTACTTCGATCCCTGAGTACGATTCTATAAGGTCTTGTGTGATCCTGGTGGTCTCTTCTGGGTATGTAGAGGTTCTACAGGTCTGCTTAGGAGGAAGTACATGATAGTCCTGAATAACTAAACGCCTAATGAGTCGGTGTAGATTTGTTTTGAGAGAGTTTTAGACTATCAATCCCTAGAGAATGAAGGGGCGATCCTTGCGCACGAACGGACGATCCTTGAGCATGGAGGGACGATCCTTCAGCACGAACGGAAGATCCTTGAGCATGAGGGGACTATCCTTGAGCATGAAGGAATTATCCTTGAGCATGAAGGGACGATCCTTGAACATGAAGGGACTATCCTTAAGCATGAAGGGATTATCCTTGAGCATGAAGGGACGATCCTTGAGCCCGATAGACTGATCCTTGAGCCCGAAGATACGACCCTTGAGCTCGATGGTGCAAACCTTCTTTTTGATGGTGTGACCCTTGACCCTGAGAGCCAGGTCACTGGCCTGGCCATGCATAATCAAGGGTTGCACCGTCGTGCTATAGAGACGTAAGTTCATGTTTAAAGGGTTTAAGGAAATAATCTTTTTGTTCGACGCGTATTTGTGACAGGTGGGCAGTAATGAAACCTCTTCTGAATTTCGGTTCATGTTATCCTAACATACATATTTATATGTTATTTTCCCCTCAATCCCGGCGCAGCTGTAGCGACCATCTGGTGATCATCTGGGATGATTAATTACTGTAATATCGCTGACTGTTGGCGGTCTCCCGTTCTTTCCAAATAACAATTGTCCACAAGTTTACATGGGCTGTAAACGTCTCTGAATTTGTCCTTTAACTTGTCAGTTGCCAGTGGAAATGATGCTTGGTGCACTAAAGTTAAGAAGTCTGTCGGGAAGGGGGAGGGGTGGACTCGAACATTAAAAACCTGATGTATGAATTAAGGATGAACATTATCTGTGTAAGACGGTGGACTGCAGGAATCAGACCAGCAGATGCAAGATGAAGATTAAGATGGTTGCCAGGGGATTCTGTGGATTACGCGTGTTTAGTTTGATTTAGTACACAGTAGTGTTCGAGAGAGTTAGCTGTGGAAGCCACACCATCACATAGATGTAGAATGTTCCCCGTGGTGTAAGGACACTGCATCTACGTTTAGATATTACGTTCATCCCATGGTACAATGTGATTGTATGGAATGTTCTTTACAAAAAAAATCGTAAAACAGCGCGTTGATTTTTGTTATATGAATATACCGTTAAGATATATTTATTGTCTCATGTTGTTGTAGTTGTTCAAGAATTAGGTTTTTTGTGAAGCTGTTTAATCAACGACGCTTTATATTTCCTGTATATTGGAATATCACTCGTAACTGCATGTGAATGCCCAGCATAGTTATAACACCCAGCCAAGGACAGAGAAAGGAGAGGGATATATGAGAACCATAATTTTTTGGGACCAAGATTCGCCCTTCATTATGCAAGATGTGACTTCATCACAAATATTCACATAGGAGCATTGATGTGTGGTGGCACATGCATTTACGACTCGAGATACGAGCATTGACGTGTGGGGGTACGAAAACTTAGGAGTGAATCTACGAACATTTACGTATGTTTGTACCCACATTTACATGTGAATGTATGAACATGTACGAGTACAAGGATTTATGAACGTTTAGGTATAAATTTACGAGCTTTTACATGTTGCTGTATCCAAGCTTACGTGTGAATGTACGAACTCTTACATAGGGATGTACTTAAGTATTTGTCTACCCTTAGGCTAAGGCAAAGTAATTTTTTTTTTAGCTGTACGTAGATAATAAAGCAAAGTGAGGTAGGCGGGTAGAAAGCATAGTTAGAAATCAGTATCTCCGATCGTGTTGAATTCATAGTTCTTTTGATGGTTTCCTGAGTACGTGTTATACTACGTTTGTGTATTAAGTTTGTGCCAGTGTTAGAAGAACTTAGCCATCAACTCAATATTCCTTTTCTTTTCTACATCAATGACAGTTGATGCTTGTTTTGTAGGGGACTCTCGGAGCTGTTACACACACACACACACACACACACACACACACACACACACACATACACACACACACACACACACACGAGCCTCTGCGCTGCATTGGTTAGCGTTGCGACCCACTCGTCTAACGGTTCTGGGTTCGAGTACCGGACAAGGCAGCCGGCCCACAGCCACCAACTCGGCCACTCGTCCTTCCTTTAAGAGCTGTTCGATAAGCAGGTACCAGGTGTGATGTGGGATGTGTATATGCGGCTCTCTACAATGGCTAAGATATGGTATGTGAACAGGATCGAGACGGGGCAACACGAGTGTAAAACTCTCTCCACATGATTGACGAATATTGGCACAAAAACTCCTCTCCCTTTTTGTCTCTTCATTTTCCTTTCCTTTTTCCGTCCTTTACTTCCTCTCCTTCTTAACTACTCTCCTCCTCTTTCCTCTTCACCTCTCTGTCACCCGCGTGACAGAGAGGTTCTGTCATCTTCCACTTCCATCTCTCCTCTCTCACAAGGACAAATAACACCAACTTAAATCTCCGGTATGCGACATTAAGCCCCGGCCTACAGGGGCACCGTAGCTGAGCCAATTATGGGTAGGCCTCCTTGTGTGGGTTCTGGCCCAACTCTCATCAGCTGATGCCGGAGATACGGCCACTCCCCCGCCACATTACTGGGTCCCGTTTGATATCACTACTGTATTGAAAGAGACTGCATACCTACGTGTATGCTTAGGGTTACCCTGCGAGTGTATTGTCATCATCAGTTTACGAAACAGTCACGTCAAAGATCTTTTCCCTTCAAAGAACTCAGCCTGCCCCTCCTACTGAGTGTAGCGCATCTTAAAGCTGCAGGAGCTCTTAGAAGGGTCCTGGGATAACACCAGGACCCTTTTTGAAAGGTGTCTGGATAATTATAGATAGATATTGTATATTTAGTTACCCCAGGGCCTCTTCTGAGAGGGTCTTGCTGTTACCCATGGACCCTTTTTTTAGGGACTCCTGCAGCTCCAAGGCTACGCTACACTCAATAGCACGAACAAGACGACCTCGTGTAAAGCAAGTTCTTTAATGAGGCTCCACTCTGATTCGTCAACTGATGAAGAATACAAGCGCGCCAAAGATGACTTTTTCATGGGTCGTGTAACCTCAAGCTGGCGGGGTCTTGGTGGCAGGTCTTTGTCTATCATTCTGTTTGTCTGTCCATATATATATATATATATATATATATATATATATATATATATATATATATATATATATGTATTGATGCCAATATCCTTTTACTTTACGATATTTCGTGAGTCTACTTCGTTATTTCTTAGGCTATTTCGTTCACTTCACTTGTACATTAGTCATGATAATTTCTTCAGGTCATAACTTCCTGACTCTTGTTTTTGTTATTCTTCATCATTATTCTACCGCCACATTGTTGCTCCAACACCATCTGCTGAGTTCTTTTTCTTTTATCTAGATATTCCTTACTCCTCTCTCGTTATGCTAACCCCTTCTCCATTCTCTCTCGACATTCGACATTCTGTCGTTCACTTTACATTCCCTCGTTCCATCACATCATTACGGTGCTCCCTCTCCGTTTCTGCATTAGCTCTATCCGTCTCTTTGTTCCGAGATTACAACAAGATGGAATTTTGGGAGCAATAATCCGTGAACTACTGATGGACAGTCATCATCATTTACCATTGGGATGAATGGGGATGATTCACGCGTGATGGATACAACCGATTCAGCGTTTATAGAGGCAATAGCCTGCCGCATCAGAATGTTTGGCCTTGAGTGACTTGTGGATTGAAGCGTTGAATACCTGAGGTTGATGACGTGTAAGAAACGGAAAGTGTGAAAGTATACATATATATATATATATATATATATATATATATATATATATATATATATATATATATATATATATATATATATATTCCTGTGAGTCCACGGGGAAAATGAAACACGATGAGTTCCCAAGTGCACTTTCGTGTAATAATCACATCATCAGGGGAGACACAAGAGAGAAATATAACAGTCAGTTGATATACATCGAAGAGACGAAGCTAGGACGCCATTTGGTAAACATGTGATTGTATGTATATTCATCTCTGTATTCTATGTATTATACTTTGTCGCTGTCTCCTGCGTTGGCAAGTTAGCGCAAGGAAATGGACGAAATATGGCCCATCCCACCCGCATACACATGTATATACATTCACGTCCACACACGCACATATACATACCTATACATTTCAACGTATACATATATATGCCTACTCAGGCATATACATATATATGCACATGTTTATAATTCATACGTGCTGCCCGTATTCATTTCCTTCGCCACCCCGCCACACATGAAATAACAATCCCAAGACCATCACATGTTTACCAAATGGCGTCCTAGCTTCGTCTCTTTGATTTATATCAACTGACTTGTTATATTTCTCTCTTGTGTTTTCCCTGATGATGTGATTATTACATGAAAGTGTACTTGGGAACTTATCGTGTTTCATTTTCTCCGTGGACTCATAGGCATATATATATATATATTTCATTATATATATATATATATTTTTTTTTTTTTTTTTTTTTTTTTTTTTTTATACTTTGTCGCTGTCTCCCGCGTTTGCGAGGTAGCGCAAGGAAACAGACGAAAGAAATGGCCCAACCCCCCCCCCCCATACACATGTACATACACACGTCCATACACGCAAATATACATACCTACACAGCTTTCCATGGTTTACCCCAGACGCTCCACATGCCTTGATTCAATCCACTGACAGCACGTCAACCCCGGTATACCACATGACTCCAATTCACTCTATTCCTTGCCCTCCTTTCACCCTCCTGCATGTTCAGGCCCCGATCACACAAAATCTTTTTCACTCCATCTTTCCACCTCCAATTTGGTCTCCCTCTTCTCCTCGTTCCCTCCACCTCCGACACATATATCCTCTTGGTCAATCTCTCCTCACTCATTCTCTCCATGTGCCCAAACCATTTCAAAACACCCTCTTCTGCTCTCTCAACCACGCTCTTTTTATTTCCACACATCTCTCTTACCCTTACGTTACTTACTCGATCAAACCACCTCACACCACACATTGTCCTCAAACATCTCATTTCCAGCACATCCATCCTCCTGCGCACATCTCTATCCATAGCCCACGCCTCGCAACCATACAACATTGTTGGAACCACTATTCCCTCAAACATACCCATTTTTGCTTTCCGAGATAATGTTCTCGACTTCCACACATTTTTCAAGGCTCCCAGAATTTTCGCCCCCTCCCCCACCCTATGATCCACTTCCGCTTCCATGGTTCCATCCGCTGACAGTGGATCTGGCAGCGGATGGAACCATGGAAGCGGAAGTGAATCATAGGGTGGGGGAGGGGGCGAAAATCCTGGGAGCCTTGAAGAATGTTTGGAAGTCGAGAACATTATCTCGGAAAGCAAAAATGGGTATGTTTGAAGGAATAGTGGTTCCAACAATGTTGTATGGTTGCGAGGCGTGGGCTATGGATAGAGTTGTGCGCAGGAGGGTGGATGTGCTGGAAATGAGATGTTTGAGGACAATGTGTGGTGTGAGGTGGTTTGATCGAGTAAGTAATGTAAGGGTAAGAGAGATGTGTAGAAATAAAAAGAGCGTGGTTGAGAGAGCAGAAGAGGGTGTTTTGAAGTGGTTTGGGCACATGGAGAGAATGAGTGAGGAAAGCTTGACCAAGAGGATATATGTGTCGGAGGTGGAGGGAACGAGGAGAAGTGGGAGACCAAATTGGAGGTGGAAAGATGGAGTGAAAAAGATTTTGAGTGATCGGGGCCTGAACATGCACGAGGGTGAAAGGCTGGCAAGGAATAGAGTGAATTGGATCGATGTGGTATACCGGGGTTGACGTGCTGTCAGTGGATTGAATCAGGGCATGTGAAGCGTCTGGGGTAAACCATGAAAAGTTGTGTGGGGCCTGGATGTGGAAAGGTAGCTGTGGTTTCGGGCATTATTGCATGACAGCTAGAGACTGAGTGTGAACGAATGGGGCCATTGTTGTCTTTTCCTAGCGCTACCTCGCACACATGAGGGGGGAGGGGAATGGTATTCCATGTGTGGCGAGGTGGCGATGGGAATGAATAAAGGCAGACATTGTGAATTGTGTGCATGGGTATATATGTATGTGTCTGTGTGTGTATATATATGTGTGCATTGAGATGTATAGGTATGTATATTTGCGTGTGTGGACGTGTATGTATATACATGTGTATGGGGGTGGGTTGGGCCATTTCTTTCGTCTGTTTCCTTGCGCTACCTCGCAAACGCGGGAGACAGCGACAAAAGCAAAATAAATAGATATAATATATATATATATATATATATATATATATATATATATATATATATATATATATATATATATATATATATATATAAACATGAATATGATTATGTGTGAGATGAACCAAGACAATGTTTGAATGGTATAGATAAAGAATGTCAGAATATTTTTCATGTGACGTAAAAATTCTTGAGATTGGACAGATTTACCTTCTTCATTGGGTTATGATTCAGTTTGGCACATTGGAAGAGGAGTTGAAGATTATAGCATTTAATTTTCAGAACATATGATTTGAGTCAGTGGCAGAAAAGAAGAAACTTTTGGTAGGTTTATGGAGTTATGGAATGATCCGGTGTTGCTTCTGGCGTTAGCCCATTCTTTGGATGGGACATGTTAGGCGCGTTTCTCTCTTAATTCATGTGGAATCGAGCGTATTTGCCTTTTTTGTGTGCATTTGTTTATGAATGTTACACTTGCTGACACGAAACGGATTTGAGTATTGTTTGGATAAATTTGATTGGACTTCACTTGTTCTCTAGGGCCAGCTTGTGGCAGTCATGAAGGAAGACAACAATGGCATTGCCCCGCATCTTCCACGAGAACTTGCTCACCTTCTTATCAGAGCTGACAAGGAGTGTGGATAATGACGGCAATTGTTATGAAGCTTGGCTGCCCACACCCAGCGTTTTTACTAATGGAGCACTTCATAGTAGGCCTAGCGCTACATACCTAGTGTGTATATATATATATATATATATGTGTGTGTGTGTGTATGTGTGTGTGTGTGTGTGTGTGTGTGTGTGTGTGTGTGTGTGTGTGTGTGTAAGGCATGTGTACGAGTAGGAAGAAGGGAAAGTGATTGGTTCCAAGTGAATGTCGGTTTGCGGCAGGGGTGCGTGATGTCTCCATGGTTGTTTAATTTGTTTATGGATGGGGTGGTGAGCGAGGTGAATGCAAGAGTGTTTTAGAGAGGGGCAAGTATGCAGTCTGTTGTGGATGAAAGGGCTTGGGAAGTGAGTCAGTTATTGTTCGCTGATGATACAGCGCTGGTGGCGGATTCATGTGAGAAACTGCAGAAGCTGGTGACTGAGTTTGGTAAAGTGTGTGGAAGAAGAAAGTTAAGAGAAATGTGAATAAGAGCAAGGTTATTAGGTACAGTAGGGTTGAGGGTCAAGTCAATTGGGAGGTGAGTTTGAATGGAGAAAAACTGGAGGAAGTGAAGTGTTTTAGATATCTGGGAGTGGATCTGTCAGCGGATGGAACCATGGAAGCGGAAGTGATCATAGAGTGGGGGGAGGGGGCGAAAATTCTGGGGGCCTTGAAGAATGTGTGGAAGTCGAGAACATTATCCCGGAAAGCAAAAATGGGTATGTTTGAAGGAATAGTAGTTCCAACAATGTTGTATGGTTGCGAGGCGTGGACTATGGATAGAGTTGTGCGCAGGAGGATGGATGTGCTGGAAATGAGATGTTTGAGGACAATGTGTGGTGTGAGGTGGTTTGATCGAGTAAGTAACGTAAGGGTAAGAGAGATGTGTGGAAATAAAAAGAGCGTGGTTGAGAGAGCAGAAGAGGGTGTTTTGAAATGGTTTGGTCACATGGAGAGAATGAGTGAGGAAAGATTGACGAAGAGGATATATGTGTCGGAGTGAGGGAACGAGGAGAAGTGGGAGACCAAATTGGAGGTGGAAAGATGGAGTGAAAAAGATTTTGAGTGATCGGGGCCTGAACATACAGGAGGATGAAAGGCGTGCACGGAATAGAGTGAATTGGAACGATGTGGTATACGGGGTTGACGTGCTGTCAGTGGATTGAATCAGGGCATGTGAAGCGTCCGGGGTAAACCATGGAAAGCTGTGTAGGTATGTATATTTGCGTGTGTGGACGTGTATGTATATACATGTGTATGGGGGTGGGTTGGGCCATTTCTTTCGTCTGTTTCCTTGCGCTACCTCGGAAACACGGGAGACAGCGACAAAGTATAAAAAAAAAAAAAAAAAAAAAAAAAAAAAATATATATATATATATATATATAATATATAAATATATATTATATATATATATAAATATATATATATATATATAGATTCTTCTGGGAGTGATCTGGCAGCGGAATGGAACCATGGAAGCGGAAGTGAATCATAGGGTGGGGGAGGGGGCGAAAATCCTGGGAGCCTTGAAGAATGTTTGGAAGTCGAGAACATTATCTCGGAAAGCAAAAATGGGTATGTTTGAAGGAATAGTGGTTCCAACAAAGGTTTGTATGGTTGCGAGGCGTGGGATATAGATAGGGTTATGCGGAGGAGGGTGTATGTGCTGGAAATGAGATGTTTGAGGACAATGAGTGGTGTGAGGTGGTTTGATCGAGTAAGTAATGTAAGGGTAAGAGAGATGTGTAGAAATAAAAAGAGCGTGGTTGAGAGAGCAGAAGAGGGTGTTTTGAAGTGGTTTGGGCGCATGGAGAGAATGAGTGAGGAAAGCTTGACCAAGAGATATATGTGTCGGAGGCGGAGGGAACGAGGAGAAGTGGGAGACCAAATTGGAGGTGGAAAGATGGAGTGAAAAAGATTTTGAGTGATCGGGGCCTGAACATGCACGAGGGTGAAAGGCTGGCAAGGAATAGAGTGAATTGGAACGATGTGGTATACGGGGTTGACGTGCTGTCAGTGATTGAATCAGGGCATGTGAAGCGTCTGGGTAAACCATGAAAAGTTGTGTGGGGCCTGGATGTGGAAAGGTAGCTGTGGTTTTCGGGCATTATTGCATGACAGCTAGAGACTGAGTGTGAACGAATGGGGCCATTGTTGTCTTTTCCTAGCGCTACCTCGCACACATGAGGGGGGAGGGGAATGGTATTCCATGTGTGGCGAGGTGGCGATGGGAATGAATAAAGGCAGACATTGTGAATTGTGTGCATGGGTATATATGTATGTGTCTGTGTGTGTATATATATGTGTACATTGAGATGTATAGGTATGTATATTTGCGTGTGGTTGGACCGGGTGTAAGTAAACATGTGTATGGGGGTGGGTTGGGCCATTTCTTTCGTCTGTTTCCTTGCGCTACCTCGCAAACGCGGGAGACAGCGACAAAAGCAAAATAAATAGATATAAAATGATATGTATATATATATATATATATATAATATATATATAATATATATATATAAATATATATATAATATATATAAACATGAATATGATTATGTGTGAGATGAACCAAGACAATGTTTGAATGGTATAGATAAAGAATGTCAGAAATATTTTTTCATTGTAGCGTTGAAAATTCTTGAGATTGGACAGATTTACTTTCTTCATTGGGTTATGATTCAGTTTGGCACACTGGAAGAGGAGTTGAAGATTATAGCATTTAATTTTCAGACATATGATTTGAGTCAGTGGCAGAAAATAGGAAACTTTGGTAGGTATATTGAGTTAAGGAATGAGCGTGATCGCTTCTGGCGTTAGCCCATTCTTTGGATGGGACATGTTAGGCGCGTTTCTCTCTTAATTCATGTGGAATCGAGCGTATTTGCCTTTTTTGTGTGCATTTGTTTATGAATGTTACACTTGCTGACACGAAAACGGATTTGAGTATTGTTGGATAAATTTGATTGGACTTCACTTGTTCTCTAGGGCCAGCTTGTGGCAGTCATGAAGGAAGACAACAATGGCATTGCCCGCATCTTCCACGAGAACTTGCTCACCTTCTTATCAGAGCTGACAAGGAGTGTGGATAATGACGGCAATTGTTATGAAGCTTGGCTGCCCACACCCCAATCGTTTTACTAATGGAGCACTTCATAGTAGGCCCTAGCGCTACATACCTAGTGTGTATATATATATATATATATAATATATAATATATATATATATATTATGTGTGTGTGTGTGGTGTGTGTGTGTGTGTGTGTGTTGTGTGTGTGTGTGTGTGTGTGTGTGTAAGGCATGTGTACGAGTAGGAAGAAAGGAAAGTGATTGGTTCCAAGTGAATGTCGGTTTGCGGCAGGGGTGCGTGATGTCTCCATGGTTGTTTAATTTGTTTATGGATGGGGTTGTTAGGGAGGTAAATGCAAGAGTCTTGGAAAGAGGGGCAAGTATGAGGTCTGTTGGGGATGAGAGAGCTTGGGAAGTGAGTCAGTTGTTGTTCGCTGATGATACAGCGCTGGTGGCGGATTCATGTGAGAAACTGCAGAAGCTGGTGACTGAGTTTGGTAAAGTGTGTGGAAGAAGAAAGTTAAGAGTAAATGTGAATAAGAGCAAGGTTATTAGGTACAGTAGGGTTGAGGGTCAAGTCAATTGGGAGGTGAGTTTGAATGGAGAAAAACTGGAGGAAGTGAAGTGTTTTAGATATCTGGGAGTGGATCTGTCAGCGGATGGAACCATGGAAGCGGAAGTGGATCATAGAGTGGGGGAGGGGGCGAAAATTCTGGGGGCCTTGAAGAATGTGTGGAAGTCGAGAACATTATCCCGGAAAGCAAAAATGGGTATGTTTGAAGGAATAGTAGTTCCAACAATGTTGTATGGTTGCGAGGCGTGGGCTATGGATAGAGTTGTGCGCAGGAGGATGGATGTGCTGGAAATGAGATGTTTGAGGACAATGTGTGGTGTGAGGTGGTTTGATCGAGTAAGTAATGTAAGGGTAAGAGAGATGTGTAGAAATAAAAAGAGCGTGGTTGAGAGAGCAGAAGAGGGTGTTTTGAAGTGGTTTGGGCGCATGGAGAGAATGAGTGAGGAAAGCTTGACCAAGAGGATATATGTGTCGGAGGCGGAGGGAACGAGGAGAAGTGGGAGACCAAATTGGAGGTGGAAAGATGGAGTGAAAAAGATTTTGAGTGATCGGGGCCTGAACATGCAGGAGGGTGAAAGGCTGGCAAGGAATAGAGTGAATTGGATCGATGTGGTATACCGGGGTTGACGTGCTGTCAGTGGATTGAATCAGGGCATGTGAAGCGTCTGGGGTAAACCATGAAAAGTTGTGTGGGGCCTGGATGTGGAAAGGGAGCTGTGGTTTCGGGCATTATTGCATGACAGCTAGAGACTGAGTGTGAACGAATGGGGCCTTTGTTGTCTTTTCCTAGCGCTACCTCGCACACATGAGGGGGGAGGGGAATGGTATTCCATGTGTGGCGAGGTGGCAATGGGAATGAATAAATGCAGACAGTGTGAATTGTGTGCATGGGTATATATGTATGTGTCTGTGTGTGTATATATATGTGTACATTGAGATGTATAGGTATGTATATTTGCGTGTGTGGACGTGTATGTATATACATGTGTATGGGGGTGGGTTGGGCCATTTCTTTCGTCTGTTTCCTTGCGCTACCTCGCAAACGCGGGAGATAGCGACAAAAGCAAAATAAATAGATATAATATGATATGTATATATATATATATATATATATATATATATATATATATATATATATATATATATATATAAACATGAATATGATTATGTGTGAGATGAACCAAGACAATGTTTGAATGGTATAGATAAAGAATGTCAGAATATTTTTCATGTTGCGTGAAAATTCTTGAGATTGGACAGATTTACTTTCTTCATTGGGTTATGATTCAGTTTGGCACACTGGAAGAGGAGTTGAAGATTATAGCATTTAATTTTCAGAACATATGATTTGAGTCAGTGGCAGAAAAGAGGAAACTTTTGGTAGGTTTATGGAGTTAAGGAATGATGCGGTGTCGCTTCTGGCGTTAGCCCATTCTTTGGATGGGACATGTTAGGCGCGTTTCTCTCTTAATTCATGTGGAATCGAGCGTATTTGCCTTTTTTGTGTGCATTTGTTTATGAATGTTACACTTGCTGACACGAAACGGATTTGAGTATTGTTTGGATAAATTTGATTGGACTTCACTTGTTCTCTAGGGCCAGCTTGTGGCAGTCATGAAGGAAGACAACAATGGCATTGCCCCGCATCTTCCACGAGAACTTGCTCACCTTCTTATCAGAGCTGACAAGGAGTGTGGATAATGACGGCATTTGTTATGAAGCTTGGCTGCCCACACCCATCGTTTTTACTAATGGAGCACTTCATAGGCGTAGCGCTACATACCTAGTGTATATATATATATATATATATATATATATATATATATATATGTGTGTGTGTGTGTGTGTGTGTGTGTGTGTGTGTGTGTATGTGTGTGTGTGTGTGTGTGTAAGGCATGTGTACGAGTAGGAAGAAAGGAAAGTGATTGGTTCCAAGTGAATGTCGGTTTGCGGCAGGGGTGCGTGATGTCTCCATGGTTGTTTAATTTGTTTATGGATGGGGTGGTGAGCGAGGTGAATGCGAGTGTTTTAGAGAGGGGCAAGTATGCAGTCTGTTGTAGATGAAAGGGCTTGGGAAGTGAGTCAGTTATTGTTCGCTGATGATACAGCGCTGGTGGCTGATTCGGGTGAGAAACTGCAAAAGTTGGTGACTGAGTTTGGTAAAGTGTGTGAAAGAAGAAAGCTGAGAGTAAGTGTGAATAAGAGCAATGTTATTATGTTCAGCAGGATTGAGGGACAAGTTGATTGGGAGGTAAGTTTGAATGGAGAAAAACTGGAGGAAGTGAAGTGTTTTAGATATTTGGGAATGGACCTAGCAGCGGATGGAACCATGGAAGCGGAAGTGAGTCACAGGGTGGGGGAGGGGGCGAAGGTTCTGGGAGCGTTGAAGAATGTGTGGAAGTCGAGAGCGTTATCTTGGAAAGCAAAAATGGGTGTGTTTGAAGGAATAGTGGTTCAACCAATATTATCTGGTTGCGAGGCGTGGGATATAGTTAGGGTTATGCGGAGGAGGGTGTATGTGCTGGAAATGAAATGTTTGAGGACAATATGTGGTGTAAGGTGGTTTGATCGAGTAAGTAATGAAAGGGTAAGAGATGTGTGGTAATAAAAAGAGTGTGGTTGAGAGAGCAGAAGAGGGTGTATTGAAATGGTTTGGTCACATGGAGAGAATGAGTGAGGAAAGATTGACGAAGAGGATATATGTGTCAGAGATGGAGAGAAGAAGCGAGAAACCAAATTGAAGGTAGAAGGATTGAGTGAAAAAGATTTTGAGGGATCGGGGCCTGAACATACAGGAGGATGAAAGGCGTGCACGGAATAGAGTGAATTGGAACGATGTGGTATACTGGGGTCGCCGTGCTGTCATTGGATTGAACCAGGGCTTGTGAAGCATCTGGGGTACACCATGAAAAGGGCTGTGGGGCTCTGGATGTGGAACGGGGCCTGTGGTTTCGGTGCATTACACATGACAGCTAGAGACTGGGTGTGAGCGAATGTGGCTTCTTTTGTCTTTTCCTAGCGCTAACTCGCTGGAGGAGGGGGAGGGGGATGGTGTTTCATGTGTGGCGGGATGGCGACGAGAATGGATGAAGGCATCAGGCATGAATATGTACATGTGTATATATGTATATGTATGTGTATGTATATATACGTTGAAATATGTATGTATGTATATGTGCCATGTGTTGGCGTTTATGTATGTATATGTCTATGTGGGTGGGTTTGGCCATTTCTCGTCTGTTTCCTTGCGCTACCTCGCTAACGCTGGAGACGGCGATTAAGTATGATCAAAGAAATTAAAAGATATTCCTTTTTCTGCCCATTCGTCAGGCAAAATCCTCTTTGAGCCTATGTTCAGTATAACAGTCTGGAGTCTGAAGGTGGCGTGGGTCCTTCCGTGTCGCTTGATCCCATCCCGAACTATGGGTGACAGAGAAGAAGTGGACCTCATTGTGGCGCGATGTTGCAAACCGTTTATGGTTGGTTTTCCTCAACCATATCGTAAAGTCATCCAGAATAGCTTGGTTAACTTCTAACGTCCACCTCACCATTTATATATATATCTTCTATAGTCCAGCGGTAAATATTTTTTCTTTTTATCTTAGAATTGTCACGTGATGGGTTTCAAAACGGCGCCTTGATATATGGCGACTTCTCCTCCAAGGCGGGTCCATATGGGGCGGTTGATGGTATAGGCTATATATTATAGGCCATTTGTTACATTTTTACGAGACTCACTTTCTCTCTCTCTCTCTCTCTCTCTCTCTCTCTCTCTCTCTCTCTCTCTCTCTCTCTCTCTCTCTCTCTCTCTCTCTCTCTCTCTCTCTCTCTCTCTCTCTCTCTCTCTCTCTCTCTCTCTCTCTCTCTCTATCTGTATTCAATGAATCCGGAGTGTCTTGGAGATTTGTTTGGGTGATACAGACGGGCTTAGGTACAGGTCTGAAATGAATCTCTGCCTAGGGATGATTAGCTGTGGCCTCCATCCCATGAATTGTCACATACATCACTGAGAAATACTCCCTTTACTTACGGGTCAAACACACCAACTGCTTCAACTTGTTACCCACGTAGGAGCTGTCGAATTATCACTTTATTCTCGCAAAAATGATAATATCTAGCCTGAGGTAAACCTTGCTCAAAGTTTCCACAGGATACTTAGACGATAACCCATAGTGAAACAAAGCAAAAGGTATGATAAAGAAAATTATGAAATAAGTAGATTATATTGTGTAATAGAATAATCATAAAACTTGTTAATAGCTTTTGTTTTTATGACCTCGTATCAGCCCACGACTGTCTTTGAGCGCGCCAATCAATGCAGTTCATTTTGTTTATCTTGTATGAGGACGCACAGCTGCTTGCCTCAACGTGGTGACACCTAGCCCTCTTACAGCCAGCATCAACATTCACCCGAGATCGCAGGGTTCGCATCTGATCGATGGCCGCCGAGGGAAGGGCGTATCGCCGCGCTGGATGTGTGTGGTCATCGTAATCTGCTCTTATTTAGCGGTTACTGAGTCGAGGTCAGGGGGACATGACTGGCAGGAGGACGTGCGTGTAAGGGCTTGTGATTTTGCTTCCGCCCCACATAGGGTGAGTGAGGAGAGGGTAGAATGGTCTGAAGGGAGGTCAATAAACGGCAGTAGGAAATAGGGATCGGGAAGATAGTTCAACGGAGGGTGAGGAGTATTGAAGCCTGTTTTAGGGGTAGGTCTGGGAAGAATGTGAGTCTGACAGTGATAGTAAGGAAGTCTGGGAAAGGGAGGTAAACAAGAAGGACGGGAGTGTTCGACCGAGGCTTAGCTTGATCAGGAGGTCGGGGAGGGGAATTGCACGTGTTAAGGATGAGGTAAGTAATCTTACACGACTGGGAGTTGGGTGCTTCTGGACGTCTGGGGGTGGATGAAACTTGAGGAGTTCGAGTGTACTGCGAGAAATGATGGAGATGTGAGCTGGAGATGGGAGTAGAGGTGGACGAAGGGATGTGTGAGATGAAGGTGAGAAAGAGTGATAAAGATATGGTAAAGACGAAAAAATTCTATCAAGATGTAGGAAAGGTGTCGGGGAATAGAGTATCACTAGGTGAAGTATAACAAGCAAAATTTAAGCCAGGAGTAACTGAAGGATAAAGTGATATAATGGCAAGGAAAGATAAGATAAATGAGAAGAAAAATGATTAATGGTAGTGTAAACATGTCGTACGCGGATAGAGGAAGAGCCTAATTTGGGAGGTACTTTGAAAGTGACATTTAAAGATAAAACGGAGAAGATAATTAACCCTCCCAAAAAAGAGATAAATAAACGTAATGGAAGACCTCATGAGCGCCAGACTCTGTCCTCCATATGTTGCCATACAGGTCAGACACACCGGAAGACATATGTGTGACATTATCAGCACAGTAACTCAACAGTCGACCATCAGTATAAGGAGGACTTGATTTAATTGACTTGGCTTGAAGTGTTTTATGAAACTGTACTTACGAAACTGGTTCATATGACGGCCTTTGCTACAGTACATGAGACTCTTGGTGGGGGCTCAGAGTGTGCTCTGGGGAGTTCACTACTCTTGGAAATATCACACTAACAAAAAAGATCTACCAAAAAGGGAATTCAGAGTTCTTAGATTCTGGTACTACATGGGAGGAAATGTTTTGTGGATGAGAAGTCCCAGTCCTGAAAGGTAGGGAGAGAGCACCATGCTGGAAAAAAAATACCTGACCTTTCGTAGATGTTAAGGGGAGACAGAGTCCTAGTTCTACACCAGAGGGAATATCGTGTTAGGGTCGGTCCTGGAGGTACACATGGGAGGGAATATCGTACTGTTGTTAAATCTCGGAGCTGCAAGGGTGGGAATATCGCGCTTCAGGTCTCTGAGTGAGGAAGGAGGGAATATAGCACAAATGTAAGGTGTTGTTAGTACAAGGGAGAGAAAATGTGTTGATTTACGGTCCCGGCGCTACAGAGGAGGGAATATCGTGCTGATTTACGGTCCCGGCACCACAGGGTAGGGAATATCATTCTGATCTACGGTCCCGGCGCTAAAAAGGCGGTAATATCGAGCTGCTAAAAAGGTCGTGGCCAAATGCGCCTTATGTTTGACTGTTAGTTTAGGGGCTGACGTAAATGTTCCATTGTTAGGGCGACCCTTCACGCTTCGTTGTCGTAGTGGTTACCCGCTACTCGCCGCCTCTGGTCATTTAATTGTCGATTTTTTACGTTGCCTGACGTTTCTTGTCCTCGATGGTTGATTGTTCCTCGCTGTGGGTCGTCAGAATGTATTTCCACTTGGTTTTATCATTGTTACTGGTCGATGCAGCCAGTCTGGCCGCTGATATGCTGGGATGTGGGGTTGCTTGCCCTCCCATGGGCAGCCAGCCAGATTTTCTTTCTCTCCCAATGGGCAATGAGACAACGTCCTCTGTGGCAACTTATTGCCGCGTCCTGGGGGTCAACTCGTTGCCAGTCATCTCGAACGACACCGACCACGCACGTGACCCACGCACGTCTGTCTGGTTTATGAGGGCAATATTCTTGCCAGTTAATATATCCGCACAACTGACCTGTAACTCGGTCCAGGTGCTGACCTCTGCCCAGTCATAACAGGTCACGAGTGTCGCCAGCGTGTTTTGAAATCGTGCCGTTATATTCCACGTTGACATTGGTGACCTTAACTAGTGTTGAAGCGTAGTACAAACACGCAAAAACGTACGCACGGATTCCAAACCTTGTGAAGTTAGACTACGAGGATGAACACCTCAAAATATATTGGCCTAAGATTCAGAGTTCTTCCTTTGATCCCACACGTTGCACTTGTTTTGTTTGTTGGTGTTATTTTTGTACAAGACGATATTAGGTCAGGTACTAGATAGTGCTAGCGAGGTTTGTAGGTTAGAAATGTTATAAACTTTTGTGGCCTCAAAGGTCAGACCCCGAATATCTAGTGCTGCTGGCCTTTAAAGATTAGGTATGTTATTACCAAGTGAAGTCGTTGTTTAAAGGCCAGTTTCAAATAGTTAATAGTTAGTAGTGTTCAAAAGGTCATATCCCAACACCTGCTCATGGAGATATCTTAAGGGCCACGTCTGGTAATGTTTAAAGTTCAGAATCCCGATTACCAGTGCCGGCTTTTTTAGAAGTAATTTTCTTATAATTGAAAGTAACTCTGTTGATTACTTAGTGAAGGTTAGATCCTAGATGGCCAGTTGTATGAAGGTTCACAGGCCACAGTCCTAACATTCAGTGATGTCGGGAATACACGGTCAGGCTCCTTGCACTTATTCCTGGTAGTATTCAAGGCTCATATCCCTAATACCCAGTGCTGACGGGGTGCATCAGGCTCAGGTCTCTCATGACTATTGTTAGTGGGATTCAAACGCGTAATAGGCTTTGCTAATGGTATTAGATCTTTAATACCCACCTCTAATGGTACTAGAACCAGGTACAGCGCCCAACGTTTGTGTTCTTTTTTTCTAAAGCTTGAAGATGTGTAATTAGCCGTAGATGGCGGTGTTTTGAGCTCATTGCTGTTGATATGCAGATGACTAACAGACCCCTGGCTCCTGACAGTATAAACGCCCATATGGAGTACTTATCAGTCCAGAGTTTATTAGGAGAACCAGACAATTACACTCTCACTCACACACACACAGACACACACACACACACACACACACACACACACACACACACACACACGGATGCTACTGCTGATGTAGTTTTGAGTTTTCTCAGAGTGTTTGTTGTTGAAATAACTGTGTCTGGGGATCAGCGTACCACTAAATTCCCGTTTTCTCCCACTTGACAATCTCGCATAATGATATTATGACGGTTTCAGCGTCTACGAAGTTCATTATATCGCGATGGTAAATGGATCTGTGATTGAAAGTCGTGCATTCTTCAGACGTATTTCGGCTACCTTATGTTGTATGTGCATCGTAGGGCTATGTATGGAAGTGTCCACACGGGTAATATTACTACTGCTCGCCACACATTGCCCCGTCCCTGCGGCATATTTTAGAAAAATGTTGAAAAAATAGGTGGACCTTAACACAGGACTTCGGTCCTGATCTTCCCTCATATATAAAGAGTAACTAACCTTCCTTACTTTCCATTCACCCAAACAACCCTCATCACAGCAAGTTACTGTAACCAAACCTCTTTGATTTAAGTTCGTCTAACCAACCCACCTTTACTGTCAGTTCATCCAGTCAACCCACACTGACTGTCAGTTCATCTAACCAACCCATCTTGGCTGTCAATTCATCCAGTTAACCCACACTGACTGTCAGTTCATCTGACCAACCCACCTTGACTGTCAATTCATCCAGTTAACCCACACTGACTGTCACTTCATCTAACCAACACACCTTAACTCAGTTCATGTAACTAACCCACATTGACTGTCAGTTCGTTGAACCAACCCACCTTGACTGTCAGTTCGTTGAACCAACCCACATTGACTGTCAGTTCGTTGAACCAACCCACCTTGACTGTCAGTTCGTTGAACCAACCCACATTGACTGTCAGTTCGTCACTGTCATTGCTGGTATTTGTCTTGATGAGTCTTTTGGAGACGTCTGTTTACAATCTTGCCGTCGTGGTAGAAAGACAAATTCATCTGACACCACAGTTTGTTTTCCCTGTTGTCACTCGGTGTATAAGATGGGGACGGTGGCCGAGGTGTCGTTTGTATCATTTATAATTTTCTCCTGGCTTTCATACTACCATTTTCCTTTCTTGCTTTTGTTAGTATCCCATCCTCTTAAGACCGAGATACTCCTTTCATCCTTGGTGTAGATTTTCCTTTGTTTCCTAATACTGTTGTTTCTCTTTTATTATATTTTCGTCTATATTTTTCCTTCTTCCTCCAATTTCTTTTTCTTGCGGCGTGCGGTTCGCGGTATCTCGTCATATCTCGTAAGCAGCCGCCGACCAGGGTTGGTGGGGGGATGGGTGACTGCCGGCATTTCTCGCCTCTTTATTGGACGAGTAAGTGAAGGTCGCGTACTTCATTTGCAGTTGTTTCACCCCTTTGGCCTAGTTTGCTGACTTTTCTCTCTGCCTCACCCACACGTAGGTTGCTGGCATTCAGTCCTCAATCTGTCCATCTCATACATAACACTTAACAATAAGTGTCTCTAACTACTCCTTCTGAGTGTTATATTTTCGTGCGGTGGCTTTTACGCGCTCTCCCTCCATTTCGATAACGTCGCGTTGTAAGTACTCGTAAGTAAGCAATTGCGCTCTCTCTCTCTCTCTCTCTCTCTCTCTCTCTCTCTCTCTCTCTCTCTCTCTCTCTCTCTCTCTCTCTCTCTCTCTCTCTCTCTCTCTCCCTCACGTCACATTGATGCTCAAAGTCCGGGCCGTGGGGATTGCTGGTTGCATGGGAAATTGAATAAAGGCTTGGTTACGTGATAGGAAGCGAAGTCTTAACTAATGGAGTCCGTCAGGGATCCTTACTTGGGCCTACACTTTTCATCATTCATTTTAACGATATTGACGTAGGGCTAAGTAACCTAGTGTCCAATCTTGCAGATGACACAATGATCGGCAATGCCATATTAACTGATGAAAATAAGCTCAGATTACAAGAGGATCTAAATAAAATCTCTGAATGGTATACAAATGGCAAATGCCATTTAATTTCAGTAAATGTCAGCTGTTACAAGTAGGAAACCTAATTTTTTTCTATCATGAACTGATGGGCCACAAAACAAAGGACACCCCTAGTGTGAGAGATCTAGGGGTCGCTGTCTCTAATAACTTTCAATTCTCCCAGCACTGCAGTGAAGCTGCCAAGAAAGCAAATAGGATGTTAGGATTCATAAATAGAAACTTTACGTACAAAATCACGGATGTGATATTGCCACTTTATCTAAGTCTAGTTTGAACACACCTCGAATATGCAGTGCAGTTTTGGTCCCCACACTTAAGTAAGGACATTCTTAAAGTGGAAGCAGTGCAACGAAGAGCAACTAAATTGAGTCCCTCCTTGCGTAACAGACTTTATGAGGAGAAACTGCGAGAATTGAATTTGTTCTCCCTAAGGAAGAAGCGCCTCCGGGGCAAATTAATAGAATGTTGTAAGATACTTTTAAAGGATTCAGCAACGTCGATATTGAACATTTCTTAACAGTAGCGCCAGCATTACCGATGAGAGGAAATGGATTGAAACTTAGAAGTCACCGAGTGTACGAAATATTCTTTTTCATCTATGACATTATTGATGCCTAGAATAAGCTGCCAGAAAATATTGTTCAGAGCAACACCTTTAATATCTTCAAACTTAGGCTTGATCATCACTTGTCACTCCGGTATTAATTCATTTCATCGGTCATCATAACGCAGTGGTGTATCATGTTACCTTCTCAACCACTGATCTCTCCCTAGGTATGTTGCGGCCTCATATGAAATTGATTATCCCATGCCATCTGCTTTGAGAGAGAAATTGGGAATTAGTCACATTCTTCGACATCAGGAATGATATAGGCATGGTAAGTCGAGAGGCTGGATCTCAAGTGTATCCTTAGTATTGCCTTTATAACAAAATGTGAAGGAATGCACGTCGTTGGTGATGGGATGCATGACATATTCATGTTCATTGTACCCTATGACTTTCCTATATTTATTTCCTTTCCGCTTATTAATCCTACAAAGTGTTTTTTCTACCTGTTTTCCTGTCGGCTTGTGCCGGAGGGATTGGGGTGTAGGGAGAGAGCCTTTGTTTTGCTATCCTTTTCTTTTGCTTACCGAGGTCTTTTTTTTTTTTTTTTAGGCCAGACCACCTCGCTTGTACCTTAGGTCTGTAAGGTCTGTGTATCTATGTAGCTATCTAACTCTCAAATTTTGTTTTTTGCTTTTTTTAAGGAATATTCCGCTACCACAATAATTTTCCCATCGTCATCTGATTTCCCTATTGTTTTCCACCGCAGGTTTAACTTCCACTTTCTCCTCCTCCTCCTCCTCCTCACACATGACTTCATTATTTTGATGTCATTCATCACCACACAACGTCGAGACCTCCCTGACTGGCCACACCAGTAGGATCCCACCTCGTCCCTGCAGGTTTGGCGTCTTTCTCGTGGCCTTCACCGCAGCGGTTCTTCTCCTTTTTTTCCTTCTTTTCATTTATCTATTCTTTTTTTCTGAGACCCGTTCCACTTCTCGTGCAGTCTAAGGTCCAGGCTTTGGGCATACATGGAGTTTTCTATCGATGGTACACCCTTATCTTCACTACAGCCTCACGGGTCGGGTCAGACGCCATCTTCACTACACTCTTATCTTATCGACACCATTATCTTCAGTACATTCCCATCAGAGGGCTGAGGGTCGGGCCTTCGTGTTGAGAGGGGCTGCGCCTAGATGCCCATCCGACCCAAACCTCACCTCCACCTTTCATCCTCATGCACACCTTATCATCGTGAGGGATATTGAGGAAAAATGAGACCCTTTGTGTAATAAGACTCGAAGCTCCTCAGGACTGACGGAAAGCAAATACCCATAAGACTTGATAAGATTTTATTTTCTAATATTCTTTCAAGCTCAAAATTTCTCTTAAAGCCTACATCGTAAGACCATTATTGTTTATTATTCTTTTGAGAAGAATTAAGGATATTAGTGTGTGATCAGTATGTATTGATGCCCCTAGTGTGATCAGGGAGACTGTATAGCTAACAACACCACTGGGTTCCCCGCATACTGCTTCTTGCAGCAGTGTGTGTGTGTGTGTGTGTGTGTGTGTGTGTGTGGGTGGGTGGGAGTCTCACGGATGTCAGCTCAGGTGTCGGCTGTGGAGGGTGGTCAGTGTGGGGGTAGCAGGAAGGTCACAGGACAAAGGCAGGCCAAGAGGAGGGTAAAATAAAACTGATACTACGATAATGATTTAAGAAGATGGTGATAGGAGGTTGACAGATGGTGATAAGAGGTTGAGAGCATCATGAGGGAGGTAGAGAGAAGACAGGGAGAGTAACCAACTAAGGAAAGAAGAAATTGATTGTAGAGTAGGAGGAGGAGGTCAGTTATGAGTAAGGTGAGGCAAAAATATCATGAGGAAGGTTGATACTAAGAACGAGGAGGCCAAGTGTATGGTGGAGGTGGAATGAGATGTTGTGCCCAAGTAGGGTAAGGAGGTGAGACTGTCCTTAACTGAAGGGAAGTGTCCAGTAATGGGGTGTAATAGAACCTCATGTATCATCTTAAGGACTTGGAGACCTGCTCCTCCAGCAGCTAAGATGTCTTGATGGCGAAGACGTATTCTCTTTATGCGTTATCATTATTATTATTATTATCATTATTGTTATCATTATTATTATTATTATTATTATCATTATTATTGCTGTTATTATTATTATCATTATTATTATTATTATTATTATTATTATTATTATTATTATCATTATTACTATCATTATTATTATCATCATTATTATTATTATTCTATTATAATTATCGTTATTATTAATGTCATCATTATAACGTGATATGAGGAATTCAGTCATCTTCTGGTTAACTCTCCAATAAAGATGATGTTATTGATTTTGTTCATTATTGTGGAAGTTGTTTAGGCTCTTTCAAGAGCACAAGAAACTTTCTTATTTTAAGGATTGAAATAATCCGAACATCAGACGTAATGTGTTATCATCGGAGTCGGACAAAGCCTCATGCCAAAATGTGGTTCAGTAAAACGAATTCACATCCGTAAAGCGAATTCTCAGAACGAACGAACATTACAGTGATGTGCTGACTATGAGCTGTGCTTAGTACTGCACTCTGCTGCCTCCCGTCTGCAGTATGGGACTAACTCAACACGTGTGGAGAACAGAATAGTATTAAGTTTACCATCATCCCCCACCGGAGGGAGGGTACTGTAAAAAAGTGTTTGTCAGCGTGTGTGTGTGTGTGTGTGTGGGGAGGGGGCATGTGTGAAAGCAGTGGTTTGAGTCGTCGTGATTAGCGAGTAAAAAGGATATGATGACACTCTTGTGTGGGATGGGGTTTCCTGAGGCATTTGGGGAACCACATATGTGTGTGACAGACAGACAGACTCACACAACACACAACACACACACACACACACACACACACACACACACACACACACACACACACACACACACACACACACACACACATACAGACACACGTGCGCGCGCGCGTGTGGGTTGATGGTACGCGTGAAAGCAATGCCCATTGCTGATGGTGCTGGACTCTTCGTTATGTGTCGGAGCCTGGGCATCAACACTGACTACATGTAGATCAAGCCTTTCCTTGTGCATCATACGTTTAAAATGCCAGTAAACATTTCGGTAAGAGCGAGTGATCCCATGAGAGGTAATACTTTAAACCTTCCTGTGTACATGTCAAGCCAATATCACGATGTGTATTGTGCTGTCCGTAGTCTGTGTGTACATGTGCTGGGCAAGTTACTTTACCCAGTGTACGTCAGCAACTGTATGCATGTAAAGCAGATGTTGTTTTAAAGATGATACCTCTTAAATCCCATTATCTATGTAAATTATGTACTTTATTACTTTTTGTGTGTATTCGTGGTCAAAGCTGTACCATCTTTGTTACGCGTTTGATTATGCTTACATAAATGTAGAGCAGATGTTACATGAAACAGATTCTATGTGCCAGTAGAACTAATGTTACATACAACAGTTGCATACAGTAGTACTTTTGTACTTGCAGAGTGAATTCTAACAGATATTTTGAGACTTCGTTACCGAACTGTGTTCAGGTGAGGTGTGGACGTTGCTGCAGTGGCGCCCCACACGCTACGTCCTGGGATCACAAGTCATTGTGTAGTGGGAGTAAATCTGTCGGGCACGTGAGGCGGGGGAACACCCCTGTGCATGCCACACGCACCCGTTGCTGACAGACCAAACGGGGACACCTCACCACGGCGGATGGATGGTGCGGTCGAGGGAGGGAGGGGTGGTTTGTAGGGGAGGAGATGGCGGAAGGAAGGGGAGAAGTGAAACACAGGGATGGATGTGTGAGGTGATGGAACTTCCGCATCTTTGATGGGATGTGCAGGTTGTGTCGGGTCTGGAGGTAGTTGGCACACACTCAAGTGATGGTTGATAACTGCATTATAATGTATAAGAATATTGGTTGTTGTTACGCGAGTTATTCTGGTGAAACGATCATATTCATGGCGGCCTGAATGATGTGAAAAAAATTTTCAAAGAATTTCGATGGGTTGTGTCTGTCTACCCGTGGTCTGTCTGCGAGTTTGTGTGTGTTTGTATGTGTGTGTGTGTGTGTGTGTGTGTGTGTGTCTGTGTGTGTGTGTGTGCACGCATGCTCTTCTCACATTGATACGTCACCTGGCATTTCTCTACGCTGTCTTTACCAAAGATATGCATGTTTTATAATGAACTATTTACTGTATACATCTGGTGGTCGTAGTGTGTGTGTGTGTGTGTGTGTGTGTGTGTGTGTGTGTGTGTGTGTGTGTGTGTGTGTGTGTACGTGCGTAGTCTTTTTTTTCATTAGAGGCTTTAGTCACGGACAGAAGTGCACATCAGAGCCGAAACTTAGTTTGAATAAAGAGAGGTTAATAAAAGGGAAAAGGAAGAGACAAGGGAAGGTATTTTACGAATTTTGGGGAAGTCAAGTAACTTTTTTTTGAAAATGTGTGAGGTCGTAGTTATTAGGAAAGACATGAGAAGGTAGAGTTCCAAACCTGCGACGGGTAGTGAAAGAAATAGATATCGAAACGGCCCACCCTCGAGCTGCCAACGGCGACAAAGTAATCATGTGACGCAGCAGCTTGCCGAGTATTGTGTGGCAGCAAAAGCAATAGTAATACACATGAAAGAGGGAAAGTGAACCAACATTGCGGCACAGGACAAGTGGGTCAAGTTTGGAGATTAGTCTGGGGGACTTGATAAGTCGAACCTCTCTCGACTCGACTCTCTGCAGAGCCAGAACTACCCTAGATGTGAGAGCAGTACTCCTTACAAGGACGGAACAAAGCAACCGTTCGAAAGAAGCGATAATTTGCATCTAAACAGGACTTCCAATTTCTTAGAGGCTGTGGTCACTCTTGGTGCATTACCTATTCATGTTAGTGGGGACTCACACGCCGCTTATCAGTGAATCGTTTAGATTTAGGGGAAGTTTTACCCGTATGGGTAGCGAGACAAAGGTTTTCCTGGGTATATACATCGTCGGTGGGTCACACGTGGGAGGAGGGCGCCCCCACACACACACACGTTCGGCTCATAATAATAATACTGTTGGTGCCATTAACCTGTTCCCTTGTGGCCACCACCGCTCTCCGCCCCACTCACACCTAACTTCCAGCCTGTCCAAACACAGGGCGGCAAGCGAATAGCAGGATGTCTTGCCCGAGAGTCAACAGAAGCGTCTCGAGTTGCGTCTCTGTGGTCGCCGCACCCCCAGTGGGGTACCGCTGGCCCACCTGGCGAGAGGAGGTTACAGAGGAAAGTCATTTTCTCTGGAGTTTGGCAGAGTTAGCCCAGTGTCTTCAGCGTACCCCCATCCTCGGTGAGGGAGGGGTCTTGCATGCCGTGGGTGTCAGTAACGTGACGCTGGATGCACTCGTGGTATTCAAATGATGTGTGTTTTGTTGCTACACGTGAGTCAACACCAGAACATCTGGTGGTTGTAGTGTGTGTGTGTGTGTGTATGTGTGTGTGTGTGTGTGTATGCGTGTGTATGTGTGTGTGTGTATGTGTGTGTGTGTGTGTATGCGTGTGTATGTGTATGTATGTGTGTGTGTGTATGTGTGTGTGTGTGTGTGTGTGGGTGTGTGTGTGTGTGTGCGTGTGTGTATGTGTGTGTGTATATATGTGTGTGTGTGTGTGTGTGTGCGCGCGCGCGCGCTTCTCATATTAATACGTCACCTGGCATTCCTCTAGACCTCCTTTACCAAAGATATTATGCATGTTTTATACTGAACTGTTCACTGTGTTCACTGTGTACGTGGAAATACTTTGGGGTTGGTATTATTTCGGAGCTAAGTTCTTCCTCGCTTTTGGTTTTCACGTCATGAACACTAACGGTATATGTCTAAAAGATACCCGTTGCTTTTACTCGGGTAATCCAGATGTTCGTCCTTTCATTAAAGCAATCAAGAGACGTTCGAGTGGATCTCATCGCTCCTCAGGTAACACCTGCCGCTTGGGAAGGGCAACATTATTTTCATTATTCTTTCACTTTAACTTTGGATCCTGACCCAGTGTTGATGATGCAGTCCTTGTGCATCATAGAAATGTCCAGCCAGGAGGTGGCATCATCTCAGCCTGAAGCCAACTCAACTGAAGAAGAATTGACGCAGGAGCGTTACTATGCAGCATGTGGGAAGTAACGGTGGTGGTGGCAGAATGCACTGTCAGTACACAAGAGGTGCTGACAGACATTATGATCGAGATAAAGCCCAAGCGATGGCCATTTTAAGGATGGCATTTTTCGTTCTCCAGTAAGAGTGGAAGCCACAGCAGATGCAGCTCTCACGTGATGTGACGGCTGTACCTTCACTTGCTAAGGTAACGTTACTACAAAATAAGAAAACGTTGTCCTTAAAATGTATTATCGTAAGACTTCGTTGCGGTCTAAATGTTTGGCTGTGGTCTGCATGAAATGCAAGGGAATAATTAGTTCTCAAGCTCTGATGTTAATTAACGCTGCTGGTTTCTTCAGTTTCACCCTTTAATGAAGGTTGAGGCAAGTTCCTTCATTAAGAATTAATTAGCACTTAAGATACAATGTATCCACCATATTAATGAGAGTCTCTCCCTGTTTTCGCCGATAATCCGAGGTCTTCCCACCCTCCTTTCTCTGCCTTAGGTATTCCGTCCGTCTCTTCAGACAGGCGTGATTAAATTGTCCATTCCTCCCAGTGAACACCCTAGGTGATGGCTACCCACCGCTGCCGGACTGGTAGACCGTTGAGTGAGGGAAGGACTGTGGGAGGATAGTAGAGAGGTAGGTGTGGTGAGTCTGACGATAATGAAAGAAGAGTAGGGCAAGAGACGTTCTTCATGAGTTCTAGGAACGTATTGGGTGTGGGTAAGAGTGGAGGGAAGAAAGGGCGTGATGCATGTGGAGTAACGAAAGAGAATGTGTAGCGAGTGTAGGAAGAGAGAGAGATGGGGTTTGAGTGGATGTGGAGTGCCACTGAGCGGAAGTAGAGGGTGTAATGTGGTACTGAGGGGAAGAAGAAGGTGTAAACTGGCACTTTGGAAAGGGTTGGTGTGTAGCTTGGCGCAGTAGGATAGGAGAGAGATTGTAGCCTGGCCCTGTTGGGAAGGAGAGGGCGGAGTCCGGCACTGTGGGGGAGAGGGTGTAGCCTTGCACTGAAAGGAAGGATATGATGCAGCCTGGCACTGTGGGGAAGGAGAAGGTGTAGCCTGGCACTGTGGGGAACGAGAAGGTTTAGCCTGGCACTGTGGGGAAGGAAAGGGTGTAGCCTGGCACTATGGGGAAGGAGAGGGTGTAGCCTGGCACCGTGGGAAGGAGAAGGTGTAGCCTGGCACCGTGGAGAAGGAAAGGGTGTAGCCTGGCACTATGGGGAAGGAGAGGGTGTAGCCTGGCACCGTGGGAAGGAGAAGGTGTAGCCTGGCACCGTGGGAAGGAGAAGGTGTAGCCTGGCACCATGGGGAAGGAGAGGGTGTAGCCTGGCACCGTGGGAAGGAGAGGTGTAGCCTGGCACCGTGGGAAGGAGAAGGTGTAGCCTGGCACTGTGGAGAAGGAGAGGGTGTAGCCTGGCACCATGGGGAAGGAGAGGTGTAGCCTGGCACCGTGGGAAGGAGAAGGTGTAGCCTGGCACTATGGATAAGGAAAGGGTGTAGCCTGGCACTGTGGGGAAAAAGAGGGTGTAGCCTGGCACCAGTGGGGAACGGAGAGGTGTAGCCTGGCAGTGTGGGGAAGGAAAGGGTGTAGCCTGGCAGTGTGGGGAAGGAGAGGGTGTAGCCTGGCACTGTGGAGAACGAGAAAGTGTAGTCTGGCATTAAGGAACTCCGTGCATGTTGGCACCTCACCCCTCACCCTTTATTGCCCTCCTTCCTGGCCCTTATTTTTCTTTCTCAACTTTCTACGTCTTTCCTACATTCCTTCATGTCTTTTTTCCCTTGTCTTATTTTCTTCATTTTCTCTTCATTCCTTCCGACAACTTTCTTATAATGTATTTATGTGACTATCAGTTGTCTGTCATTATTATTATTATTATTTTTATCATTATTATCATTGTTATTATTATTATTATTATTATTATTATTACTATTATTATATTATTTTCATTATTATTATTATTATTATTATTATTATTATTATTATTATTATTATTATTATTGTTATTATTATTATCATTATTATTATTATAATTATTATTATTATTATTATTATTATTATTATTATCATTATTATTACTATTATTATTAATTTCTATCATTATTCATTTAGCTGTAGTAGTAGTAGTAGTAGTAGTAGTAGTAGTAGTAGTAGTAGTAGTAGTAGTAATCTGAACATCAGTTGCATATATAGCGTTGCGAGCTGCTTCCTCTCAGCAACGCTGCAAATTCTCATCATCATCATCATCATCTCCGGGTGTTGCTTATGAAATCGCATTCCCACGACCAGCTCAACCCACGTAGTTGTAATGACACTGCATTCTCACGGCCAGCCCGACACGTGACCCGCTATCGTCTGACAGTAATCTCGTCATAGGTCAAGGACCCGAGCATGTGGACGACGCTGCCCTTTATAACGGGGGGGGGGGGTGTCCACCCGCGTTTAACCTTCGCCAATCAACGGTTCTCTGTAATCCTTCAGGATCTGTCGAACACATTTGGCTGCCACACTTTCGGCATGGTTGAGTCAACTTACCTCTTAGATACCCGTGCATCACTAGGGGCTACATAGATAGTGAGATTGTATGTGGTCTTAAAATTATCTTTACACCTGATAGTGAGAAAGATTATTCGTTTGGTGAATAATGCTTTACGTTGATGGTCTTGATGATCCTGGCAGTTGATTGACCTAAAGCCCAAACAACAAGCCACCCTGAGCGCAAGACTTGTGACTTGTGCTTTCTGTGCTCTCTTTTGAGCCACCGCACACAGGATTGGTAGGAGTACACAATAGAGTAGCCGCTCTTACAGCAAGAATCAGAACCAGATATCATACAACAAGGCGTGCCTGAGACTTGAAACGTCCATGATGTGAATCTTTGTTCACTACTCTCCTGCAGACTCTGTGGTGTTTCATCCAAACTCCTCTGGCCCCTTCCTCTCCGGCAGGACTCCCGTTTGGTGAAACGTTTATCTCCTGAAGCAGCTTCAGCTGTAGGACCTATAGACACGATTCCTACGACTTAAAGCGCAAATCTTCAGCAACTGCCAACTAAGAACCTGAGCAATGCCTCGGCCTCTCTGCAGAAGCTCCATGAGATCCAGCAGCCATGCAGTAGTATCATAGAGAAATTTGCCTCACCTCCTGCGCCTGCACCAGCGTTACTGAAACCCTGCCAACCTCATCTCACCCTACACCTCAAACCAGGAATAGTTCATCTGATGCTACTTCACCTCTGTAATTACTTGAAAATCAATATCATTAACCGTGTTTCCTAACCTGTCTCGGTATTCACCATCACAAAATATGTTACACTTGACATTAGCACCTCGCTGGCATCGCTAGCTCTGCACCGGTGCATATAGAATAGTCAGCATGTTTAAAGAGAGGGGCCATGAGTTTAGTGTTATTACTGACACGTCAGTGTAAATAAGATAGTGGAAACAGTGGGAACGTTATGAAAGAGTGAGGCAGGTAAGGGAGACTCGGACTTGGAGAGGAATGCTCAAATCACATTACCACCCGCCAAGGACCGCATCAGCTGACTGAGTAAACAAACCCTCTCTCACGGGATATCCTTAGCTACTCCGCCGTTCCCGTCAAGGATGGCAGCAGCAGCCGCCGCAGTTGGAGAAGGAAGTTTTACCGTGGTGTCTAGGAACTGCCTCTGTGATATCTTGAATATTTCAAATACTTCTGTAACGTCCTAAAGATGACCCAAATGATGTTTCGAGTATTTTTTTTTTTCATTAGTTTATGAATGTTGCTGGTAAGGTGGGGGCGTGTCATGTCTTTATGTAAACGCTGAATATAGAACAGGTAGTGTTGTACGAATGTAGATGGTTGCCTCTTAATCATCGCCTGTACTCGACGGCGTTGAAGGTCATACTTTAGATTATCGTCAAAATGCGGTTTTGTGAGGCTGTATGTCAACGTCCATTTTCCCTTTGCAATTTATGGTTTGAAGTGAAAAAGTCAGAATGTTCACTCGGTGAATGTTGAGAGCCCACCGCACATTCTAACCATGCAGCCCAAGTAACGAGTTAATCGATGTCTTGAGTCATGTGGTCAGTTGGTAACAGTTTAAATGACTGTATCGCCGGGTGATCAGGGAACGCCGTCAGGTTGTGTCCGCTTGTATCTGCTGGACCCATCACACACGGTAATATCCCGAGTCTGAATGCTGCTAATCTTCATTGTCTGCAGACGAAATCGATTATCTTCTTTTTATGTCACTTTGTGCAAAGACCTTAATCGATTCTTTAGTTCGTTGTTGACTTATACGCTAGTCAAACCGGTGCATTGATACTAGTTGAGTTACTAGATGCGTAAGCAGGGACAGATAAGCGTAACCAGAGTCAATTATCCGGAACTTATTGGTGTTGGCTTCCACTGACAGAAACTTAAGTCGTCTTGTGGCGCAAGAAGACAAAGTCAACATCCGCTCCGTGGCCGCTGTGTGCACAGAAGATGAAGTCTGTTGTCCGGGCTAAACACAGGAGCCACTCGCCATCCCTCAGGAAGCCTTGTTTTGTTTATATTGACGCAGGATTGTTGTAAGTGCTTTGACGTTGAGCGGTGAAGGACGTCAATGCTGGCCTGGGCTGGGAGGAGCCTCGTTCTGCAAAAATTAGTTCCCACAAAGGATGCATGTATGCATCTGATCCGTGCCATGTTAGGGGATCAGGGAGGGGATATAACTCTGATCTCGCACGGTTCATAAAGGCTTTAGATTTTGTGAGCTTTCTCCAAGAGGTGTTTGTGTTGCATGTTAGGCTGGCTGTCGTCTCTCTCTCTCTCTCTCTCTCTCTCTCTCTCTCTCTCTCTCTCTCTCTCTCTCTCTCTCTCTCTCTCTCTCTCTCTCTCTCTCTCTCTCTCTCTCTCTCTCTCTCTCTCTCTCTCTCTCTCTCTCTCTCTCTCTCTCTCTCTCTCTCTCTCTCTCTCTCTCTCTCTCTCTCTCTCTCTCTCTCTCTCTCTCTCTCTCTCTCTCTCTCTCTCTCTCTCTCTCTCTCTCTCTCTCTCTCTCTCTCTCTCTCTCTCTCTCTCTCTCTCTCTCTCTCTCTCTCTCTCTCTCTCTCTCTCTCTCTCTCTCTCTCTCTCTCTCTCTCTCTCTCTCTCTCTCTCTCTCTCTCTCTCTCTCTCTCTCTCTCTCTCTCTCTCTCTCTCTCTCTCTCTCTCTCTCTCTCTCTCTCTCTCTCTCTCTCTCTCTCTCTCTCTCTCTCTCTCATTTCCTGGTCTTATCCACCTTCCTTCCCTTTCATAGTCTTCATTTCTGTTTTGTCTGCCTTCTTTCCTTTCCCTTATCTGTACTTCCTCTCCACTCTTTCGTTCCCTTCCTTCCCAATTTCCCACCTTCTCTGACCTTCATCATTCGTCAAGTATCTCCTTTATTTCCTCTCCCCCATCTCTTTATTTTCCTCTCTCCTACATTTCGCTCTTGTTCACTGTCTCTTCCATCTTGGTTCGTCTCTGTCCAAAACCCCCTCTTTTGTCCATCCTTCTCCCTCCTTCTCGTCTTCCTTTCCTCTGTTCAGTCCCCTCCTCACCCCGACCCTTTCTTTCCTCCTCAACCTCCCCTCCTGCTGGTCCTCCCTCTCCTGCTCTGCACTGCTCCCAGGCAAATGTCACCCTAGCAAGTCAGAGGCATACAAAGCGAACTGTATTAGGCCAGCAGGTGAACTGTGGACACTGGACACTCTGACTATTAACTTCTGAGAAGATTATGAAAACTACAAAAGATTAGATGAAATGTGTTTTCATAGCTTAATGTTGATCTGTATACTCTCACATGTCACCGTAATGTGTAGACAGAAGCGCATCAAAGTGCCTTCCTCAGTATTAAGATGGAATTCACATTAAGCTCTCGAGGGGAGACCAGGCAAGTAGCGCCAACACGTTAGAATAGAAGAGTAAGCCTCCTTTATAATAAGTGATCCCTGATAGGATAAATGAGGGCGTAGAGTAATTATAATCCCTCTAGGTAATAGAGGACCTAGAGTAAATAATCCCCCAGCAAGGTAATTGAGGAGGTACAGTAAATGAACATTCGGGGTACACTGTGGACATGTCCTCAGATTATAAGAGGCGAGTTCACCGTTATAGCAGGTTTGCGTGAGGTGCTTAATGTATATTGAATTCTGCGAGTGCACCCTCGAGGGTGAGGGAGGGAGGAGACCGTTAGAGGAGGGTTGTGGAATAGGTTACGAGACAGGGGAGAGGAGTTTAGTAAAGTGAGCTGTAAAAGTGTGATCGGGAGGGAGCCCCAAGAACGCAGGGGGAAGGGTGACTAACTCCCTCGAGCAGTGAAGGGTACTCGCAGTAGGAAGAGGGTAGTGGGTGCTGGGCTTATGGTGCGAGGGAAGGAGTCTGTAACCATCTGAATAGCACCAACTAACACTGGCACGGGTGGGAGGGAGGGAGTTTAACCATCTGAGTGGCACCAGCTGGTGCTGTGCATGTCATTATGCTCTCCCACGTACTGTATTTTTTTTTACCTAATTACTTCTCATTAGCACGCGTGTTAATGGCCGTGAGAGTGAATTTATAAATCTTTCTGGAGGTTCATTAACGATGTCAGTATCAGTTGCACTGGTCTGATACAAGTGTCTGGCTGCGTCATTACCATATGTCACTTGTTTAAGTTTACTACGTTGGCAGTGGTAATGTGAGAGCTTTACCCAGACGACCTTTTAAGTACCACCTTCAGGGTATCAGTGTCACTTCGCAGGACTGGTTTGTGAGTCTGCCATTACCATAGTTTGCGTTTATGCAGAGATCTCCAGTGTGTCGGTAGGTATGTGTGTTCCATCATGTATTAGTAGATACGTACAGCAGGCAGCTCCCCACTGCCCGTGTGAGTGATATAAACAGAACGCGGCAGTGATTAGCTTACCGGACGGCCCATCCCTCCTCCTCCTCCTTCGCGTCCCTCTCTCCCTTCTGCTTTTCCTTTCTCCCGAACCCGACTCCTCTTCTCTAAACCCTTCCTCCCTCTTCCTAAACCTTCCTTTCTCTCCTTCCTTATCCTCGCTATAACATCCCTTCTCCAAGTGGAGGCTACGATTCCACCCTGCATTCTTCGCTCATCCCTGCCGCCAGCTAAGCACCTCCCCTCCTCTCACTCAAGCCAAATTTTTCCTTTTCCGTCGTATGGTTGGTTGTTGTTACATCTAAAGCCCGAGTCACCGCCTTTCTCACGGCCTGTCTTCTATCCCACCCTTCCTGTGCCATCTCGTCTACTCTTGTCTCGTACCATCTGGCCTGGTCTTCTCTCGTACCAGCTGGTCTACTGTACTCCCTTACCATGTGGTCTACCCTGTTGCCGCACCATCTGTTCTGCTCTTCTTCCGTACCGTGAGGTCTTCCTTATTGCTATACCATCTAGTCTGACCTTATTCCTGTACCATGTGGTCTGCTTCCCTCCCATACCATGCGGTCTGCTCCTCTCCTATACCTTGTGGTCTGCTCCCTTCCCATACCACATTGTCTGCTCCCTTCCCATACCGTGTGGTCTGCTCCCTTTCCCATATTATGTGGTCTGCTCTCCTCCCGGAATATTATGTGGTCTAGTCCCCTCCCATATCATGTGGTCTGCTTCCCTCTCATAACAAATGGTATGCTCTTTAGTGCTATGTGATCTGCTCCCCTCCCATACCTGGTGATTTTTGTTTTCTTTTTACATAGGAGGATTAGTGGTGAATAAAATTCCACATCAAGTACGGGCCTTAATTGGAATATACAGAGGTTAATGAAAAGGAAAAAAGAAGAAACAAGGGAAACTATTTTGGAGGAATTGCAAAACATCTTTTAAACGTGCAAAATTATTGTTTTTGGAAAAGACATGAGAGGTTAGAGAGTAACAAAGTTCGAGATGTAGAGAAAGAAACAGCTATCAAGATGGCCTATCTCTAAGTTGTCAACGGTCACTTAGTAATCATGTAACACAGCAGCTAGCAGCGTATTGTGTGCATCTTACTAGTGGTGGGGGCACACAAGCAGCCAGCTCTCGGGAGCTAAAATCAAAATAATACCTATAGAAGAGGGAAAACAGGGCGTAAGGCGAGCGGGTCAAGTTTTGGAGTTAGCGTGGGAAAGTTGATAAGTCTGATCGCCTACGACATAACTCACAAGTAAGGATGCAGATCTAGAACCATCTCAGGTGTGGGAGCATCACTTCATACAAGGAGGGATCAGACCTTTGTATAAAAGGAGTAACTGTTGGGAAGAATAGAAGTTTCGACATCTAAACAGGACTCCAAGTTTCTTAAAGGTAGACTTAGCTATTTCCGCAATATGAGCTTTCCAAGTTAGAGTGAATATTACAGTAATACCAATTATGCGCAGTAAGTCAAGAGATGGACTCACGGAACAGTCAGAGACGAGTGGAAAGTTGAGGAATTTTGATAGCTATACGAGTAGAAACTGGGTCTTGGAGGCATTGAACATAACCAGGTTTCGTCTACCCACTGAGATATCTAGTCTAAGACTGAGTCTGTTGATTATGTCGAGACGAGATGCAGATCGAGTGAGAGAAGAACGAGCAGAGCTGAAGGATGTGGAGGAATGCATTGTTGAGTTGTCTTTGTATAAGCGCTTTTGGTTATTTATGTAAGAACAGAAATCGTTGATAAAAAGAAGTGTAGGAGACAGGATAGAACCTTGAGGGATACCGCTATTGGTGAAGAAATGGGGAGAGGCTGATCCATCAACAACCACGAACATACATCAGCCAGAGGGGAAGCTAGATATGAGGGAGAAAAGTGAGGGAGGGTAGCCAAAATAGAGGAGCTTTAGAGATGAGACCCCGATGCCACACCCTGTCAACAGCTTTGGATATATCAAGGGTAACTAAAACAGATTCCCCAAATTCTTTCATGGATTATGCCCAAGAAACAATATCACTCGTGATTTCGCCTTAAGAAAGCCATTATGGTGACCAGAGAGAAGACAGTAAGATTCAAGATACCCGAGGATATAAGAGATTAGAAGGGATTCAAAAACTTTTGAAATGTTAGAGGTAAATATCAAAGCAACAGGACAATAGTTGGAGGGTTAAGACTGGTCACCCTTCTAAGGGATGGGATGTACCAACACATGCTTCCACTATGAAGGAGAATTTCTGTATTCTAAACAGAAACTGAATAGACGAGCAAGCACAGGTGCACGTTCAGAGACACACTATTTCAGTTCACAGGTATAGATGCCATAAAGACCACAAGCCTTGCTGGTGTCAAGAGACAAAAGCGCTTTACTGACAATTCGAAAAGATATTACGGGAAGAGGCATAGGATTAGGAAGAGAAGCATCGGGAGATAAGGGAATGTTAGAGTCATCCAAGGTGGAGTTAGAGGAGAAACGGGAACCAAAGAGAGTTGCTTTGTCTACGGGAGAAACAGCTAATAGTACCAGCAGAACAGAAAAGTGAAGGAAAGGTAGAGCGACAGAAGTTGTTAGAGATGCCCTTAGCTAAAGACCAGAAAGACTTATTGGTGGATGACGAAGAGAGGTTATCGCTTCGGCCAATGGGTAACAGGCAGCGGTGAAAGTTGGATGGGAGCCAGAGGGAGGAGAGTTTTTCCTAGCCCGATATGCCTGATCCCTTGTCTGAATGGCCTCAAAACATGAACGGTTGAACCATGGATTGGAAGAAGAGGCCGTCTTGGAGGAAGAGGGGATAAATGCCTCCATTTCCACAGCAATGACCTCTGCTATGCGTTTGGCTTGGAGCCTGCTCTCCTTCCATACCATGTGGTCTGCTCCGCTCCCATCTTCTGCATTAACCCCTAGGTGATATTCTTATCGATGTCTCGCGATGAATACAAGACATTTGAAAAGAGTCATTGGTTTCTTGAAGAAAATTCATGAGTTTCCTGAAGATGATTCATAGGTTTCTTGAAGACGATTCACGAATTTCCTGAAGAAGATTCATAAGTTTCATGAAGATCTTAACCTTTTTCGTTTTAACTTGTCCCAGGTCCGATTTGCCCCTATGTCTGCCGTTGTCTTGTATAGGATGGTGATGAAACGTGCAGGAAAAGTGTTCTGTACAAGCTGGATGGGCATAATTCTATACCATATCTTTACAAATTGCAACCATTGTTTTTCTTACTGTATTGAATAATAACTCATATCTTTCCCTATACCGTACGTACAGTGGTGTCTTCACAGACCATCAAGCTGTACACATTAAGCCCTCCTCATCCCCATCCAGTTCGGCTACCAGAAAGGCAGCTCTTGCTCAGAGATCGGATACCATCTGGTGTTCGTCTATGACTGGCACTTTGTAATGAACCCATAAACGGATGTAGTTCTGGGAGCTGTGTTTTCAGCCTTCCAGTAGCTGTCATCTCGTCTTGCGTTTTTTTCTCTCCTCTCTGAGTTAAAAACATGCGAGAGGCAGATCTGAATGAAGCTGGTAACGCGATCTGGTAATGGATTATGATGATTATCAAGATTGAAATATGTGAAAATGTGTATCACAAGAGATTGCGAATCCAGACTGCTTTCGTAAATGTTCTGCTGGTATGTATGTAGATGAAACAAGGTGATTTATGGTTAAAGGAACAGATTGAATTATATTGATGAAAAGTTCCTATATTTATATAGGCACTGATATATAGGCAAACAGCTTGACAGACTAAGAAGGTAATCGACACAGTAAATTCTTGAATGATAAAGTTGATAATATGTTGACTTCAGGACAAAATCGCCAGTAAAACTGCAGTTTTCGTTCAAAAATATATATCCAGGATCTTGTAACAAGCTGAATCTGGGATCATTTAACGCAAACATGTTCCGCTGTGTTTCGAGAACTTCAAGGAACTATAAAAGATCTGTAGAACTTCGAATGTTGAATTGTTAACAACATTCTGCTGTTTGATTCACAGACTCGCCGAGCAATGATGTTATAGTATATTCAGAATTGGCTGATACTTTTTAATGTATTAGTGAAGATTTTATACGCTAAACGATACTGATTTTGTTACTTATATCTGCTTCTGAATTGGTCATGATTCCCCGTACAATATGTAAAGAAAACTTGCTGATTTTTTCTCGTAAGCTTCACGTAATTTTCCATATTCAAGGCTGGGAGGCAGATGCAAGACTTTCCCCAAATATCAAGTTACGAGCCACGTCCACACTTTGAGGCCGCAGTGATAGAACAGTCCTCACAAGGGTAGGGGTTAGCTTCCCCCTGCAGATGATTGACCTTTTGAGCGCGACGGTACAGCCCCTGTGTACGATGTTACGTCCATTGGGTATGATGGAGTGACTCACGACTTGTTCCTAACGGATCAGGTCAAAAGCTGGCCCCTTCCTGCCTAAGGATCAAACGTCATTGGTTAAACTAGCAAGTTAACCACAGTATTTTTCTCATGGTATCCTTTGGTTGGTATCGAGTATGTATTACGATTTTGTTCGTTTAAGTTTCACCTGGTCTCAACCTGGCATTGACTGATGACTGGCCCTTGTCACAATTGACGGCCCGACCTTAGAATTGTGCCATCCTTGGAGGAAGAAATCCAAGATAAGCTCCAATCACGAGGTCGTTCTGACAATCCCTTCGTGGACTTCACTTCTTGGAACAGACTTTTGTGTAGTGATTTTCTTTTACCTCCCGTGGAAGGGGCACCACAGGAGATGCAGGTAGAGACGTCTGGGTGAGAGGTCCCGCTGCGAAAGATCATTTGGAAATCCTTTTGGATAAGGAATCCTCAGAGAGAGAGAGAGAGAGAGAGAGAGAGAGAGAGAGAGAGAGAGAGAGAGAGGGAGAGAGAGAGAGAGAAACTTTTAAGACAATCTCTGCTGACACGCGAGGGCTAATGACGGCAGGCTCTGGCTGGCCGGGGGGTAGAGGCGCTGAGGGCGGGTCAGGGGAAGTGATTTATCATAAGCGGGAGCGGGAGGTGGTGGCTGTTGATGGATGGCCAGTGTCTTTCTCTGCCTGGTTTTGGCCGCACCCGTGACGGCTGCAGTCCTCACCCGCTGATTCTCTAACATGATGAGAGTTTGGCTATGTCTTCAGCGATAAATCTTACTGACTTGTCCCTCTGGATAAAGATATTGATAGATACTTCGACTGTTTCTAGCTGTCATTGCTGTTTAGATAACATCATGAACAACCATATTTTAAAAGACCCATCAACGGTGTTATAAGGTTCACCCTACAAAGTATAGGAAGAGCTATATGACAATTCTGTTCTGCCCTTGATGAACATAGCTAGGACACTATATTAGCGATTGTCCCCAAATCAGTGATTTTAGACCTCAAGGCTTATTGTCTCGACAGCTTTGTGATTACTTTATGGTTGATGATATCCACGAAGATATCCTGACACTGCATCCAAAGTTGTCATGACCTAAACTATGTAAAGACATTTAATCATGCCCAGTATAAGCACGTTCTATAACTACAATGTCCAGTGTGTAATGTACCTTGACCCTCTTTGTATTACTGTGAATGTTAACAACGTGCCCAGTGCCAGTATATTCTGAAACCGTATGCCCAATATGTACCTTTGACCTCTCATACTGCTGCCAATGTTAACGACTGGACGCAACACTTGTGTCCTGTTCCACATGCACACCTCAGTGTATATGTAATTTGTTTGTCTATACACTGGAATTCGAAAGTCAACAAGATGTTCTGTATCTGTATGACATATTAAGACTTGCTCTGTACTACTCAGATGTTGTTACCTATGTTGCTCTCAGCATCTCTTACTAATTCATACTATACTGTCTCCTTCGTTTGTGGATGTACTGAACCCACAGTAGGCTTTGTACTTGCCTCCATCCACCCATACATATGTGCCCTTCACCCATATTCTCACTGAAATGCTTGGTCTCTATATATTCAGACCATGAATATTTTGAAACCAAACAACCCTTCTCAGCTACTACGGCCACTTGCGCGTCCACACTTTGATATTCTTGGTACCAATTCTGATCTCGGCCATCACTGGGTGTAGTGCCACGTGTAATTTCACTTACAGATGCATATTGATAAACACTTCAGTATCCCAACAATAACAGGTCGTTCTGACCTATCATTTGATACTTTAGAGGTGAACCTCATAATCCGGGAGCATTTGTCTTATTGTTATAAACTTTAAATATTCTCGGGTAACGAGGTTTTTAGCGGATCGTTCGAGGGTACGCAGATGTTGCCGTCTGACCCGCCGTTCTCACAGCATCCTTTCGACAGAGCAGCGTAAACCATTGGTACGATCTTGTGACATTATAACCTAACCTGGTAATACTAATCTCTTTCTTACCTGTGGAGAAAAACTCGTCAGCACCTCGTACCAGCGACAGGAACCGATGGTGGTGTTGGCGGAGAGTGGTATATGTATCCCAGCCGTCGTGTGGTATATTACCTTACATGGACGTGGGAGGAGAACAACACGTTTCTGCGGGATGTGTCCCTCCTGGAACACTGCACTACATTCATACAAGCTGTAGTTTAACACGTGTCACGGGACACACACACACACACACACACACACACACACACACACACACACACACACACACACACACACACACTTTGCATTATCTTTCTGGTCTTACATATTATACAGATGGTAATGCTTGTTATGTAATTTTCTTTCACATTATTTCCCCATACAAAACAAAATGGTAACAATCAGAATCTAACCTCCATTCAATAGATGAAATTTTAGGAAATATATATACGAATACAACAGTTCCCGAGACACTACATTGAACAAGTAATCCTTCTAGTGTCATCAACTCCACAGGAGGAGCAGAATGCCGCCAGTTCTCTCTCTCTCTCTCTCTCTCTCTCTCTCTCTCTCTCTCTCTCTCTCTCTCTCTCTCTATCTCTACCTCTACCTCTACCTACCTATCTATCTATCACACGCTAGACCTGTCTTACGGTAGAATTGCGTTGATAGAACTCGTAAGTGAGCAAGTACTCTCTCTCTCTCTCTCTCTCTCTCTCTCTCTCTCTCTCTCTCTCTCTCTCTCTCTCGAGCCACGCTCTGACCTTCAGTTTAATGGCAAAATCTCGTCGTAGGTACTTGTGGTCAGATATTCACATAAACAGGGCCGTTCCCACCATACAACCCTCTTTCCAAATCCCCGGAGGAAAACGGTTCATTCAATCCTCGTCATCAGTGAGACAAACCCTCGGTGTACAGAGCATCATCTGCTTCTACTGTCCATCTTAAGCAGCTCCAGAAACCCTTTAAGTAAACACTAGATGAAATCGTCGCCATCATCATGAACGCGCTGAGTTCCTCTACCCTCCCCCTCGTGCCATTAAGGAACCTCCTAATCTAAAGCGCATAGGCAACTGCACAAACCCCCTCAAAGTAACATTACGTATCCGACGTTTGATCTCAGTGGAATGCTTAAGTAGTTCCGTAATCCCCATAAACTACGTAAACTCATTAAAGTACTCGAACCTGGGTAACGAAGGCGGTCATAGAGAGATTATGGGGAATCCACTCCGCCAGCAGTGCCAGGGAACCCATTAACGGCAGCCTTTTTCCATGGTCTGGTAAAGCGTCTTGTTTCAGATAAGGCTCCCGATGGGGCAGCCAACGCAAGACGCCTTAGGTGTTCTTTGTCTACATGTGGGGAGAGAGAGAGAGAGAGAGAGAGAGAGAGAGAGAGAGAGAGAGAGAGAGAGAGAGAGAGAGAGAGAGAGAGAGAGAGAGAGAGTATTGAATCGGAACTAATAAGACGTACCCTGACAGACAGGGACACACGCACGTCTGCATCACTCGCAGCGTTTTCTCTCCTTTAAAATGGCAAAAAATGTTTCGGTCAGTCTGATCCTGTGATTTCGGAGTTGATCTCTCTGTGTGCCATGACTCCTCCTGACCAACACTGTCACAGCCCACACGTGTATGGGAATCCAACACCATAATTATGCTGGCAAACCTTTGAACACAGTGACTTAGCAGATTGAATACAATGATACGATCCTCTCTGTAGAATAGGAGCCTCGTGTTGAGTGCTCTTCACAGCTGGTGTGGCGAAATGTATCCTAGTACAGACATAGACTGGCTGGCAAATGTCTTTCTTGAGCACGACGGTACGACCCTTGGAGCACGACGGTACGAGCCGTTGGCATGACGGTACGACCACGGGAGCACGACGGTACGAGCCGTTGGCATGACGGTACGATCATGGGAGCACGACGGTTATAACCAAACGAACACGACGTCACGACTCTTAAACACGACTGTACGACCCTTGGCTAAGATGGCGAGACTTTTTGCCCTGATTTTTATGGGTCATGACCCTTAAGGACCAAAAGGCTGAGGGCATCGCCGAAGGGTGGTACCGTCGGTGTGGCTGAAGAGACGACGATCCGTCGTAGTTCCAGGGTCGTGCCGTCGGACTCAGGGAACGAAACCCCGTCGTAACTCAAGAATCGTATCATGCTATTCGAGGAACGAAACCCCGTCGTAATTTTAGTATGGGACCGTCGTCTTGAAGGACGTAACTCCAGGATCGTACCATCGTACTTGAGGAACGAAACCGTTGTAATTCAAGGATCGTACCGTCATGCTTGAGGAACGGAACCCCGTTGTAATTCAAGGATCGTACCGTCGTAGTGGAGGGTTAAAGTGCGTAGCCTCCACACATAAATGAAAATGGCTGCCACAGCCGAGATCTCCAACCTGAATCCTTCGCGGGACTGCTCCCACTAATGGAGACATCCGACCTCCCATCACACCTAATTACACAGAGCACATGAACGCACACTATATGATCCCAGCTATCCTGAGGAGGAGGTGAAGTGAGAAAGGTGAGGACGAGGGGAATCTGGTCTAGGTTTGGCTCATTAGTACCGTAATGGTAAATCATAGCACCTTGTGCTGCCATATTAGTGTATGTTAATGACCTTGAGTTATGGCTTTGAGGGTTGCCATGAATACAATGTTTTGTCGGATTTATATTCAGCTAGTTGGTAATGAAGGTGTATTACTGAGATTTCATTTGGGAATTCTATATTCAGTCACACACACACACACACACACACACACACACACACACACACACACACACACACACACACACATACACACTCACACACAAACACACTCACACACAAACACACTCACACATACACACTCACACACATACACACACACATACACACACACATACACACTCACACACACACACACACACACACACACACACACACACACACACACACACACACACACACACACACACACACACACCTGACGCACACTTGACGCACATCCCTGAAAGTCATTTTAAGGCCAGTGTATTTTCGTAAGTGTCCGTCGTAAGGCCGCGTGTACTGAACGTGTTCCTAGTGGTTGTCAATGTTACCGTAAACACCACTTGAGTCATCCTTGTGTGTGTGTCTGGAGTAATGCTTCCTCAAGCCGCTCAGTGCAACATTTACTTCAGCGCCTGACAGGTAGGTGCCTGAGGGCAGCATTGCTCATCCCCCCAAGCACGACGCTACGACTCTTGAGCACTTCGTTACGACCCACTTGGGTAAGATCGGTCGGCCATTGACCTGATCCTTGCGAGTCGAGGCAAGAACCAGGCCATTATACCCAAAGGTCGCACCATTGTGCTTAGTGGATTATAATTTAGATTTTGTGATGTATATTAGTACGAGCTATACCAAAAGGTTAGCTGTACATTAGGCCAGCTTTAACAGGGGCATAGTTGATATAACATCCTTCATTGAAGTGACTAGTAAAAACCTGATGTAGATTAGAATTATCCAGAATGAGAGAAGGCATTATAATGGCTCTGCTGGTGAGTGGTTCTCAGCTTATGGGAACCGTTTGTAACCCTCTGCTCTGAGATCTGTGTTTTGTTGTGATTTTCTTATTTTATTTTGATTCGTAATATGTAAGAAATCCTGAGACAGTAAACAATGAGGTAAAGCTTAGACAAGACAGTTTCTCACCGACGTAGGGAAATACTCTCTTACAGTGAAGGTAATTGACTTCCAGAATAAGCTTCGTGTCATTGTCTTGTATTCCAGAACTCTAGATTCCATGCCGTAGGATACAATGAACCAGACAGAAATAGTGAAAATAGAGAACCAACTCTTCTCTCAGGAGGTAAAGTCAGTATAGACCAGAAGGTATTGTGTTAGATGGTCGTTTGCTCCGAGTAACTCCATGTATAAGGTCAGGAGGTATCTGATCTGACCCAAATGTTGGCACCTTCCATAAACCACTTCTGCAAGACGACCTCACACATATGTCAACTACTTTATTTCTGTAACCGATCATCACTTATGGTTTAACAAAGTGCATCATGTATAAACCATAGTATTTACTCTGTAAACGTTCGTGTGCATCTGTCACCCTGACTATCAAGATGTACCCTACTTATGTGTTTATCCAGAGTGTGAAATGATCCAGCCTACCTTGATCTTGAGCTCTTTTATAATTCGTTAACTAGTCACTATCATGACCTTCAAGTTCTGCAATACCTCAGTGGAGTATTTTCAGCCGAATATCTGTCTAAAGCTAGACAGATATTTATGCATTTATTTATTTACCATTGTTGTCTCACCAATGGTAATATGACACATGTGGACACCAGTGCTCTGTCAGTGACTGCGATGTTGACGTGCACCATATGAGGAAAGTATAAATGCCGATGCCATCTGGTCCTCCTGTATAGATGGCCGAACGCCCAGGGCGATTGGAAACCATTCTGGCATTCGTAACTCTCAGTAGTAACCAAAGTAATGTAGGAACGATCACCATTTCTTTCACTGTTTGGTTGTTTCCTGTTGGTAATAACATTTCTTCTTCTGAGAATCATGAAGACGGTAGCGCACTGTATGAAGGGATGGCCCATACACGTCCATAAGTATAACAGAGAAATAAAAGTCTCGCAAATCTGCAATAGGATCGAGAGATCGACCAGCTTCAGAGCGTACTCGTCCTTCATGATCGACTGTTTACGCTTCCACCAACTGACGAAACGGCAGTAAGAATGTAAACACAGAGCAAAGTAAAACTATGAAAAAAGTTTTTTCTTGCTTTATTTTTCTTCTTTTGAAATAAAACGACTCGAGCTTACTACTGTGTCTCGCCTTAGATGAAATATAATCGACTGCATTTGGTATGTTGAACTGTGGTGCACCACGGCTTTGAGTTCATTTTAAGTTAGATTTGGGAAGACACTTCAGACGGACACATCACTGAAACAAACAATTAATGTTATGGCAGCCATTACCATATCGTATTAACTTAGAAAGGTGAGGTGAACGGGAAATGTAAGAGTATTAGAAAATGGAGAAGAATGAAGGAATGAGATGCCATGAATTATGTAGAGCGAGACAAGGAGGAGGTGTGGTTTGCTAGGGGGGTAGGATTGCATTTCATATCATATCTTTTGCCGAACGTATAGCGTTTTCCTCATAACATCGGTATGTTTACACTAAATTTGCCTGTGGCCGTGGTAGTTTGTTTAACCTAACTTATTATTAAGGAAGGACGTGCATGTGTATGTATGTCACTTTCACAATTATGTTGGGCTTTTCGGAAAATCATTTTGCTTTCACTCAACTTGAAATTCTTTTTGGTACAAGTAAATTAAGGTGTTTCTGCACGTACTAAACGATGCAGCGATATGTTTAAAAGTATGTTATGTTGCTGGTGATGTTACTAGTGCTATTTGTCGAATCTCATTTGCTGGTACAGTATTTTGCATACCCGTCTTATGAAGCTGATGCCGTCCCTTCTTCTTGAAACGAAGACTCGTAATGAATGACATTGATCACACACACACACACACACACACACACACACACACACACACACACACACACACACACACGATCACACACACACACACACACACACACACACACACACACACACACACACACACACACATACGAAACTGTCTGGTCCTTCAACAGACCGTTTAAACAGGACAGAGCAGCAGACGATTGGACAGACCCCACAGACTGGCAGTAGGGTACGGAGTGCAGCACAGATAAGGCTGTACCATGTGCTAATGCCTTGATGGACACCAAACCGTATTCGTGGAGGCTGATGGTGAGATACTGGTGACCGATGGTGTCATTTGTTCGTTATGTGGGCTCCTCCAGAGGCCGCTTTATCTATGTGCAGCCTTGTGTGTGTGTGTGGCATCTGACCGTGGCCTGGCGGAGGTTCGGGCGAGTCTTATGAGGAATGTTGGAATTAACGTTGGACATCGAACCTCCGTGACACGCCACAGGGGTTTATTCCTTCATAAAAGTGTGCGTCTACCTTTAGTGGTAATCTAATAAAGGATCACTGTAAATATTCGTGTTCATCGTTTTTATTGTCATCAAGATAAGTAAGACAGAGAGACGCTTGTTTCATCTAATTTGTTAAGTGTTATCAGCGCGTGTGTTGTATGCAAATGACTCGTCTATATCTGCTCAGTGGTGATAGCGGCCGGACGAACAGACGAGGGATATGATGTGTCTCCTGCCCGAGGTACACCGCCCCTTGTGTGTGTGTGTCTGTGTGATTACTTATAAGTAATTATGTACTGTTCGGGGAGGAAGAACAGGATGATGTCTCATCACTGGAGCTGATGCATTATCTGCCTATACTGTCAGGTAGGTACCTGTACCAGAGGTATGATCCCAGAACCAACGGAAGGCAGACCACATCTTGGGAACATAGAGTAGTGATAACATGTTGAGAAAAAGTGCGATAAAACGTCTCTCTAATGTGAGGATGTGAGACTGTAAAATAATTCGATTCGAACAAAGTGCCACAGTAACCATTGTGTGCACAGGGAACGATGGAAAGGGTATAAAGAACAATGACTCTGTCCTATGCAAGAGAAAGGCTGTCACGGAAAGCAGTAGAGTCAAAAGACAGAGAAGGGGTTAAGCGTGTGGGAGGGCATCAGGAGGAAGTAATGAGGGGAGGAAAGAGATAGGTGCGGCAGCTGGACGAGTATGGCGAGCGAGGAGTTAAAGCGTCCCATGACGTTATGCTTCTCGCCCCCGCTGGCCGCGTTAGCTGGTGTAGGTGTAGGTGGTGTGGGTGAAGTAGGTGGGTTGGGGGTTTAGGTGACTAAGGGATGAAACACTAGGAATTTAAATAGGTAGAAAATGCGTGACTAGGGATGCAGGTGTCTGAGGAGGCATATAGATTGTTGAGTTAGTATCGGATGATATGCGTGACGAGAGTAATGTGTTAACGGTATAGTTTGAAAGAAATGAAAATTCATGGCACACATTACGTGTCCCGGTATAAACCTTTGTACTGCCTTTTGCATTATCAAGTGTGAGTCATACTCGCGTATAATCATAAACAGATTGTGGGTAAATCGGACCTTAGAGTTACTCCTCATCCCGTTTTCTTTTTCACTCAGAACAGAAATTTTAGGTGTAATATTTTGTGTCTTGTCACAGACACGTCAAGTGACCCTCGACATACTTCCCTGGTATCATTTATTTAATCCGTGCTTCGTGATGCCTTTATGTTCAGTCATACTATTCTCTAAACTATTATGGACTGATGTATTCACCAAAACACTTTGCATCATCTCCCTCCTCTTAATTAATTAGAAAACTGTTAGCCATAAGCCAAGGGCTTGTGTCAGGCTAATGCTAGGTGAATCTGACAGCAACACTACACATAATCACTCTCGTGTCATGCAGATATATATTTACTTTGAATTTTTCACGTCAGATCTTTTGAACTTTGTTGAAATGTACAAGCAATCCCTCTTGTGCCATGAAATGATAGGGAGCTCGAAAATCAAGTCTTTGGCAAGCGATGTATTAGTCATATAGCTCAAGATAACTTTATCAAGTGTTGAATGTAAACTGTTATATGAGAAAAGAAGAGAATTATCGGTTCTTGGACGTCTCAGGTCGGAGTTGGAGGGAGAAGGGCGCCGGAAAAAGAGGCCTTTCACGTGATAATAGGTGTGTATTTTTGTTTCCTTATTAGACCAAACAATTATGTACTGAAAGTTCATTGAACGATTGGTTATCTGTCTGTAGTTTATTAGAGTTTATAACACAGGTCAAGGCCGTATTATGACACATCCTGCAACAGTGGTGGAACATTAGAGTAAAACTTCTAAGAATATTGATGTTACTTTCGTAATCAGTATCATAGTTTTGTAAAAGTACTTTGCCATAGTGCACTCATATAGTACACAGTACAATGCAGGCAGTACGTAGCACACTGGGGGCTGTGCAGAGTACACTTCAAGCAATACATAATGAAGTAACAACACTGCAGTAGTATGAAGAACCAGTTACAGTGCTGTGAATACCAGTCGTGAACTCGAAGTTAAGTACTGGATATCAACAAGAACAGAGACGAATTTAACTGAGAGTGTAACTGATTGATCTTATGTTGCTATTTGAAGTTCTAGGCTGATCATCTTTTCATATAAGCAGCAACATTTCAAGCCTCTGTGACTTCTTAGATATCTTCATATTTTTCTTGATACTATCTGTTTCTGTGTATGAGCCGTAGCGCTACTCTTTCTCAAGTAATGGAACCTTAACCTTATGACTTAACCTTATGAGTTCGTTATGTTTTGCTGTGAGTAGAGGCCAAATAGGCCAGTGACTCTCAGGTGATCCGCCGTCGAGCGAGAGTGGTTATTCAGCTGAGTTCTGTAAGGTTTCCAGATTCAGAGAGACTGGTGCAGCTAAATGGCTTTGGACAAATCTGGGATGGCGATGATAAGGTCAATTAGGCGTGCTCTCTGGTGCATACCAGATGACTCCTCCTACCGTCCCAGCTGGTGATGTCTGGCATCGTGTGACGGGTCGCATATCTCCTGAACCCTTCCAGTGTGTGTGTGTGTGCATGTGTGTGTGTGTGTGTGTGTGTGGCGGAACATGTTTACCTATAGAAGAATAGAAGTAGATTTTGGGAAGATTTTGACGTCATGAATTTCGGATGATTAGACAGATATGTATGTTATAATCAAACTATTAAGTCTGACGCCCAGTAAAACATACGAAACGTAGAAACGCGCGGATCATACGAAACGTTCAATCTTACACGTTCGAAGCAAACAGACGTACGCAAGTTACAAAACATTTGAAGCATACGACACGTTACAAACTTACGCAAAATACGAAACGTTCGAAACATACGAAACTTTCGAAACTTACAAACGTACGAAAAAATGGAGTAGAAGCCGCCATCATTTATAATTGACAGCTATGAAAATCTGTTAGCCTATCCTGACGATCAGGTAGACTTACCACTTGAGTAGGGTTGGGTAGTTAAAGCCATTAGCTTGTAGCTGTTCGCCAGGCCGACTTTGTCAGACTTGCCTGACCAAATTGACACTTTCGAACATGTCCCATTGACAATTTCAGGCATTCACTGGTCTTGCAGACATTTTACATGATGTTAAATTATCAAGTAACCGGACCAAACATAGTGAAATCTGTAATACACTTGTCGAAAATGATATATTTTTTCTCCAGAGTCGTTTGAACTTGTATGATGTGTTTTTGATTTCTAATAAACGTTCCGCTCAGATATTGACACCTCGTCATGAAGAATCATATGTATGACAGAGGCGCAATATATGTAGTACCTTAGACGGAAGTCATATGTATTGTGACACACGACGAACTTGTACGTACCTGTGTTGCCTGGTGGTGTAGGTGTCTTTAGTTGGAGGCGTCAAGGGGCTTCAGGCGACTGTATAAGTCGGAATTTGGTGGACTGGCTAGAGCTGTGGGTGTCTGGTAGTGGGATGGGAGTTCTCGGTGGTTGTGGGAGACTGGGGGAGTATATGGGTAAGGGTTTGGCTGGCTAGAGGGCGTGGGTGGCTGGTGATGTAGGAACGACTGAGGGTGTAGATGGGTGGTGATATACATGACTGGAAGGCGTGGCGCGTCTCCGGATTTAGCCGGCTGCTGTTGTGCTCGGTTGAGGCTTAGGGTGGGTGGCAGTTTGGGCAGCTGGAGATATATCCGGCTAGGAATGTGGGTGGCTAAGATCGTGGGGGACAAGGTATGTGGTCATTTGGAGGTGTTGGAAGCCTGGGATGAAGGTGGCTGGTGATGACAGCTGTGGATGTTGGCGGTCACCAGAGGTGCGACTAGTAGGTATGATGAATTGTCTTCTAAGTTCACCTTTGAGGGTCAGGTGGGAGGTCGAACCATTCAGATCAAGGGGGGTCGTACTGTCGCGCTGAAGGGGCGCACCGCTGTGCTTAATTAGAGGAGGTACTAACGTACTTAGGCGGGGTCTGGGTTTCGACGGCTGTGGATGTCAGGTTAGGGCATATATATCTTCTGGAACTGAGGGCAAAAGAGGGTGTTGGCTGTAGAAGTGAGGTGATGCAGCTGTGGGTGTGGGCTGCTTTAAATAAGGATGAGGCTTCTCAGTGAATTTCTCCGATCAAGTGTGATAAATCACAAATATCGTAATGACAGGCTGAGGTAGGGAGTTATAGTTTGGATATGTGAACAGTGGACGGACAGTAGTACACCGTGTGTGAGGGTGTCTGAGTGGACTACATGTGGGACGGTGTATTGTGGAGTGTTACTGTATAACTTAACGGAAGATTCAATCATTGTATGTATCATACAGTCGTGGATTACCCTTGGTTTGGTATATTGATGGGGGAGGAGTTAGATGGGCTCAGGAGGAGAATTGGAGCAAGAAATACCAGGAAAATATGGAAGAGGAAATAGAAAAGGGACGAGATAATGCATAGGAGAGCAAACAAATGATGCAACAAGCATTTGTCTCAAATAATATGTTGAAGGGATTTCAACTATGATTATCTTTCTTCGTACATGACTACTTCTTTCATCCCGTCACATCTTAGTATTACTGCTTGAATGAGAGGAAGATGTTACATGCTTGTCCCGGCGGAAGATTAGCGTCGTCAGTAACGACCCAGCTGGTCAAGATTTGTGTGCTATGGCCTTTAACTGAAGTGCCTCCTCCTCCTCCCTCCCTGCTTTGTCTGGTAGTCTTGAGAGATATAGGAGGAACAAATCATTTGTAAGAAGAGTACTTTTCTATTTATGACTTGATTCAGTTCGTCCTTTATTTTATATCTGACATTAGTCACACTGCAGCCTGGCTGATAGTGCCAGGTATGATTTGACACCACGCTCTCTCACAGGTACAGTCATGATCCTTTTATCAGTTTACCTCTCAAAACTTAACCCTCTTGTGTATACCGTTTACATTAGACAGGGCATTCTTGTATAGGTTCACAGATGTGATTGCTTGCAGTGAGCAGGTTGCCTGATGGTTTCGCTGTGTGATAGCGAGACTAAGAACCTGAACTCGTGGGCTTATGTTTCGAGTGTGATGTGTTGTGATCGAGTTTTTTGAAAGATTTTGCTCCTTCTCCACTCTGGATTCGAGGAAATGCTCTTTTTTTTCCCGGATTAGTATTTAAGTTTACACATGCATCAGTAATTTTGGTGTACATGTAGGTTACGGATGTAATTATTCATGTGCGTTTAAATATTCATGTGTATGTAGTCATGTGTAGCTATGTGGTATGTGAAGGTAATGGATCCAGAGGTCTCTACATGTTATTCACAGCTTCATTATACAATGGAATATTCATTCTGCCGGACAACTTAATATTTCGGTGATGGATGTAGGGGTGGTGTATGGGTCGTCGTCCTCACCACAGGGAGCAGGCAGCTCTGACGCTCATATGTTAGTGCCGCAGCTCTGGTGTTGGTCTGTTTATCACCGACCACTACCACTGTAACGTCGACCACACCATAGTTAGTACCTCATCTTTGGTGCTATGTGGATCGTCGACTACACCACAGGCAGTACCGCAGCTCCTCTGACTTTGGTGTGTGGGACTTCGAACACACGAAGGGCGGGCTCCGCTTACTAGTGGTTACACCGCAAGTGAAACTCTACTCCGTTTGTGAGACTGTATCACTGGGAATGCAATCTCGTCAAAGAGGTTCTCACTCCAAAGAAGTCCACATTTTCCTGCTAGGGAAGTAGCGTAGCCTTGGGCTGCAAGAGACTTTAAAAAGAGGTCCTGGGTAATACCACGACTCTTTCATAGAAATCAGTCCTGGGGTATTTATAGATAAAGATATGAATCATATATATATATATATATATATATATATATATATATATATATATATATATATATATATATATATATATATATATATTTTTTTTTTTTTTTTTTTTTATACTTTGTCGCTGTCTCCCGCGTTTGCGAGGTAGCGCAAGGAAACAGACGAAAGAAATGGCCCCACCCCCCCCCCCCCCCCCATACACATGTACATACACACGTCCACACACGCAAATATACATACCTACACAGCTTTCCATGGTTTACCCCAGACGCTTCACATGCCTTGCTTCAATCCACTGACAGCACGTCAACCCCTGTATACCACATGACACCAATTCACTCTATTTCTTGCCCTCCTTTCACCCTCCTGCATGTTCAGGCCCCGATCACACAAAATCTTTTTCACTCCATCTTTCCACCTAAAATTTGGTCTCCCTCTTCTCCTCGTTCCCTCCACCTCCGACACATATATCCTCTTGGTCAATCTCTCCTCACTCATTCTCTCCATGTGCCCAAACCATTTCAAAACACCCTCTTCTGCTCTCTCAACCACGCTCTTTTTATTTCCACACATCTCTCTTACCCTTACGTTACTTACTCGATCAAACCACCTCACACCACACATTGTCCTCAAACATCTCATTTCCAGCACATCCATCCTCCTGCGCACATCTCTATCCATAGCCCACGCCTCGCAACCATACAACATTGTTGGAACCACTATTCCCTCAAACATACCCATTTTTGCTTTCCGAGATAATGTTCTCGACTTCCACACATTTTTCAAGGCTCCCAAAATTTTCGCCCCCTCCCCCACCCTATGATCCACTTCCGCTTCCATGGTTCCATCCGCTGACAGATCCACTCCCAGATATCTAAAACACTTCACTTCCTCCAGTTTTTCTCCATTCAAACTCACCTCCCAATTGACTTGACCCTCACCCCTACTGTACCTAATAACCTTGCTCTTATTCACATTTACTCTCAACTTTCTTCTTCCACACACTTTACCAAACTCAGTCACCAGCTTCTGCAGTTTCTCACATGAATCAGCCACCAGCGCTGTATCATCAGCGAACAACAACTGACTCACTTCCCAAGCTCTCTCATCCCCAACAGACTTCATACTTGCCCCTCTTTCCAGGACTCTTGCATTTACCTCCCTTACAACCCCATCCATAAACAAATTAAACAACCATGGAGACATCACACACCCCTGCCGCAAACCTACATTCACTGAGAACCAATCACTTTCCTCTCTTCCTACACGTACACATGCCTTACATCCTCGATAAAAACTTTTCACTGCTTCTAACAACTTGCCTCCCACACCATATATTCTTAATACCTTCCACAGAGCATCTCTATCAACTCTATCATATGCCTTCTCCAGATCCATAAATGCTACATACAAATCCATTTGCTTTTCTAAGTATTTCTCACATACATTCTTCAAAGCAAACACCTGATCCACACATCCTCTACCACTTCTGAAACCACACTGCTCTTCCCCAATCTGATGCTCTGTACATGCCTTCACCCTCTCAATCAATACCCTCCCATATAATTTACCAGGAATACTCAACAAACTTATACCTCTGTAATTTGAGCACTCACTCTTATCCCCTTTGCCTTTGTACAATGGGGAGTGGGGGAGGAATGGGATGTATTTAGGGAATCAGTGATGGATTGCGCAAAAGATGCTTGTGGCATGAGAAGAGTGGGAGGTGGGTTGTTTAGAAAGGGTAGTGAGTGGTGGGATGAAGAAGTAAGAGTATTAGTGAAAGAGAAGAGAGAGGCATTTGGACGATGTTTGCAGGGAAAAAATGCAATTGAGTGGGAGAAGTATAAAAGAAAGAGACAGGAGGTCAAGAGAAAGGTGCAAGAGGTGAAAAAAAGGGCAAATGAGAGTTGGGGTGAGAGACTATCAGTAAATTTAGGGAGAATAAAAAGATGTTCTGGAAGGAGGTAAATAGGGTGCGTAAGACAAGGGAGCAAATGGGAACTTCAGTGAAGGGCGTAAATGGGGAGGTGAAAACAAGTAGCGGTGATGTGAGAAGGAGATGGAATGAGTATTTTGAAGGTTTGTTGAATGTGTCTGATGACAGAGTGGCAGATATAGGGTGTTTTGGTCGAGGTGGTGTGCAAAGTGAGAGGGTTAGGGAAAATGATTTGGTAAACAGAGAAGAGGTAGTAAAAGCTTTGCGGAAGATGAAAGCCGGCAAGGCAGCAGGTTTGGATGGTATTGCAGTGGAATTTATTAAGAAAGGGGGTGACTGTATTGTTGACTGGTTGGTAAGGTTATTTAATGTATGTATGACTCATGGTGAGGTGCCTGAGGATATATATATATATATATATATATATATATATATATATATAGTTATTTATTTTTTTATTTTGCTTTGTCGCTGTCTCCCGCGTTTGCGAGGTAGCGCAAGGAAACAGACGAAAGAAATGGCCCAACCCACCCCCCTACACATGTATATACATACACGTCCACACACGCAAATATACATACCCATACATCTCAATGTACACATATATATACACACACAGACACATACATATATACCCATGCACACAATTCACACTGTCTGCCTTTATTCATTCCCATCGCCACCTCGCCACACATAGAATGACATCCCCCTCACCCCTCATGTGTGCGAGGTAGCGCTAGGAAAAGACAACAAAGGCCCCATTCGTTCACACTCAGTCTCCAGCTGTCATATATATATATATATATATATATATATATATATATATATATGTATATATATATATATATATATATATATATATATATATATATATATATATATATATATATATACACATATGTATGTTATGCGTATATAGTTAACGAAACAATCGATTTCGATCATGGTAATGCCTGAGCGTCGCTGTTGGTGTAACCCCGTCAGATATTATAGTTCCAATAGTCGAGTGAATTCCTGACACGTCTGGGGAGATTACTCGTCAGAAGATAGCATCATCTGGCCCGAGGATTACTTTTCTCAGCACCAGCATCTGAGACTGTGACGTCGCCTCAGCATCCAACAACAATACCCAGTTAACAGGGACGGTTTAATGTGGTCGCGGTGGGAAACGGGAAACCGTATCGAACAAAAGCTATGATCCCAGACTTGTTACCTGGAAGTTGGAATTTGTGTTTTCCATTTTTCTCCTGGTATCTTCGATGTTTGAGGTGCCTCTGGATGTGGGAATAGTAATCCTGTAACATTACCCAAGCTCTGTTATGTTGTTCCGAGATCAAGATAGCACGGGCTTGTGATGGAGAAAGTATCGACACAAAATCATAGCTGTGAACTGATATATTTATTTATATTTATTATACTTTGTCGCTGTCTCCCGCGTTTGCGAGGTAGCGCAAGGAAACAGACGAAAGAAATGGCCCAACCCCCCCATACACATGTATATACATACGTCCACACACGCAAATATACATACCTACACAGCTTTCCATGGCTTACCCCAGACGCTTCACATGCCTTCATTCAATCCACTGACAGCACGTCAACCCCGGTATACCACATCGCTCCAATTCACTCTATTCCTTGCCCTCCTTTCACCCTCCTGCATGTTCAGGCCCTGATCACACAAAATCTTTTTCACTCCATCTTTCCACCTCCAATTTGGTCTCCCTCTTCTCCTCGTTCCCTCCACCTCCGACACATATATCCTCTTGGTCAATCTTTCCTCACTCATTCTCTCCATGTGCCCAAACCATTTCAAAACACCCTCTTCTGCTCTCTCAACCACGCTCTTTTTATTTCCACACATCTCTCTTACCCTTACGTTACTTACTCGATCAAACCACCTCACACCACACATTGTCCTCAAACATCTCATTTCCAGCACATCCATCCTCCTGCGCACAACTCTATCCATAGCCCACGCCTCGCAACCATACAACATTGTTGGAACCACTATTCCTTCAAACATACTCATTTTTGCTTTCCGAGATAATGTTCTCGACTTCCACACATTCTTCAAGGCTCCCAGAATTTTCGCCCCCTCCCCCACCCTATGATCCACTTCCGCTTCCATGGTTCCATCCGCTGCCAGATCCACTCCCAGATATCTAAAACACTTCACTTCCTCCAGTTTTTCTCCATTCAAACTCACCTCCCAATTGACTTGACCCTCAACCCTACTGTACCTAATAACCTTGCTCTTATTCACACTTACTCTTAACTTTCTTCTTTCACACACTTTACCAAACTCAGTCACCAGCTTCTGCAGTTTCTCACATGAATCAGCCACCAGCGCTGTATCATCAGCGAACAACAACTGACTCACTTCCCAAGCTCTCTCATCCCCAACAGACTTCATACTTGCCCCTCTTTCCAAAACTCTTGCATTCACCTCCTTAACAACCCCATCCATAAACAAATTAAACATCCATGGAGACATCACACACCTCTGCCGCAAACCTACATTCACTGAGAACCAATCACTTTCCTCTCTTCCTACACGTACACATGCCTTACATCCTCGATAAAAACTTTTCACTGCTTCTAACAACTTGCCTCCCACACCATATATTCTTAATACCTTCCACAGAGCATCTCTATCAACTCTATCATATGCCTTCTCCAGATCCATAAATGCTACATACAAATCCATTTGCTTTTATAAGTATTTCTCACATACATTCTTCAAAGCAAACACCTGATCCACACATCCTCTACCACTTCTGAGACCACACTGCTCTTCCCCAATCTGATGCTCTGTACATGCTTTCACCCTCTCAATCAATACCCTCCCATATAATTTCCCAGGAATACTCAACAAACTTATACCTCTGTAATTTGAGCACTCACTCTTATCCCCTTTGCCTTTGTACAATGGCACTATGCATATATATATATATATATATATATATATATATATATATATATATATATATATATATATATATATATGTATGTATATTTATTTTTTTTTTTTCATTTTGCTCTGTCGTTGTCTCCCGCGTTAGCGAGGTAGCGCAAGGAAACAGACGAAAGAATGGCTCAACCCACCCACATACACATGTATATACATACACGTCCACACGCAAATATTCATACCTATACATCTCAACGTATACATGTGTATACACACACAAACATATACAAATATGCACATGTACATAATTCATACTGTCTGCCTTTATTCATTTCCATCACCACCCTGGCACACATGAAATAACAACCCCCTTCCCCCTCTTGTGCGCGAGGTAGTGCTAGGAAAAGACAACAAAGGCCACATTCGTTCACACTCAGTCTCTAGCTGTCATGTAATAATGCACCGAAACCACAGCTCCCTTTCCACATCCAGGCCCCACAGAACTTTCCATGGTTTACCCCAGACGCTTTACATGCCCTGGTTCAATCCATTAACAGCACGTTAATCCTTGTATACCACATCGTTCGAATTCACTCTATGCCTTGCACGCCTTTCACCCTCCTGCATGTTCAGGCCCCGATCACTCAAAATCTTTTTCACTCCATCTTTCCACCTCCAATTTGGTCTCCCACGTCTCCTCGTTCCCTCCACCTCTAACACATATATCCTCTTTGTCAATCTTTCCTCACTCATTCTCTCCATGTGACCAAACCATTTCAAAACACCCTCTTCTGCTCTCTCAACCACACTCTTTTTATTTCCACACATCTCTCTTACCCTTACATTACTTAATCGATCAAACCACCTCACACCACATATTGTCCTCAAACATCTCATTTCCAGCACATCCACCCTCCTGCGCACAACTCTGGATATCCATAGCCCACGCCTCGCAACCATACAGCATTGTTGGAACCACCATTATCCCTGGGGATAGGGGAGAAAGAATACTTCCCACGTATTCCCTGCGTTTCGTAGAAGGCGACTAAAAGGGAAGCGAGCGGGGTGACTGGAAATCCTCCCCTCTCGTTTTTTTTTTTATTTTTATTTTCCAAAAGAAGGAACAGAGAGGGGGGCCAAGTGAGTATATTCCCTCAAAGGCCCAGTCCTCTGTTCTTAACGCTACCTCGCTAACGCGGGAAGTGGCGAATAGTATGAAAGAAAGAATATATATATATATATATATATATATATATATATATATATATATATATATAGAGAGAGAGAGAGAGAGAGAGAGAGACTGGTGGGTGGCCTTCACGCACGGAGACCGTTCGGTCTGTCCCGGTCGTGCGGAGGGAAATGTCGTCCTAGATACACCGAGGTAGAGAGAAGAGTTACCTTGGTCATGCACACCGTCGTTTGTGAGAAAGGGAGAGTGACTGAGGGAGTGAGAGTATGGGAATGATTAAGTCTGTGAGGAGGGAGCGAGAGTGAATAAATGTGAGTGAGAGTATGGGAATAATCAAGTGTGTGAGTGAATGAGAGTTACGCATGGTTGTCAGCGCTAGTAACAGAATACGAGACAATGGTTTGGCGAATAGACTGTGTACCTACCTATGCTCTACGGTTACATAAGAGATTTTGCCTACTAGAGAGAGGGAGGAAACAAAATAAGTGACTTGGTCGCACCAACTGTCGCCTGACATGCCACTCACTCAGGCAAAATTTAATTCACATGAAGAACCTCGTCGCACAGGTCAAGTTTCAGCCAGCTTTACGCTTCCATAGTCTTGTTATCTTACCATCTGGTAGAAAAGTATATGACCTTGAGCTGAAAAAAAGAAAATGCTGTCTCTTTGTTACATCAAGCCTTTTGACACATTTTCTTTGAACAATTACTGTACAGACAATGACCTCTCTCGAAGTTCTGTTATTTTCTGGTTCGTGTGTGTTGATCTTGTCAACTCGTTGTGTGAGGCACTTTACGAGAGTGTGGAGCTTGTCTACAGCGGTGAGATTTACGACGCTGCTGAGAAGAGAGAGGCACCCCAGACATGGTATACTGTTATTACATTGCGCTCAGCCAGTCAACCTCCGCACCATTGATTCAGGGCAGCAAGTTCCCACTTTCACAAACGTATTCATAAGATCCCAACAGACGCAATATCTCCAGCGTCTTGTCGTAGCAGAGGGTAAGAAGATCTGTCTACCTTCCCCCGTGTGGCCAAACAACCTGTTTTTCTCATCCATATAAAGTAAAGTGTCCACAACAAGAATGGAAGCTAAAGACTTAAACAGTAGAGCTGTCAGAGGCACCACCTCCCAGCTTAATGTGCATGATGGATTGGCCGGGGAACTGAGGAGTGGATATTGAGTGGTAAGCGCTCCCGATGGCCACATAAGCCGATTTTGCATCGTGTGGAGCAGATTTAGCCCGTATGGCTCTACATAGAGGGTGAGGGACAGGGTGGAGTCTGATGGGTGTTGTGGGAGTCTTTGTCTGGAAGTGGTGGAGTCACCACAGTGTTAGGTGGGCTGGATTTGAGAGGCTTAACAAGGGATCGAGGGGTTAGTTAGATCTAGGTGTCTTACCGTTCTCGCTGTTGGACTGTAACTGTTTCCGTCTCTCTCTCTCTCTCTCTCTCTCTCTCTCTCTCTCTCTCTCTCTCTCTCTCTCTCTCTCTCTCTCTCTCTCTCTCTCTCTGTATATATCTGGGAGTGGATCTGGCAGCGGATGGAACCATGGAAGCGGAAGTGGATCATAGGGTGGGGGAGGGGGCGAAAATTCTGGGAGCCTTGAAGAATGTGTGGAAGTCGAGAACATTATCTCGGAAAGCAAAAATGGGTATGTTTGAAGGAATAGTGGTTCCAACAATGTTGTATGGTTGCTAGACGTGGGCTATGGATAGAGTTGTGCGCAGGAGGATGGATGTGCTGGAAATGAGATGTTTGAGGACAATGTGTGGTGTGAGGTGGTTTGATCGAGTAAGTAACGTAAGGGTAAGAGAGATGTGTGGAAATAAAAAGAGCGTGGTTGAGAGAGCAGAAGAGGGTGTTTTGAAATGGTTCGGACACATGGAGAGAATGAGTGAGGAAAGATTGACCAAGAGAATATATGTGTCGGAGGTGGAGGGAACGAGGAGAAGAGGGAGACCAAATTGGAGGTGGAAAGATGGAGTGAAAAAGATTTTGTGTGATCGGGGCCTGAACATGCAGGAGGGTGAAAGGAGGGCAAGGAATAGAGTGAATTGGAGCGATGTGGTATACCGGGGTTGACGTGCTGTCAGTGGATTGAATCAAGGCATGTGAATCGTCTGGGGTAAACCATGGAAAGCTGTGTAGGTATGTATATTTGCGTGTGTGGACGTATGTATATACATGTGTATGGGGGTGGGTTGGGCCATTTCTTTCGTCTGTTTCCTTGCGCTACCTCGCAAACGCGGGAGACAGCGACAAAGCAAAAAAAAATATATATATATATATATATATATATATATATATATATATATATATATATATATATATATATATATATATATTATCCCTGGGGATAGGGGAGAAAGAATACTTCCCACGTAATCCCTGCGTGTCGTAGAAGGCGACTAAAGGGAGGGAGCGTGGGGCTGGAAATCCTTCCCTCTCGTTTTTTTTTTTTTTTTAATTTTCCAAAAGAAGGAACAGAGAAGGGGGCCAGGTGAGGATATTCCCTCAAAGGCTCAGTCCTCTGTTCTTAACGCTACCTCGCTAACGCGGGAAATGGCGAATAATTTGAAAGAAGAAAAAGAAAGATATATATATATATATATATATATATATATATATATATATATATATATATATATATATATATATATATATATATATAGTTATCATTTAGTAACCCCAGGACCTCTTTCATGGGACTCCCGCAACTTCAATGCTGCACTGTACGCGGGTGTAGGAGCGTGATGGATCCCCTTTGGAGCAAGAGGAATCCTCGAGGATATTGTCCTCCCTTCCGTCTGGTGACTATGATACAACCTAACCGAAGGTAACGTGTCACTCGCAGCTTAACCTCTTGCACTTGGCCGTCATCTCTGACTTCTGTGCCTCCCCTGTTCAGCACAAGTGTTACTGGTGGTCGGGCGAGCATTGGTGGGCGGACGTCCTTGTTGGGGTACAGGGGGACCACTAGAAGCCCTGCTGTGGCCTCTTGACGGGGAAAAGCGGGTGCATTGTGACTGGGTCCCCCCCTTGACTGGGACCACTCCGTCAGTAGCGCCCCTCGCCTGGGAGCACTCCATGACTGGACCCACTCCTCCTCTGGACACAATGCTAACAGGGCGTTCCTCTGCTATTGGCGAATACTTTTTTTTTTCATCCCTTCTAGGAAGAGCTCTTATGTCCAGCACTTCACTGACATCTTATGAATTCAAGCGACGCCATGCTTAATGTTGATACTCTGTACGAGTGTTAATTCTGTGTTGTGTAAATGATGTGTGTTTGCTTGAATCGTGCATACTGAGGAGCCGGTGGAGTGAAGTAATACATACCGCTCATGCATACTGCATCGCCTGTCATTGTTATTCACGGCTTGAGACATACCCCCTGGGCGTGATGTCTTGCTTAAAGGGCTTACAGCACTCGATGTGTCGTGTGGCCCCCCCTTAGGTCTACATAAGAGGCTGCAGTGAGTCTCCTTCGATCTTTTTCTCTCTCTTTGTCAGGGCAGAATTTCTCTAAGTTGGTAGGATCTCTCTCTCTCTCTCTCTCTCTCTCTCTCTCTCTCTCTCTCTCTCTCTCTCTCTCTCTCTCTCTCTCTCTCTCTCTCTCTCTCTCCCATCTGTTTCAGTCGCGTTAAGGCCAGACCACTTCTCGTAGACCGTGGGGTCTGTGGATCTATTTAACAATGTCAGTTATCTCTCTCTCTCTCTCTCTCTCTCTCTCTCTCTCTCTCTCTCTCTCTCTCTCTCTCTCTCTCTATCGTCCTATCTATTTCTGTATTTTGCATTAGTGTTAATTTCAGACCATCTCTATTGGACCGTGGGGTCTGTTGATCTATTTAACATTGTCACTCATATCTCTCTCTCTCTCTCTCTCTCTCTCTCTCTCTCTCTCTCTCTCTCTCTCTCTCTCTCTCTCTCTCTATCTATCTATCTATCTATTTATCTGTCTATCTATCTGTCTATCTGTCTCTTGCATGGTCATGGATGGGGTGTAACAAACAAGGGTATAAAGGACATTCAGATATTTACGATCAGTAGATAAGGCCATCACAAGGTTGAGTGAAGGCCTGGTAAACCGACACCGCGGCCGCTAACAACCTCGTTGAGTAGGTCTTTACTGCCAGTCCTCTGGGCGTTAATGGCCGTTAGTGCAGAAGTGAACTACGTATGATGTCGTGACGTCACAACATCCGGGTCTCAGAGCCCCTGCCATGTCACGTGAATGGCTCTGATGGTGAGGGGTGGAGGTGGAGGTGGGGATGATGCGATATGATGGGATTGTGAGAGGTTGTTTTTTGTTGTGAGGCTTGATGGTGTGTTGTTCCGGTATTGGGGTGGATGATGGCTTGTAGGATCGTGAGTAGTGATGATTATGATTGTATATTGCAAGGGCAGATGGTGTATTTTGTTGGTATAGTGAAGATACGGATAGTGTATTGTGAGGGTGGCTAGTGTGTTATTTGGATGTGTTGGTTGATGGTATGTTGCTCTGATGTTGTGAGTGCTTATGGTGCGCTTGTCTTTTGTGTTTTTGGTACGTGGGAAATGAGAGTTGTGTTTAGATCTGTTAATATGATGTGAAACGTGTGTGGTGTGATGTGTGTTACTGAGGGAGTAAAAATCGTATTCTATGTTGCATTGTGGTATAATGAAGATTATGGGTGTTCACTTTTAGTGGTAAGAAGATTTCTGAAGCTTTTAAGGTGTTGGTTATTGGTTTGATCCGCTATAAGGTTTGTTGGCTGTTCTTGTGGTGTTGCGATGTTTGGGTAAGTATTTCTGTGGTTCGAGAATTCGTGATGCCTCATGAGAATTGGTTACGAGAGTTAGTGTTATGTTGTTGAGCTGGGTTGCTTTATTATTTTAGAAGCGATATTTGTTATCGTAAGGGTCTATAGTGTTTTCTTCATGTTGGTGTGGTATTGCAGTGGTTTGTGATGAGTTGTAATTGAGGTTTGGCGATGTACCATTGAGGTTTTATGAGGGTTGTTGGTACGGTGGTGATGGGGTGTTGTGTAGTAAAGGTGTGTGTTGTGATGGTGTCATGTTACTGAGGGATCCTAGTCTGTTGATATGGTATGAGGGCATGTGAAAGTAAGTGTTGAGTGGTGTGTAGTGTGAAGGTCGCATTGTGAGGGGTTGGTCACATGGGAGTTTTTGTCGTTCGAGAGTTGGTGGGTTTTTATGAGAGCAACTACGTCGTGCGGGCAAGATGTGCGCTACTGTACTGCCTGTTGTTTTCCTGTAATGGTTGGGGCGTTTTTTTTTTTTTTTTTTTTTTTGCAAAGGTGTTCGATGTTTTGCAATGAGGGAGTTTGTCTCTTCTTTTTTTATAGAGTTGTGATGGTTTCATTGTCTTGTGAGAAATGTTGGTAAGTTGTGAGGGTTACTGTTGAAGAGCTGTTGATCTGTTGTTGAGGTCTTGTAATTACAAGGGTTGTTGTTTTAAGTATTGTTCACACATTGCTGTGATGATTGATGTTGTAGGTGTTAGTGGTGTGTTTGTTGTGAATGCTGGTGGTGGTTGTATTGTGAGGGTTCGTGTAGAAGTTGATGTGTTGTAGTGAAAGGTGTTGTAGGCGTTCATCATGGGCAGTTATGAGGGTTATTGCATTGTTCAGAGTTGTGTAATGTTACTAGCGTTGATTTGCTGTTGTGAAGGTTATTATGTGTTGTGAGAACTGGGAACTTATTGTGAGGCTTGTTGTGTGTTATAAAGGTTTATGTTGTGTTGGTTAGATATGAGAGCTGAAGAGCATGGAATGAGTCTCACCACCTGCTAATAATTCAGGATTGTCAGTAATGAGACCCCGGTGGTGGCTAGGAGTACGGGGAACCACGCTACTGACGTTCATGTAGTACCAGAACCCTCAGTATACACACTTAATTAGGCAAGGTTCAGCCGGAACCATCCGTAACCACACTTCATGAATTAATGATCAACTGGAACCACCGGTGTCCACACCTCATTAGTCGAAACTCGGCCGGAACCATAAGTAACCACACGTCAGTAAGTAACCCTTTAGGAAGTAACAAGCATTAACCTCTCCCCGGTGGCTGGTGGCGTACTAACCAGAGGGTCGTCTTAGGTGTCAATTAACACGGTAAGTATCCACTGATGTCTCACATCCACGTGTACTCCACCATTGGCTTATCCTCCTGAGTACCCGGTATCGTTCGTAGCCTCCCAGTGGCCCTCTCAGGTAAAGCCCGGGTGGGTACCGCTGTCACCATCCTTCAGGTAATTGATAATCGCTCGAGGGGGTATGATAAATTTAACTGGCAATCCAATGAGACTCTTCTATGGCATACAATGGTCACTTACAAAGGGTGAATATGACGTATTGCAAATGCAATGTTGGAGCTACTCTGATAAATGATGATTGCAGATTGAAGGTACGACTCTGCGTCTCAGCTGAGAAGGGATGATTTCAACTGCAGATTATTTCCTCTGGTCTTGAGTTGCACGTGTATGACGAGGGGTTTGTACTTGTGGTAATATGCACTTCCACAATACCACTGGAAGACCGCAACTCGATAGTGCATCCTTCCTCACACTACTAGACCGTCACCTTCCTCAGCCAGGACCCCCCCCCCTTCCCAAACACACACACACACACACACACACACACACACACACACACACACACACACAGATCCCACACACAATGTGAATAAAAGAAAAAAGTGTCTGTAAAGTGCACATAGGATCATCCACCTCTGGCACGGCCTCTAATTTGCAACGTGTCACACTATGATTTACGGCCATCGACGGTCGCCTCCTTTTGCCTTCCTGCCCATTAAAGGAAGACCCACCCTGGCTGGTCAGTTTCACCATCCCGAGGTGACTCTATTGCCGCTAGACCTGTGGTGTATGTGCTGGTTGTTGGAACCTCCTGTGCTGGGCGACTGAGGACCATAACGGGCAGGTGCGAGGGGCTGTTGTGTGGTGGGACTACGAGTAGAAACTGAAAAGGGCTTCTCTCTTCATCGTTGAGACTGTGTGTGTATTAGGAATGGAAGGTGTGCTGGGAATGGATGTTCTACGCTGGGACTAGGTGTCCCTATGTGCAGAGTCTGGATGCCCTTGTTGTGAAGGATGGGCCTCCTGTGCTGCTGAGACTGGTGGCTCTGTGTACAGGTAGTAGAGGTTCTGGTTTTCCATCACTGGCGTTTTTAACACGCAGGAAGTGGGGTTTCAGTGTATGGGATATGGATATCATTTGTGCATATGGACTGTGGGCTTTTGTGTGCAGTTAATGATACATCTATTACACTGGTTTGTGTCGACTGCTGGCATAAGGTTGCAGATGATATATGATTATTAATGTTTCAGCGTATTAGGATTTTAGAATATAGTGTGCATGGTCTCAGGTCTTTAGTGTCAGTGTCCAGCAAAGATCTTTAGTGTGAAGGATTAGTGGTTCCAATGTAAGGGGAATAGTTATTGCGTAGGGAATGACCCTAGTATGCAGGTGGCGGTCCTGGCGTGCCGGGTCTGTAGTCTCTCACGTGCAGCGACCGGAGCTCTGGTGTGCAGGTATGTGGGGTCTGGATCTCTGTCGTGCAAGGAAATGGTCGTTCTTACATGCAGGTAGTAGAGGTAGGCGATCTCCTTTTTGACGAGCACTGGCAAAGGGGCAGGGGAGTGTGACCTGGTCCAGATGGTAGGGGGGCTCGGAACAGTGATACGACAGTGGGGCCATAGATGTATGTTGGTAATCAAAAGACTGCATAATGCAATGAACGTTTCAACTCCTATGGTGATATATTATTGGATCCTTTTAGTATAAACTAGATAGCATTAAGTGGTATATTTATACATTGTTTGTGTCCAGGCAGCTGCTTGTTGGCTGCCACCTACATCTTAATCATGAAGAGTATAACACATATTCCTGTCTGTGATATGTGACGACGTCACACATTCGAAAGAGACTAAAGTGAAACTTCTGTAACACACACATACAAATACTGTATTGCTTACCTGAATTATCATAATCTCATTGATAAGAATATTTAAGTTTATTTCACAAAACTTAAGTTTCTAAGTTCCTTTTTTAACAATATCTCTCACTTGTAAGTTAGGGTAGAGATATTAATAATAGCTCTGTTAAGGATATAGTATATCGTTGTCTGTGTTACGTATGGCTAGTGTTAACTCACAATAGTATAGTTCCCCTAATATGGCATTTTCATTAGGGTACATGTGATCCCCGTCATATTTCTACTCTTGGCGGCCTCATAAGCCAAGTGGCAACAATGTGTGTGTGTGTGTGTGTGTGTGTGTGTGTGTGTGTGTGTGTGTGTGTGTGTAGTCTTGGACACGTGGTAAGTGTAAGTTGTTTGTTGTACACCCGTGGCTCGGGAAGCGGGACTCGAACCTACTGATGGCATGATTCAACTGTAAGCAGTTCCGTGAGGCCTTCAGACTGGTCGGTTGTCTTATATTAATATCTTGTAGGAGGGTCCAGGGGGGTACTGAAATCTGTTCGTTTTCGACATTTCTTTTTTCTTTTGCTCTCTAATCCTGTGAAGACGCAGTTCACACTTTAATTTCGTTCTTCCTAGATGATTTACACTGATGCAGCATATCGCCCCCTAGAGATCGCACGTTTGTGATAGAAACATTTTCAGTTAGTAAATGTAAAGAGTTATTTTTTATTATAAAACTTACAACACGGGCCACAGTGGAGGGATTAATGGATGAAGTATATTACACTGTCATAGGATTTACCAAAAATGAAAGAGGGAGTGGGTTGGCGTGTTGGTAATCGAAGATATTGTTTTGCTTTATATACAAATCAGGTTTCTTTTCGTGATAGATAACGGTACTTGGGTACAAGCTCATAAAAAAGGGCAAAACGATGTTCTCATAAATCATCGAACTTAAGATTAAAGAAAGGGGACAACTGTGGAATTTCCAGATACATTTGGTTAGGGATATATTGCTGATGGTTAGAAATCACTGAGTATAGACTTATCTAAACGGTTTCGAGGACTTTGTTGTGAGGTTAATAGAATAGATACGTCTGTTGTCTGGTTGGTAGATGCTGGACATCAAGAGGAGTAGACTCGGCTAGTAGTGACGTTCTGAAATGATAACATCTTCATCATGACAGTATTGTTCCTTTGTGTAGGATGATGCGAGCCTAAGCTATGATGGTATGGCTTGTGACCCTGCTTGATCAAGGGTCGTACCGTTGTGATCAAGGGGATAAGGACTGTCGTGGATTCACACATTTATCATGTTACTGATGTCTGTAAAAAGCGACCCAGTTTTCTAATATATGGTTGTCTAATCTTTCTCTCCCTTACATGTGTTGATCAGCAGTTGACGTTTTGTTGGAATTTATATACGGTTTTTAGTAATTATTCTGTGTAAAACACTATAATAAAAAGACTTTAATCAATTCTGATCCACTGCGAGTATGATTATATTTACAGTAATTTGATCATTTTTCTAGTGATGGAGAGTATGTGCCAAGTGCATTGGACCAGTCATTTTGTATGTATGATTACCCCAAAACCAATATCTGTGGAAGAGTCCTGGTGTTAACCAGGACCTTTCTAAAGGCTCCTTCAGCCCAAGGGTTGCTCTTTTTAGTAGCAGGGAAATGTAGTCCGGTAACACTTGTGTATATATATATATATATATATATATATATATATATATATATATATATATATATATATATATATTTCTTTTTTCTTTCATACTATTCGCCATTTCCCGCGTTAGCGAGGTAGCGTTAAGAACAGATGACTTGGCCTGTGAGGGAATATCCTCACCTGGCCTCCTTCTCTGTTCCTTTTATTGGAAAATTAAGAAAAGAAACGAGAGGGTAGGATTTCCAGTCCCCCGCTCCCTTCCCTTTTAGTCGCCTTCTACGACACGCAGGGAATACGTGGGAGGTATTCTTTCTTCCCTATTCCCAGGGATGAGATATATAAAGTATAATAAAAAAAAAAAAAAATATATATATATATATATATATATATATATATATATATATATATATATATATATATATATATATATATATATATATATGTATGTATGTATGTATAGCCTTTCTTTTCTATCCATCTCGAAGACATTTTTAAGGGTGGACAGTGAGCAGCCGTTTTAGGCGATGGCAAGAACGAGTTCGTCCGTGTGGTGAAGGTTAAAGCGGTGAAAGTCTTGGGTGGAGTCTCAGTGTCCAGTCGTCTACAGTACTGGAATCCAGACTACAAACTACAGGTGGCCGCCTCGTGTGTAAACGATCATTATCTTTCTGCGGGGTATTTTAATCATTAACGGGCTATCTTGCATGAGGGGCTTCCGTAAGAGTTATGACGCTTGGGGAGAGTCTGTCTGTCTCTTAGCATGACGCTCATTGTGTATGAGGTCTCGTACATCACCGAAAGTTGTTGTTGTTGTCCCTGAGAAGATCCTACGTCATAGCATATTGTTCTTAATAAATCTTAGGGATACATTAAGATTTGACGTGTGTAAGGAATTCTTCTGTATCTTTGAAGGTTATTTTGCCTGGATTGCTTCTTGTTGAAGATGGAAATCTTGACTTATCATCGGTAAGCGTCTGCAACATGGTGCATTTAGATTACGTGTGGTAATCTAGCATAGGACCAGAGGAACAACAGATGGTAGATCCAACACGAATACTTAAGCACATTAGATACACTAAGCGTCTTCACGTCAGAGAAGCTCTCCTTATTCTGGACTAATGGCCTTCAATCACCTTAAAAAGAATACTGGACAATACACTTTCCCAGTTTGGGGGCAAGAATAAGATTTACACTAGGTGCAGTTCGGACTGAGTGAAACGCCCTGGAATATGACCAGGATTTTCTACGTCTGCAGCAGCAGCACTCAACGTCTTTTAAACAGCCAATCAGAGGCGAGTTCTTGAAGGAACTGATGTAGTTTTCCATAAGCCACGTTTCCCGCCCTGAAACTTTTCCGTCCACCTCTCTTGTATGAAACCGTCTCCTTCCTCAACCTGACTTATTCCTCAAGTTTTACCCATGATGGAAGAGTCGAAAGATCGACAGCTCTTACGGGGATCTTCTATACAGGCGTCTTACAGACATTCGCAATAAGGGCTTTAGAGCAGGAAAGCTGCCAGTAAGCCAGGAAGACTTTTAGCATCAGTTCAGAAAGTAATGAAGATGAGCTGCTTGGAACTTCTTGAATCCAAAATTGATACAGAAGTACTTGGGGTCGAAATTCTTAGTGAATTGTACAATCGATAGACGTACATCTTGAAGACATTTGAAGGTGTCTTCAAGAGACAGATCATCAGAAACCTAGATAAACTTACAACAGCAAAAGATCCCTGCTAGACGCCATGGATGGTCATCGAAACCTCTCAGAAGTCCAGCAAACCAAAGAACAACAACGACTTTAGTCTGTACAGTTATTTGTAACTCAGACATAACAAGACAAGGAAGAAGACGAACTTGAACTAGCAGTACAGGTCACTGATCAAGTTATCCCACGACACCATGATAACTTTCGCATGTAACGTAACAGGACGAGACGCGTTCGCAGAGCACCGGGCAAGGCAGTTACAGGGGTTACAGTCCACCAACCAATTACCCTCAAGGAGAAATCATCATTCGTCAAGTAGATAACCCAGTGACTGGATTACCTCCTGTGTGACTTTACTCGATTTCCGAGGGTCTCACGCGGGCCTGCAGAACAACTGAGAATTGGTGTGAATAAGCTCATGTTAGCACCAAACGCACCTCAGGAAAGCTATCAAATGACTGCCATCACTGACCACCACACATATCGGTTACATAAATATTAATGTGGGGATCCACAAACTGAACTATCTACATCGTCCCGTCATATCACAAGTCACCACCCTTACATACAGTGCAGAAGGACAGTTCATCATCATATAGAAACGTAGCACTCTCTGCAATTCCTACGATCTGCAAGACTTAATGGGGATCTTGGCATCATTGACTGTGAAAAAGCCTTTTCACCATTGTTCCGACGGTATCTGTCAAAGTTCTGTGCTATTCTGTCAGCAGCAACTCAGAACTACGAGTATCCAGCATTGCATGTACCGTCATGGAGAAGCTTACTTGTACCTACATTACCTAAGCTCTGTTTCGGAACAGTAATGTATTCCAGTTCCTCTTATAGGAAGGTTTAGCGTTGGATCCTGTTAGGATCAACTTTCGCTAATTTCTACATGTGCCATGTTGAAAATATTCTTCACTGTCCTTCTCTCTGACCAGCCACCCATTGCCGTTACGTGGGCGGCATATAAGTAGTGGTCACTTACGAAGACCACCTCGTTATCCCTTTCTAGGAGGCTATGGATCTCGAAATTTACTTATAAAATGAGCTGCCACAACCACACTGATTTCCTAGACCTTATCACTGGTGGCAGATCCGTGTCAGACCCCCCAGGTGTATGTTTGGTGTGAGGGGGAAATGAACACAACACCCTGGGCAAGGGAGGGATCTTGACAGCCACTGTTATGCCGCCGGCAGTAACCCTCCCGATTCCTACCATCCGCTGTCTAAGAGAGAGAGAGAGAGAGAGAGAGAGAGAGAGAGAGAGAGAGAGAGAGAGAAGAGATCAGAGTGTAGTTAATGATGCAATGAACGTTGAACCCAGTGATAGAGCCTATAACCGAGGTATCATTACCACATACCTCGAGGATGTAGTGCGTGTAATGAAGACTTGGTGAGGGACACCCCAGGCCGCAGGTGTTGCAGGGAAGGCACTATATCCTCTGACCTCCTCCTCCTTCTTCTCCTTTCTTAACTCTTTACTATCCTTACTCACTTCTCCTAACCCCTTGCCCCTGCCCTCTCCCTCCCTCCTTTTTGTTTTTTTGTCAGCCTAGCAAAATAGATCAGTAAAGCTAGATATACGTAAATCACTAATGATTTTTGGATTGGAAGATCATATTCCCTAGTGGAAAAAGGCTTTAGAAATGCTTGGATGCAGTTTTTGTAATAAAAGAATGAGAATTGTACGTATGTCAAGAAATCAAGAGGTCGACCAGAAGTATTTACGTTCGATTTTGGAGGTCGTGTAGCCAGTAGGCTTTCGTTCCTCAATAATAGTCTGTAGTTTTAATTTCACCCTTTGCTTTTTGATTATCAAAATCTTCTCGCCTCTCCCTCGCTTTTTTATGGTATTCTTCACTTTTTTCCATATATGACATATTCTCCCTCTTCCTCTCTGTCCTACCTGTCTTGTATCCCTCTGAATCACGTCAGTTTTACCGTGAGCACACACCACTTCAGTACCTCCCCTCTCTACCACTGGCCACCCTCCACGCCTCTCACATGTCCATTCAAGATAATCCTCTTCCTCTCCCACATGGCCTCTCCCTTCTCCACTGCTCCCGCCTCCATCCGTTATCACTGCCTCTGCTGAGTGCCCCTCTCTCATCAGACTCCTCCTCGTCTCTCCACTACCACTCCTCCCTCCACCTCCCCAGTAGATGTGGCAGCACCGTCCAGGGAGCACGGCCGGCGGGCGGGCGGTTGGTCGTACTCCACCCACTTCTGTTATGTACCATTTACATAGAGGCGCCATCTCAGGTCCGCTACACATACTCAGGACATCCATCGCCGCGGGCGCTCGTGTGTTCTCCTCTGTCTTCTTTAACGATTGCCGTCGGTCAGTCCGGTAATTATATGATGATAATTTAGTACACTTGACAGGATTTATGGATATAGACAATAGAGTCAGCTTTCCTGTGATGGTCCTCGTCTTTTGGATATTACTAGGAATTGTTAATCTAAAGCTAGACTGTTTCTGTCCTGAGCAAGAATAGCTTTTTTTACGTTTCTAATGTTAGCTTTTTTTTTTTTTTTTTGCTATTTAAGATAAACATGAGTATCCGGAAGTGTTCCGAGGGTCGTCGGCATCTCTCTCTCTCTCTCTCTCTCTCTCTCTCTCTCTCTCTCTCTCTCTCTCTCTCTCTCTCTCTCTCTCTCACACACACACACACACACACACACACACACACACACACACACACACACACACACACACACTTCCATAGTGTAATGATTAGCGTCGCTGACCATAAATCAAGCACGGGCCAGCTCGGGTTCGAATCCTAGACTCAGCAATCGACCTACTCTCAACCATGGTGTTCATCAGCCCTTCGGCGATGCTCTATTAGTGGGTACTTGGCTTAGTTTGGTGTGTGTGTGTGTGTATGTGTGTGTATGCATAAGTGTAAAGACTTGGTAAGGATACTCGGGTGTTCAGAGACGGGGCAACACGGGTGTAAAGCTCACACCCCGTAACACAGATGATATTTACAAACAAACACGCATTTGACTTCAGGCGGTGCGCAAGCATCTTTTAGGATTGATGGCTGGTTGTGCGAACAGCTGTCCCGACACACGTCAAGCAGCTGCATGCTGCTGTGACGACAGATTTAAAGAAGCATCGAGCTCATGCTCAAGGTCTATTTTGACTTAGTTTCTCTAGCGTCTTTGGTCTTAGATATAATCGGGATGGGCGCGAAACGTTGAGGTCTTAATGAAGAGACGGTGCTGGGACAGCTTTAAGGGTGTATGGGCAATGCACGGTGGGGTACCTCTTGCTTAAGGCCACGGTGCTAAATGTGTTGTTAGGCAGTGCCTGTGTGGAAGGACATTATCACTGACGCAGTCCCACGGTGGATATGAGGGAACAGAGTACCATCTTGATGGAGATATCCTTACATGTCTTGCTATGGGGCGAGGACTAATGCAACTTGACAGAAGCGACCACATCTATAAATTGGCTTCATTGTCTTGATGCGATTAATATCGCTAATATTAAACAAACCCAGATGATGACCCTTACCCTCTGTATCCTCAGCGTCGGGAGGTGTCGCAGTTGGAGAGAGAGCATTGTGAGGATAATTTCGACTCATTGTTGCCTCTGAATTATTCGTGAGTAGACCCTATCGTGGGTATTGATATAATCAGGCTCTACAGAACTACACAGTGCGCTGATTAGTGTCACATTCTTGCTCCAGAGACGTGATATACCAAAGGTTGAAAATCCGTCATCTGTAAGACTGGTCCTGTGAAATATGTTATTGTGGGAGACACGAAACAACGGGGTTTTGTCTTGTTAGCTAGTCCTAGCCGGCCCCTTTATCTTTGACCCTCGACCTATAAAAAGTTGCATGGCTAGCAGTTGTCAAGGTGTGTGTGTCCCTACACCAGTTATGAGCGTGGTGACATCCCAGTGTTGTGTGGTGTTAGACAAGCGTAGAGAATGACTTGACGGAACAAGCGACTCTCGGCGAGGATGTGTTACAATTCCTCAGGTCACTGAGAGGTCTGCATGATTGTAAACGGCCGTGATTGATGCCATCGACTTGGAAACAAATAAAACAAATGAACTTTCATGTAACTCTTAAGATTATAGCAGTGTGAACTAAGTGAAATTTTACAGCTGATATCTCTCCCCAGATAACCCTCTTCACCCCATACGCTCGTAGAGACTCGCGAAGGTGAGCACAGGAATCTTAATGACCCAGACTCCTAATTGTGACAACCATTCCAGGCCACAAATCCGCCAAGGGTCATTATAAAGCGAAAAATACTCCTTATAAGGCCGACAAGCGTGGAATAACTCCGCCTGCCTCTCTCTCCTAATAACCATCAAATTCGTGGGCATTTTGTCCTCTGAGCAGGCTATGAAGGACCATTAGGCGCGTCACAGGCCTTCCGGCGTTGTAGATGGTCTTGAGAGATAGCAAGGGCTAATGGTAGCAGAGTGGTACTGGTAATCCAGGGTTCGATAACCAACCACTGCGATACATGGGGGAGATGAGGATGAAATGGGTGGACAAGAGGACGTGAGCAAATGCTGCCTTTCTTCTTCCTTTCTCGGCGCTACCACCTTAATACGAGAAACGGTGATGAATCATGTCTTAATTTTCGGAAATTTGGATAGACTGGGTCTAGGTTTTCCATGCATCCATCAAATTTATATCTTAGTCAAGCCTTCGCTAATTTAGCCTCGTTAATGTAAATGATAAGTTTAAACCTCATTTCATTTGAGTAAAAGATCTTGAAAAGTTCATTGAATTCATGTCTTGATGTTTGGTGTTTTAGCGGGTTGTGTATGAATTGAGAAAATCCATAGACAGGGAGATACTGGTGGTGTAGAATTATGGTGAAGAAGAGGTAAAGTAAGGTAGGTTGAGACAGGCTAATAATGGTAGGCGTCAGATGAAGCAGGAACACGTAGAAGTGCGTGGCTGCCGAGTCAACGCGGAGCTCCTGTAGGAGGAGGTGGGTGTGGCACGTATGGAGGTTCCTGGAGTGTGTGGGGCTTATGCCGGATTGTGCTTGGGTTGCAGGAGTGCCACGGGCGTGCCCGTAGGTCCCTAGTTGTTACAGCTGCTGTTCGTGACGGGCGGAAGCGATGTCCCACGCGAGTCCTTCCGAAGGTGGACGTCGGAGATGAGGCACCACAGGCAAACCTGTCAGGAATATAAATCGTCAGGAGTCAAGCTAAGACTTCTACTGATGTTTGGTGGCGCGCGGCTTGTGTCTGATGTCACATCACCAATACTGTAGGTATTGGAGTATTAGCACGCTTATTGTCAGGAGCGAGCCAACTACCTGGCTGACCCTTCTGCAGGTGATACCCGCAAGCATTGACCTCTCTCCATGCTGGTAGAGTGAGAGAGGCTCTTCTTATGGTGAGGGTCAGGTCATCTATGATCACAGCGGCATCTTTTGATCTGCCACCGCCGATCATCGAGTATGGAGGTCACGGTAATGCCGTAGGTGCGGCCCTAGGATGGGCCCTCGAACTCATTTCTCTGGGTATTGTTATTAAGTTCAGGTGAGGTAACCCGCTGCGACCTGCCACCAAGTCGGGGCGTCGTCAGTAAGGTAACACTTTGTGGAGCGACGGTCGAGTCGCCTTGGTTGGTCAGGCTATACAACATCTGGTTTATAAAGTGTCACTGCAAGATCAAGCTACGAGATGTCACCCTGGATGAGAGAAAATAAATCAAGGGGCAATCATTAGGGCTTGTATTTGTGAGCTGGGCAAACAAACTGATCATTGAATAGCTGTATAGGTGCTGGCGCCTGGGTGAGAGTGTCTTTATGTCGTCGTGGAAGTAAAGGTTGTCCTCTTGCACCCAGTCCGGTGATGGTAACGTTATCGAGCTTCGTTATTCACGTTTGGTAATGACAGTCGTTGTGGTTGTAACCCCTGATACACGGCTGCTTAATTGGTAGCTGTTTTATTTGATCTCATTACTACGTTGTGATTATTCATACAGGCCTTAATCATGTTCTGCTAATTACCACCGAAGTTATCTATGAGTACATCAGTCTCGCCTGACCCGCAATGAATATTGATATTATTTGCACACACACACACACACACACACACACACACACACACACACACACACACACACACGTATGCACACACACGTTTATATATATATATATATATATATATATATATATTTTTTTTTTATACTTTGTCGCTGTCTCCCGCGTTTGCGAGGTAGCGCAAGGAAACAGACGAAAGAAATGGCCCAACCCCCCCCCCCATACACATGTATATACATACGTCCACACACGCAAATATACATACCTACACAGCTTTCCATGGTTTACCCCAGACGCTTCACATGCCTTGATTCAATCCACTGACAGCACGTCAACCCCGGTATACCACATCGCTCCAATTCACTCTATTCCTTGCCCTCCTTTCACCCTCCTGCATGTTCAGGCCCCGATCACACAAAATCTTTTTCACTCCATCTTTCCACCTCCAATTTGGTCTCCCTCTTCTCCTTGCTCCCTCCACCTCCGACACATATATTCTCTTGGTCAATCTTTCCTCACTCATCCTCTCCATGTGTCCAAACCACTTTAAAACACCCTCTTCTGCTCTCTCAACTACGCTCTTTTTATTTCCACACATCTCTCTTACCCTTACGTTACTCACTCGATCAAACCACCTCACACCACACATTGTCCTCAAACATCTCATTTCCAGCACATCCATCCTCCTGCGCACAACTCTATCCATAGCCCACGCCTCGCAACCATACAACATTGTTGGAACCACTATTCCTTCAAACATACCCATTTTTGCTTTCCGAGATAATGTTCTCGACTTCCACACATTCTTCAAGGCCCCCAGAATTTTCGCCCCCTCCCTCACCCTATGATCCACTTCCGCTTCCATGGTTCCATCCGCTGCCAGATCCACTCCCAGATATCTAAAACACTTCACTTCCTCCAGTTTTTCTCCATTCAAACTCACCTCCCAATTGGCTTGACCCTCAACCCTACTGTACCTAATAACCTTGCTCTTATTCACATTTACTCTTAACTTTCTTCTTCCACACACTTTACCAAACTCAGTCACCAGCTTCTGCAGTTTCTCACATGAATCAGCCACCAGCGCTGTATCATCAGCGAACAACTGACTCACTTCCCAAGCTCTCTCATCCCCAACAGACTTCATACTTGCCCCTCTTTCCAAGACTCTTGCATTTACCTCCCTAACAACCCCATCCATAAACAAATTAAACAACCATGGAGACATCACACACCCCTGCCGCAAACCTACATTCACTGAGAACCAATCACTTTCCTCTCTTCCTACACGTACACATGCCTTACATCCTCGATAAAAACTTTTCACTGCTTCTAACAACTTGCCTCCCACACCATATATTCTCAATACCTTCCACAGAGCATCTCTATCAACTCTATCATATGCCTTCTCCAGATCCATAAATGCTACATACAAATCCATTTGCTTTTCTAAGTATTTCTCACATACATTCTTCACAGCAAACACCTGATCCACACATCCTCTACCACTTCTGAAACCACACTGCTCTTCCCCAATCTGATGCTCTGTACATGCCTTCACCCTCTCAATCAATAACCTCCCATATAATTTACCAGGAATACTCAACAAACTTATACCTCTGTAATTTGAGCATTCACTCTTATCCCCTTTGCCTTTGTACAATGGCACTATGCACGCATTCCGCCAATCCTCAGGCACCTCACCATGAGTCATACATACATTAAATAACCTTACCAACCAGTCAACAATACAATCACCCCCTTTTTTAATAAATTCCACTGCAATACCATCCAAGCCTGCTGCCTTGCCGGCTTTCATCTTCCGCAAAGCTTTCACTACCTCTTCTCTGTTTACCAAATCATTTTCCCTAACCCTCTCACTTTGCACACCACCTCGACCAAAACACCCTATATCTGCCACTCTATCATCATACACATTCAACAAACCTTCAAAATACTCACTCCATCTCCTTCTCACATCACCACTACTTGTTATCACCTCCCCATTTGCGCCCTTCACTGAAGTTCCCATTTGCTCCCTTGTCTTACGCACTTTATTTACCTCCTTCCAGAACATCTTTTTATTCTCCCTAAAATTTAATGATACTCTCTCACACCAACTCTCATTTGCCCTTTTTTTTCACCTCTTGCACCTTTCTCTTGACCTCCTGTCTCTTTCTTTTATACATCTCCCACTCAATTGCATTTTTTTCCTGCAAAAATCGTCCAAATGCCTCTCTCTTCTCTTTCACTAATACTCTTACTTCTTCATCCCACCACTCACTACCCTTTCTAATCAACCCACCTCCCACTCTTCTCATACCACAAGCATCTTTTGCGCAATCCATCACTGATTCCCTAAATACATCCCATTCCTCCCCCACTCCCCTTACTTCCATTGTTCTCACCTTTTTCCATATATATATATATATATATATATATATATATATATATATATATATATATATGAAACGTTTTAGGACAATGTGTGGTGTGAGGTGGTTTGATCGAATAAGTACTGAAAGGGTAAGAGATATGTGTGGTAATAAAAGGAGTGTGGTTAAGAGAGCAGAAGAGGGTGTTTTGAAATGGTTTGGTCACATGGAGAGAATGAGTGAGGAAAGATTGACAAAGAGGATATATGTGTCAGAGATAGAGGGAAAGAGGAGAAGCGGGAAACCAAATTGGAGGTGGAAGGATGGAGTGAAAAAAGATTTTGAGTGATCGGGGCCTGAACATACAGGAAGGCGAAAGACTTGTAAGGAATAGAGTGAATTGGAACGATGTGGTATACCGGGGTCGACGTGCTGTCAGTGGATTGAACCAGGGCATGTGAAGCGTCTAGGGTAGACCATGAGAAGTTCTGTGGGACTTGGATGTGGAGAGGGAGCTGTGGTTTCGGTGCATTACACATGACAGCTAGAGACTGAGTGTGAACGAATGTGGCCATTTTTGTCTGTTTTCCTGGCGCTATCTCTCTGAAGCAGGGGGTAGTGATGCTGTTTCCTGTGGAGTGGTGTATCGCCAGGAATGGAAGGCAAGCAGGTATCAATATGTGCACGTGTATATATGTATATGTCTGTATGCATAGGTGTATATGTTGATATGTTATGTATTTGTATGCATATGTGTATATGTTGATATGTATATGTATATATGTATATGTGCGTGAGTGGGCGTTTATTTGTATATATATGCATATGAGTGGATGGACCATTCTTCGTCTGTTTCCTGGCGCTACCAAGCTGACGAGGGAAATGGCAATCAAGTATAATGAATTTATATATATATGTATTCATTTATTATACTTTGTCGCTGTCTCCCGCGTTAGCGAGGTAGCACAAGGAAGCAGACAAAACAATGGCCCAACCCACCCACATACACATGTATATACATACACGCCCACACACGCACATATAAATACCGATACATTTCCTCGTATACATACATATACATACACAGACATATACATATATACACATGTACATATTCATACTTGTTGCCTTTATTCATTCCCGTCGCCACAACGCCACACATGAAATGGCATCTTCCTTCCTTCCCTCCCGTTTTTAAATTTCCTAAAGAAGGAACAGAGAAGGGGGCCAAGTGAGGATATTTCCTCTAAGGCTCAGTCCCGCTGATGCGGGTAATAGCGAATAT